>NC_091337.1:17751028-17803528 GCF_038502225.1 Cherax quadricarinatus | reverse complement strand
TCTTCAGCTTCCATTTGTGACTCCTTTGTGTCCCCTTTCTGAAACATCCTGTCTCTGTCCACCTTATCTATTCCTCGCAGTATTTTGTATGTCGTTACCATGTCTCCCCTAACGCTCTTGTCCTCCAGTGTCGTCAGGCCGGTTTCCCTTAATCTTTCTTCGTTGGACATTCCTCTTAGCTCTGGAACTAGCCTTGTTGCAAACCTTTGCACTCTCTATAATTTCTTGACGTACTTGACCAGGTGTGGGTTTCAAACTGGTGCTGCATACTCCAGTATGAGCCTGACGTACACGGTGTACAGAGTCTTGAACGATTCCTTACTGAGGTATCGGAACGCTATTCTCACGTTTTCTAGGCGCCCATATGCTGCAGCAGTTATCTGCTTGATGTGTGCTTCCGGAGACGTGCTCGGTGTTATACTCACCCCAAGATCTTTTTCATTGAGTGAGGTTTGCAGTCTTTGGCCGCCTAGACTGTACTCCATCTGCGGTCTTCTTTGCCCTTCCCCTATCTTCATGACTTTGCACTTGGTGGGGTTGAACTCCAGCAGCCAGTTTCTGGATCAGGCCTGCAGCCTGTCCAGATCTCTTTGAAGTTCTTCCTGGTCCTCGTCCGATTGAATTCTTCTCATCAACTTCACATCATCTGCAAACAGGGACACTTCGGTTTCTGTTCCTTCCGTCATGTTGTTCAAATATATAAAAAACAGTACCGGTCGTAGGACTGACCCCTGTGGAATCCCGTTCATCACAGGCGCCCACTCTGACTCCTCGTCACGTATCATGACTCGCTGTAGTCTTTCCGACAGGTATTCCTAGTCCACTGCAGTGCCTTCCCTGTTATACCTGCCTGGTCCTCTAGCTTTTGCACTATTCTATTGTGTGGAACTGTGTCAAACGTCTTCTTACAGTCCAAGAGAACGCAATCTACCCACCTCTCTCTCTCTCTCTCTCTCTCTCTCTCTCTCTTGTCTTGCTGCTGTCACCCTGACATAGAACTCCAGTAGATTTGTGACACAGGATTTCCCATCCCTGAAACCGTGCTGGTTGTCGTTGATAAGCTCATTCGTTTCCAGGTGTTCTATCATTCTTCTCCTGATAATCTTCTCCATGACTTTGCATGTCAGTGACACTGGTGTGTAGTTTAATGCTTCGTGTCTGTCTCCTTTTTTAAAATTTGGGACTACATTTGCTGTCTTCCAATACCTCATTTACTGACTTCCCTGCCAGTGCTCTGCCCCATTGAACCTCGTGCAGGAAATTCTTCATGCCTCCGTAGTCCCCTCTCTTGTAGGTTGGTTTCGTTCGTCCTGCCCTTCCTGTTTCCTTCTCCACTTGTAACTCTACGAAGCTCAGAGCCACGTGGTCACTGGACCCGAGGGGTCTTTCATATGTGATGTCCTCAATGTCTGCACTACTCAAGGTGAATACTAGGTCCAGTCTTGCTGGTTCATCCTCTCCTCTCTCTCTGGTAGTGTCCCTGACATGTTAGTACATGAGGTTTTCCAGTACCACCTCCATCATCTTAGCCCTCCACGTTTCTGGGCCACCATGTGGCTCCAGGTTCTAGTCAGTTTCTTTGTGACTGAAATCACCCTTAACCATTAACTTTGCTCTGCTTGCATGAGCCCTTCTGGCCACTTCAGCCAGTGTGTCAACCATCGCTCTGTTGCTCTCATCATACTCTTGTCTTGACCTTCTGCTGTTCTATGGTGGGTTATACATCACTGCAATTACCACCTTGGGACCTCCAGATTGAAGTGTTCCTATTATGTAGTCTCTTGCTTCTCCTCTGTCTCCTCTCTCCAGCTCATCAAAATCCCAGTGGTTTTTGATGAGCAGTGCCACTCCTCCACCCCCTCTGTACCCTCTGTCTTTCCTCAGGATCTGATATGTGTGTGTGTGTGTGTGTGTGTACTCACTTAATTGTGGTTGTAGGGGTCGAGACTCAGCTCCTTCTATGTGTGTGTGTGTGTGTGTGTGTGTGTGTGTGTGTGTGTGTGTGTGTGTGTGTGTGTGTGTGTGTGTGTGTGTGTGACCAGGACTGACGATACTGAGGCTGTCTGTAACTTCATCTTCCTCTTAAGTGTGTTATACTGAGGAGGGAAACTCCAGTTACCTCTCAACATCCTCCTTCCTTCCCTCCCTCCCTCCCTCCTTCCTTCCTTCCCTCCCTCCCTCCCTTCTGTCTTTATGTGTGTTTGTGTGTGTGTGCGAGAGAGTACGTGCGTGTGTGCCCTCGCTTTTGTATATTTATTTATGTATACGTATTTACGCAAATATATGCATATATAAGTATATACATAAATACGTAAATATACCCAATACTTCTATTTATTCTTATATAAATAGCGTTGTGACATACGCTGAAATTATAGTTAAAATCCAGCTTGAAAACAATAGAAACTTAGACATGTATTTGTAATGGGCCTCTCTCCGAGGTCCTCGTCAGCGGACTTAAGAGTATACATTGTCGATTTATTCGTCAGAGAAAAAGTCACTTAACAGAAGGGCCTCGATGATATGCTGAGTAGCTCAGTGGGTCATTCAGAGTTTAGTGAGGGTTTGATTGTGACCTTTTTTTTAACGAGGTGTGACCTTGACGTAGCTGATAAGTGCTTGTTGGTGGGTTATCCCCCAGGAGGTGATGGAGGGGGGTCTCTGACACACCCGGTGGTGAGGGAGGGGGGTCTCTGACACACCCGGTGGTGAGAGAGGGGGGGTCTCTGACACACCCGGTGGTGAGAGAGGGGGGTCTCTGACACACCCGGTGGTGATGGAGGGGGTCTCTGACACACCCGGTGGTGAGGGAGGGGGGTCTCCGACACACCCGGTGGGGATGGAGGGGGGTCTCTGACACACCCGGTGGTGCTGGAGGGGGGTCTCTGACACACCCGGTGGTGAGGGAGGGGGGTCTCTGACACACCCGGTGGTGAGAGAGGGGGGTCTCTGACACACCCGGTGGTGATGGAGGAGGGTCTCTGACACACCCGGTGGTGATGGAGGGGGGTCTCTGACACACCCGGTGGTGATGGAGGGGGTCTCTGACACACCCGGTGGTGATGGAGGGGGTCTCTGACACACCCGGTGGTGAGGGAGGGGGTCTCTGACACACCCGGTGGTGATGGAGGGGGTCTCTGACACACCCGGTGGTGAGGGAGGGGGGTCTCTGACACACCCGGTGGTGAGGGAGGGGGGTCTCTGACACACCCGGTGGTGATGGAGGGGGTCTCTGACACACCCGGTGGTGAGGGAGGGGGGTCTCCGACACACCCGGTGGTGATGGAGGGGGGTCTCTGACACACCCGGTGGTGATGGAGGGGGGTCTCTGACACACCCGGTGGTGAGGGAGGGGGGTCTCTGACACACCCGGTGGTGAGAGAGGGGGGTCTCCGACACACCCGGTGGTGAGGGAGGGGGGTCTCTGACACACCCGGTGGTGATGGAGGGGGTCTCTGACACACCCGGTGGTGAGAGAGGGGGGTCTCTGACACACCCGGTGGTGAGGGAGGGGGGTCTCAGACACACCCGGTGGTGAGGGAGGGGGGTCTCCGACACACCAGGTGGTGATGGATGGGGGTCTCTGACACACCCGGTGGTGATGGAGGGGGGTCTCTGACACACCCGGTGGTGAGGGAGGGGGGTATCTGACACACCCGGAGGTAGTGTCTGAGAGGCCTCCAGACACTACAGCACAGCAGGCTATCATTGAGACAACGTTTCGCTTAAGACGGCGAGTCAAAAGTACATGTGAAATGTACGAACCTGCCTGGAGGTGGTTGGTATGGGAGCACTCTTGTTGCAGAGCTCTACCAAGGATAAGAACAGTTACCAACTGAAGACATCCTGGACGTCCAGGGATGTCTTCAACTGAAGAAATCCCTTGACGTCCAGGGATGTCTTCAACTGAAGAAATCCCTGGATGTCTTCAATACCCCCTGGATGTCTTCAAGAACCCTGGCTGTCTTCAAGACCCCTGGATGCCTTCAAGACTCTTGGCTGTCTTCAAGACCCCTGGATGTCTTGAAGACCCTTGGCTGTCTTCAAGACCCTTGGCTGTCTTCAAGACTCTTGGTTGTCCTCAAGACCCTTGCTGTCTTCAAGACCCTTGGTTGTCTTCAAGACTCTTGGCTGTCTTCAAGATCCTTGGCTGTCTTCAAGACTTTTGGCTGTCTTCAAGACTCTTGGCTGTCTTCAAGACTCTTGGCTGTCTTCAAGGCTCTTGGCTGTCTTCAAGACCCTTGGCTGTCTTCAAGATCCTTGTCTGTCTTCAAGACTCTTGGCTGTCTTCAAGACTCTTGGCTGTCTTCAAGGCTCTTGGCTGTCTTCAAGACCCTTGGCTGTCTTCAAGATCCTTGTCTGTCTTCAAGACTCTTGGCTGTCTTCAAGACTCTTGGCTGTCTTCTAGACTCTTGGCTGTCTTCAAGACTCTTGGCTGTCTTCAAGACCCTTGGCTGTCTTCAAGATCCTTGTCTGTCTTCAAGACTCTTGGCTGTCTTCAAGACTCTTGGCTGTCTTCAAGACTCTTGGCTGTCTTCAAGACTCTTGGCTGTCTTCAAGGCTCTTGGCTGTCTTCAAGACCCTTCGCTGTCTTCAAGATCCTTGTCTGTCTTCAAGACTCTTAGCTGTCTTCAAGACTCTTGGCTGTCTTCAAGACTCTTGGCTGTCTTCAAGACTCTTGGCTGTCTTCAAGACTCTTGGCTGTCTTCAAGGCTCTTGGCTGTCTTCAAGGCTCTTGGCTGTCTTCAAGACCCTTCACTGTCTTCAAGATCCTTGTCTGTCTTCAAGACTCTTGGCTGTCTTCAAGACTCTTGGCTGTCTTCAAGACTCTTGGCTGTCTTCAAGACTCTTGGCTGTCTTCAAGACTCTTGGCTGTCTTCAAGGCTCTTGGCTGTCTTCAAGACCCTTGGCTGTCTTCAAGATCCTTGTCTGTCTTCAAGATCCTTGGCTGTCTTTAAGATCCTTGTCTGTCTTCAAGACTCTTGGCTGTCTTCAAGACTCTTGGCTGTCTTCAAGACTCTTGGCTGTCTTCAAGACTCTTGGCTGTCTTCAAGACTCTTGGCTGTCTTCAAGATTCTTGGCTGTCTTCAAGACTCTTGGCTGTCTTCAAGACTCTTGGCTGTCTTCAAGACTCTTGGCTGTCTTCAAGACTCTTGGCTGTCTTCAAGATTCTTGGCTGTCTTCAAGACTCTTGGCTGTCTTCAAGACTCTTGGCTGTCTTCAAGACTCTTGGCTGTCTTCAAGGCTCTTGGCAGTCTTCAAGGCTCTTGGCTGTCTTCAAGACCCTTCGCTGTCTTCAAGATCCTTGTCTGTCTTCAAGACTCTTGGCTGTCTTCAAGACTCTTGGCTGTCTTCAAGACTCTTGGCTGTCTTCAAGACTCTTGGCTGTCTTCAAGACTCTTGACTGTCTTCAAGGCTCTTGGCTGTCTTCAAGACCCTTGGCTGTCTTCAAGATCCTTGTCTGCCTTCAAGATCCTTGGCTGTCTTCAAGATCCTTGTCTGTCTTCAAGACTCTTGGCTGTCTTCAAGACTCTTGGCTGTCTTCAAGACTCTTGGCTGTCTTCAAGACTCTTGGCTGTCTTCAAGACTCTTGGCTGTCTTCAAGACTCTTGGCTGTCTTCAAGGCTCTTGGCTGTCTTCAAGACCCTTGGCTGTCTTCAAGATCCTTGTCTGTCTTCAAGATCCTTGGCTGTCTTCAAGATCCTTGTCTGTCTTCAAGACTCTTGGCTGTCTTCAAGACTCTTGGCTGTCTTCAAGACTCTTGGCTCTCTTCAAGACTCTTGGCTGTCTTCAAGACTCTTGGCTGTCTTCAAGACTCTTGGCTGTCTTCAAGACTCTTGGCTGTCTTCAAGATTCTTGGCTGTCTTCAAGACTCTTGGCTGTCTTCAAGATTCTTGGCTGTCTTCAAGACTCTTGGCTGTCTTCAAGACTCTTGGCTGTCTTCAAGATTCTTGGCTGTCTTCAAGACTCTTGGCTGTCTTCAAGATTCTTGGCTGTCTTCAAGACTCTTGGCTGTCTTCAAGACTCTTGGCTGTCTTCAAGACTCTTGGCTGTCTTCAAGACTCTTGGCTGTCTTCAAGATTCTTGGCTGTCTTCAAGACTCTTGGCTGTCTTCAAGACTCTTGGCTGTCTTCAAGACTCTTGGCTGTCTTCAAGACTCTTGGCTGTCTTCAAGGCTCTTGGCTGTCTTCAAGACCCTTGGCTGTCTTCAAGATCCTTGTCTGTCTTCAAGATCCTTGGCTGTCTTCAAGATCCTTGTCTGTCTTCAAGACTCTTGGCTGTCTTCAAGACTCTTGGCTGTCTTCAAGACTCTTGGCTGTCTTCAAGACTCTTGGCTGTCTTCAAGACTCTTGGCTGTCTTCAAGACTCTTGGCTGTCTTCAAGACTCTTGGCTGTCTTCAAGACTCTTGGCTGTCTTCAAGACTCTTGGCTGTCTTCAAGATCCTTGTCTGTCTTCAAGACTCTTGGCTGTCTTCAAGACTCTTGGCTGTCTTCAAGACTCTTGGCTGTCTTCAAGACTCTTGGCTGTCTTCAAGACTCTTGGCTGTCTTCAAGACCCTTGGCTGTCTTCAAGACTCTTGGCTGTCTTCAAGACCCTTGGCTGTCTTCAAGACTCTTGGCTGTCTTCAAGACTCTTGGCTGTCTTCAAGACTCTTGGCTGTCTTCAAGACTCTTGGCTGTCTTCAAGACTCTTGGCTGTCTTCAAGAGGGAGCTGGACAGATATCTAAAGTCAGTGGTCGATCATCCTGTCTGTAGCTCGTACGGTGTATTCCTTGCACCCACGCAATAGTTGGATGAAGCATCTACATAGTTGGATGAAGTATCTACATAGTTGGATGAAGTATCTACATAGATGGATGAAGCATCTACATAGTTGGATGAAGTATCTACATAGTTGGATGAAGTATCTACATAGTTGGATGAAGTATCTACATAGTTGGATGAAGTATCTACATAGATGGATGAAGTATCTACATAGTTGGATGAAGTATCTACATAGTTGGATGAAGTATCTACATAGATGGATGAAGATGAAGTATCTACATAGATGGATGAAGTATCTACATAGTTGGATGAAGTATCTACATAGTTGGATGAAGTATCTACATAGATGGATGAAGTATCTACATAGTTGGATGAAGTATCTACATAGTTGGATGAAGTATCTACATAGTTGGATGAAGTATCTACATAGTTGGATGAAGTATCTACATAGTTGGATGAAGTATCTACATAGTTGGATGAAGTATCTACATAGTTGGATGAAGTATCTACATAGTTGGATGAAGTATCTACATAGTTGGATGAAGTATCTACATAGTTGGATGAAGTATCTACATAGTTGGATGAAGTATCTACATAGTTGGATGAAGTATCTACATAGTTGGATGAAGTATCTACATAGTTGGATGAAGTATCTACATAGTTGGATGAAGTATCTACATAGTTGGATGAAGTATCTACATAGTTGGATGAAGTATCTACATAGATGGATGAAGTATCTACATAGTTGGATGAAGTATCTACATAGTTGGATGAAGTATCTACATAGATGGATGAAGTATCTACATAGTTGGATGAAGTATCTATATAGTTGGATGAAGTATCTACATAGATGGATGAAGCATCTACATAGTTGGATGAAGTATCTACATAGTTGGATGAAGTATCTACATAGTTGGATGAAGTATCTACATAGTTGGATGAAGTATCTACATAGATGGATGAAGTATCTACATAGTTGGATGAAGTATCTACATAGATGGATGAAGTATCTACATAGTTGGATGAAGTATCTACATAGTTGGATGAAGTATCTACATAGTTGGATGAAGTATCTACATAGTTGGATGAAGTATCTACATAGTTGGATGAAGTATCTACATAGTTGGATGAAGTATCTACATAGTTGGATGAAGTATCTACATAGTTGGATGAAGTATCTACATAGTTGGATGAAGTATCTACATAGTTGGATGAAGTATCTACATAGTTGGATGAAGTATCTACATAGTTGGATGAAGTATCTACATAGATGGATGAAGTATCTACATAGTTGGATGAAGTATCTACATAGTTGGATGAAGTATCTACATAGTTGGATGAAGTATCTACATAGTTGGATGAAGTATCTACATAGTTGGATGAAGTATCTACATAGTTGGATGAAGTATCTACATAGTTGGATGAAGTATCTACATAGTTGGATGAAGTATCTACATAGTTGGATGAAGTATCTACATAGTTGGATGAAGTATCTACATAGTTGGATGAAGTATCTACATAGTTGGATGAAGTATCTACATAGTTGGATGAAGTATCTACATAGATGGATGAAGTATCTACATAGTTGGATGAAGTATCTACATAGTTGGATAAAGTATCTACATAGTTGGATGAAGTATCTACATAGTTGGATGAAGTATCTACATAGTTGGATGAAGTATCTACATAGATGGATGAAGTATCTACATAGTTGGATGAAGTATCTACATAGATGGATGAAGTATCTACATAGATGGATGAAGTATCTACATAGTTGGATGAAGTATCTACATAGTTGGATGAAGTATCTACATAGTTGGATGAAGTATCTACATAGTTGGATGAAGTATCTACATAGTTGGATGAAGTATCTACATAGATGGATGAAGTATCTACATAGTTGGATGAAGTATCTACATAGTTGGATGAAGTATCTACATAGATGGATGAAGTATCTACATAGTTGGATGAAGTATCTACATAGATGGATGAAGTATCTACATAGATGGATGAAGTATCTACATAGTTGGATGAAGTATCTACATAGATGGATGAAGTATCTACATAGTTGGATGAAGTATCTACATAGATGGATGAAGTATCTACATAGTTGGATGAAGTATCTACATAGATGGATGAAGTATCTACATAGTTGGATGAAGTATCTACATAGATGGATGAAGTATCTACATAGTTGGATGAAGTATCTACATAAATGGATGAAGTATCTACATAGTTGGATGAAGTATCTACATAGTTGGATGAAGTATCTACATAGTTGGATGAAGTATCTACATAGTTGGATGAAGTATCTACATAGTTGGATGAAGTATCTACAAAGTTGGATGAAGTATCTACATAGTTGGATGAAGTATCTACATAGATGGATGAAGTATCTACATAGTTGGATGAAGTATCTACATAGTTGGATGAAGTATCTACATAGATGGATGAAGTATCTACATAGTTGGATGAAGTATCTACATAGATGGATGAAGTATCTACATAGATGGATGAAGTATCTACATAGTTGGATGAAGTATCTACATAGATGGATGAAGTATCTACATAGATGGATGAAGTATCTACATAGTTGGATGAAGTATCTACATAGATGGATGAAGTATCTACATAGTTGGATGAAGTATCTACATAGATGGATGAAGTATCTACATAGTTGGATGAAGTATCTACATAGATGGATGAAGTATCTACATAGTTGGATGAAGTATCTACATAGATGGATGAAGTATCTACATAGATGGATGAAGTATCTACATAGTTGGATGAAGTATCTACATAGATGGATGAAGTATCTACATAGTTGGATGAAGTATCTACATAGATGGATGAAGTATCTACATAGTTGGATGAAGTATCTACATAGATGGATGAAGTATCTACATAGTTGGATGAAGTATCTACATAGATGGATGAAGTATCTACATAGTTGGATGAAGTATCTACATAGATGGATGAAGTATCTACATAGATGGATGAAGTATCTACATAGTTGGATGAAGTATCTACATAGATGGATGAAGTATCTACATAGATGGATGAAGTATCTACATAGATAGATGAAGTATCTACATAGATGGATGAAGTATCTACATAGATGGATGAAGTATCTACATAGATTGATGAAGTATCTACATAGATGGATGAAGTATCTACATAGATAGATGAAGTATCTACATAGATGGATGAAGTATCTACATAGATGGATGAAGTATCTACATAGATGGATGAAGTATCTACATAGATGGATGAAGTATCTACATAGTTGGATGAAGTATCTACATAGATGGATGAAGTATCTACATAGTTGGATGAAGTATCTACATAGATGGATGAAGTATCTACATATATGGATGAAGTATCTACATAGTTGGATGAAGTATCTACATAGTTGGATGAAGTATCTACATAGATGGATGAAGTATCTACATAGTTGGATGAAGTATCTACATAGTTGGATGAAGTATCTACATAGATGGATGAAGTATCTACATAGTTGGATGAAGTATCTACATAGTTGGATGAAGTATCTACATAGTTGGATGAAGTATCTACATAGATGGATGAAGTATCTACATAGATGGATGAAGCATCTACATAGTTGGATGAAGTATCTACATAGTTGGATGAAGTATCTACATAGTTGGATGAAGTATCTACATAGTTGGATGAAGTATCTACATAGTTGGATGAAGTATCTACATAGTTGGATGAAGTATCTACATAGATGGATGAAGTATCTACATAGATGGATGAAGTATCTACATAGTTGGATGAAGTATCTACATAGATGGATGAAGTATCTACATAGTTGGATGAAGTATCTACATAGTTGGATGAAGTATCTACATAGTTGGATGAAGTATCTACATAGATGGATGAAGTATCTACATAGTTGGATGAAGTATCTACATAGTTGGATGAAGTATCTACATAGATGGATGAAGTATCTACATAGTTGGATGAAGTATCTACATAGATGGATGAAGTATCTACATAGTTGGATGAAGTATCTACATAGTTGGATGAAGTATCTACATAGTTGGATGAAGTATCTACATAGTTGGATGAAGTATCTACATAGTTGGATGAAGTATCTACATAGATGGATGAAGTATCTACATAGTTGGATGAAGTATCTACATAGTTGGATGAAGTATCTACATAGTTGGATGAAGTATCTACATAGTTGGATGAAGTATCTACATAGTTGGATGAAGTATCTACATAGTTGGATGAAGTATCTACATAGATGGATGAAGTATCTACATAGTTGGATGAAGTATCTACATAGTTGGATGAAGTATCTACATAGATGGATGAAGTATCTACATAGTTGGATGAAGTATCTACATAGTTGGATGAAGTATCTACATAGTTGGATGAAGTATCTACATAGTTGGATGAAGTATCTACATAGTTGGATGAAGTATCTACATAGTTGGATGAAGTATCTACATAGTTGGATTAAGTATCTACATAGATGGATGAAGTATCTACATAGTTGGATGAAGTATCTACATAGTTGGATGAAGTATCTACATAGTTGGATGAAGTATCTACATAGTTGGATGAAGTATCTACATAGTTGGATGAAGTATCTACATAGTTGGATGAAGTATCTACATAGTTGGATGAAGTATCTACATAGTTGGATGAAGTATCTACATAGTTGGATGAAGTATCTACATAGTTGGATGAAGTATCTACATAGTTGGATGAAGTATCTACATAGTTGGATGAAGTATCTACATAGATGGATGAAGTATCTACATAGTTGGATGAAGTATCTACATAGTTGGATGAAGTATCTACATAGTTGGATGAAGTATCTACATAGTTGGATGAAGTATCTACATAGTTGGATGAAGTATCTACATAGTTGGATGAAGTATCTACATAGTTGGATGAAGTATCTACATAGTTGGATGAAGTATCTACATAGTTGGATGAAGTATCTACATAGTTGGATGAAGTATCTACATAGTTGGATGAAGTATCTACATAGATGGATGAAGTATCTACATAGTTGGATGAAGTATTTACATAGTTGGATGAAGTATCTACATAGTTGGATGAAGTATCTACATAGTTGGATGAAGTATCTACATAGTTGGATGAAGTATCTACATAGTTGGATGAAGTATCTACATAGTTGGATGAAGTATCTACATAGTTGGATAAGTATCTACATAGTTGGATGAAGTATCTACATAGTTGGATGAAGTATCTACATAGTTGGATGAAGTATCTACATAGTTGGATGAAGTATCTACATAGTTGGATGAAGTATCTACATAGATGGATGAAGTATCTACATAGTTGGATGAAGTATCTACATAGTTGGATAAAGTATCTACATAGTTGGATGAAGTATCTACATAGTTGGATGAAGTATCTACATAGTTGGATGAAGTATCTACATAGATGGATGAAGTATCTACATAGTTGGATGAAGTATCTACATAGATGGATGAAGTATCTACATAGATGGATGAAGTATCTACATAGTTGGATGAAGTATCTACATAGTTGGATGAAGTATCTACATAGTTGGATGAAGTATCTACATAGTTGGATGAAGTATCTACATAGTTGGATGAAGTATCTACATAGATGGATGAAGTATCTACATAGTTGGATGAAGTATCTACATAGTTGGATGAAGTATCTACATAGATGGATGAAGTATCTACATAGTTGGATGAAGTATCTACATAGATGGATGAAGTATCTACATAGATGGATGAAGTATCTACATAGTTGGATGAAGTATCTACATAGATGGATGAAGTATCTACATAGTTGGATGAAGTATCTACATAGATGGATGAAGTATCTACATAGTTGGATGAAGTATCTACATAGATGGATGAAGTATCTACATAGTTGGATGAAGTATCTACATAGATGGATGAAGTATCTACATAGTTGGATGAAGTATCTACATAGATGGATGAAGTATCTACATAGTTGGATGAAGTATCTACATAGTTGGATGAAGTATCTACATAGTTGGATGAAGTATCTACATAGTTGGATGAAGTATCTACATAGTTGGATGAAGTATCTACAAAGTTGGATGAAGTATCTACATAGTTGGATGAAGTATCTACATAGATGGATGAAGTATCTACATAGTTGGATGAAGTATCTACATAGTTGGATGAAGTATCTACATAGATGGATGAAGTATCTACATAGTTGGATGAAGTATCTACATAGATGGATGAAGTATCTACATAGATGGATGAAGTATCTACATAGTTGGATGAAGTATCTACATAGATGGATGAAGTATCTACATAGATGGATGAAGTATCTACATAGTTGGATGAAGTATCTACATAGATGGATGAAGTATCTACATAGTTGGATGAAGTATCTACATAGATGGATGAAGTATCTACATAGTTGGATGAAGTATCTACATAGATGGATGAAGTATCTACATAGTTGGATGAAGTATCTACATAGATGGATGAAGTATCTACATAGATGGATGAAGTATCTACATAGTTGGATGAAGTATCTACATAGATGGATGAAGTATCTACATAGTTGGATGAAGTATCTACATAGATGGATGAAGTATCTACATAGTTGGATGAAGTATCTACATAGATGGATGAAGTATCTACATAGTTGGATGAAGTATCTACATAGATGGATGAAGTATCTACATAGTTGGATGAAGTATCTACATAGATGGATGAAGTATCTACATAGATGGATGAAGTATCTACATAGTTGGATGAAGTATCTACATAGATGGATGAAGTATCTACATAGATGGATGAAGTATCTACATAGATAGATGAAGTATCTACATAGATGGATGAAGTATCTACATAGATGGATGAAGTATCTACATAGATGGATGAAGTATCTACATAGATGGATGAAGTATCTACATAGATAGATGAAGTATCTACATAGATGGATGAAGTATCTACATAGATGGATGAAGTATCTACATAGATGGATGAAGTATCTACATAGATGGATGAAGTATCTACATAGTTGGATGAAGTATCTACATAGATGGATGAAGTATCTACATAGTTGGATGAAGTATCTACATAGATGGATGAAGTATCTACATATATGGATGAAGTATCTACATAGTTGGATGAAGTATCTACATAGTTGGATGAAGTATCTACATAGATGGATGAAGTATCTACATAGTTGGATGAAGTATCTACATAGTTGGATGAAGTATCTACATAGATGGATGAAGTATCTACATAGTTGGATGAAGTATCTACATAGTTGGATGAAGTATCTACATAGTTGGATGAAGTATCTACATAGATGGATGAAGTATCTACATAGATGGATGAAGCATCTACATAGTTGGATGAAGTATCTACATAGTTGGATGAAGTATCTACATAGTTGGATGAAGTATCTACATAGTTGGATGAAGTATCTACATAGTTGGATGAAGTATCTACATAGTTGGATGAAGTATCTACATAGATGGATGAAGTATCTACATAGATGGATGAAGTATCTACATAGTTGGATGAAGTATCTACATAGATGGATGAAGTATCTACATAGTTGGATGAAGTATCTACATAGTTGGATGAAGTATCTACATAGTTGGATGAAGTATCTACATAGTTGGATGAAGTATCTACATAGATGGATGAAGTATCTACATAGTTGGATGAAGTATTTACATAGATGGATGAAGTATCTACATAGTTGGATGAAGTATCTACATAGATGGATGAAGTATCTACATAGTTGGATGAAGTATCTACATAGTTGGATGAAGTATCTACATAGTTGGATGAAGTATCTACATAGTTGGATGAAGTATCTACATAGATGGATGAAGTATCTACATAGTTGGATGAAGTATCTACATAGTTGGATGAAGTATCTACATAGATGGATGAAGTATCTACATAGATGGATGAAGTATCTACATAGTTGGATGAAGTATCTACATAGTTGGATGAAGTATCTACATAGTTGGATGAAGTATCTACATAGATGGATGAAGTATCTACATAGTTGGATGAAGTATCTACATAGATGGATGAAGTATCTACATAGTTGGATGAAGTATCTACATAGTTGGATGAAGTATCTACATAGTTGGATGAAGTATCTACATAGTTGGATGAAGTATCTACATAGTTGGATGAAGTATCTACATAGTTGGATGAAGTATCTACATAGATGGATGAAGTATCTACATAGTTGGATGAAGTATCTACATAGTTGGATGAAGTATCTACATAGATGGATGAAGTATCTACATAGATGGATGAAGTATCTACATAGTTGGATGAAGTATCTACATAGTTGGATGAAGTATCTACATAGTTGGATGAAGTATCTACATAGATGGATGAAGTATCTACATAGTTGGATGAAGTATCTACATAGATGGATGAAGTATCTACATAGTTGGATGAAGTATCTACATAGTTGGATGAAGTATCTACATAGTTGGATGAAGTATCTACATAGATGGATGAAGTATCTACATAGTTGGATGAAGTATCTACATAGTTGGATGAAGTATCTGCATAGTTGGATGAAGTATCTACATAGTTGGATGAAGTATCTACATAGATGGATGAAGTATCTACATAGTTGGATGAAGTATCTACATAGTTGGATGAAGTATCTACATAGATGGATGAAGTATCTACATAGTTGGATGAAGTATCTACATAGTTGGATGAAGTATCTACATAGTTGGATGAAGTATCTACATAGTTGGATGAAGTATCTACATAGATGGATGAAGTATCTACATAGTTGGATGAAGTATCTACATAGTTGGATGAAGTATCTACATAGATGGATGAAGTATCTACATAGTTGGATGAAGTATCTACATAGTTGGATGAAGTATCTACATAGTTGGATGAAGTATCTACATAGTTGGATGAAGTATCTACATAGTTGGATGAAGTATCTACATAGATGGATGAAGTATCTACATAGTTGGATGAAGTATCTACATAGTTGGTTGAAGTATCTACATAGATGGATGAAGTATCTACATAGATGGATGAAGTATCTACATAGTTGGATGAAGTATCTACATAGTTGGATGAAGTATCTACATAGATGGATGAAGTATCTACATAGTTGGATGAAGTATCTATATAGTTGGATGAAGTATCTACATAGATAGATGAAGTATCTACATAGATGGATGAAGTATCTACATAGATGGATGAAGTATCTACATAGATGGATGAAGTATCTACATAGATGGATGAAGTATCTACATAGATGGATGAAGTATCTACATAGATGGATGAAGTATCTACATAGTTGGATGAAGTATCTACATAGATGGATGAAGTATCTACATAGTTGGATGAAGTATCTACATAGTTGGATGAAGTATCTACATAGTTGGATGAATTATCTACATAGTTGGATGAAGTATCTACATAGTTGGATGAAGTATCTACATAGTTGGATGAAGTATCTACATAGTTGGATGAAGTATCTACATAGTTGGATGAAGTATCTACATAGTTGGATGAAGTATCTACATAGTTAGATGAAGTATCTACATAGTTGGATGAAGTATCTACATAGTTGGATGAAGTATCTACATAGTTGGATGAAGTATCTACATAGTTGGATGAAGTATCTACATAGTTGGATGAAGTATCTACATAGTTGGATGAAGTATCTACATAGATGGATGAAGTATCTACATAGTTGGATGAAGTATCTACATAGTTGGATGAAGTATCTACATAGTTGGATGAAGTATCTACATAGTTGGATGAAGTATATACATAGTTGGATGAAGTATCTACATAGTTGGATGAAGTATCTACATAGTTGGATGAAGTATCTACATAGTTGGATGAAGTATCTACATAGTTGGATGAAGTATCTACATAGATGGATGAAGTATCTACATAGTTGGATGAAGTATCTACATAGTTGGATGAAGTATCTACATAGATGGATGAAGTATCTACATAGTTGGATGAAGTATCTACATAGTTGGATGAAGTATCTACATAGATGGATGAAGTATCTACATAGATGGATGAAGTATCTACATGTCAGGTGGAGTATCAACAAGTGACTTATGTTTGTATATCTTTTCAAGACTTTTAGCTTCATTTCTTGATCCTCCCTCCATCTCTCCCTCCCTCCATCTCTCCCTCCCTCCATCTCTCCCTCCCTCCATCTCTCCCTCCCTCCATCTCTCCCTCCCTCCATCTCTCCCTCCCTCCATCTCTCCCTCCCTCCATCTCTCCCTCCCTCCATCTCTCCATCACTCTCCCTCTCCCCTTCATCACACTAATCAGTCTTCTTGCATCTTCCCGATACTGAAGGAAACTTGTGTGAGGGAGAAGAGGGAGGTAAGAAGGGAGTGAAGGAGGAAGAGAATGATAGAGGGAGGGAAAGAGGGATGGAGGGAGGAAGGGAGGAAGAAGGGAAGGGAGGGAGGGAGCATCTGTATAGTCTTACTGAACCTTCTCGGTTCACTGAAGTTACCGTCATATGCCTCCATCACCCTCCACTCCACCTCCATCACCCTCCACTCCACCTCCATCACCCTCCACTCCACCTCCATCACCCTCCACTCCACCTCCATCACCCTCCACTCCACCTCCATCACCCTCCACTCCACCTCCATCACCCTCCACTCCACCTCCATCACCCTCCACTCCACCTCCATCACCCTCCACTCCACCTCCATCACTTTATCTCCATCACCCTCCACTCCACCTCCATATCCCTCCACTCCACCTCCATCTCTCTCCACTCCACCTCCATCACCCTCCACTCCACCTCCATCACCCTCCACTCCACCTCCATCTCTCTCCACTCCACCTCCATCACCCTCCACTCCACCTCCATCACCTTCCACTCCACCTCCATCCCCCTCCACTCCACCTCCATCTCTCTCCATTCCACCTCCATCATCCTCCACTCCACCTCCATCATCCTCCACTTCACCTCCATCACCCTCCACTCCACCTCCATCACTCTCCACTCCACCTCCATCCCTCCACTCCACCTCCATCACCCTCCACTCCACCTCCATCACCCTCCACTTCACCTCCATCACCCTCCACTTCACCTCCATCACCCTCCACTTCACCTCCATCACCCTCCACTCCACCTCCATCACCCTCCACTTCACCTCCATCACCCTCCACTTCACCTCCATCACCCTCCACTTCACCTCCATCACCCTCCACTCCACCTCCATCCCTCCACTCCACCTCCATCACCCTCCGCTCCACCTCCATCACCCTCCACTCCACCTCCATCACCCTCCACTCCACCTCCATCCCTCCACTCCACTTATATTACCCTCCACTCCACCTCCATCCCTCCACTCCACCTCCATCCCTCCTTTTCACCTACATCACCCTCCACTCCACCTCCATCACTCTCCACTCCAGTTCCATCCCTCCACTCCACCTCCATCCCTCCACTCCACCTATATTACACTCCACTCCACCTCCATCCCTCCACTCCACTTCCATCCCTCCACTCCACCTCCATCACCCTCCACTGCACCTCCATCACCCTCCACTCCACCTCCATCACTCTCCACTCCAGTTCCATCCCTCCACTCCACCTCCATCCCTCCACTCCACCTATATTACACTCCACTCCACCTCCATCCCTCCACTCCACCTCCATCCCTCCACTCCACCTCCATCACCCTCCACTCCACCTCCATCCTTCCACTCCACCTCCATCTCTCCACTTCACCTCCATCACCCTCCACTCCACTTCCATCCCTCCACTCCACCTCTATCACCCTCCACTCCACTTCCATCCCTCCACTCCACCTCCATCACTTTCCACTCCACTTCCATCTCTCCACTCCATCTCCATTACCCTCCACTCCACCTCCATCCCTCCACTCCACCTCCAACATCCTCCACTCCACCTCCATCCCTCCACTCCACCTCCATCACCCTCCACTCCACCTCCATCCCTGCCCTCCACCTCCATCACCCTCCACTCCACCTCCATCACCCTCCACTCCCCTTCCATCATCCTCCACTCCACCTCCATCCCTCCACTCCACCTCCATCACCCTCCACTCCACCTCCATCCCTGCACTCCACCTCCATCACCCTCCACTCCACCTCCATCACTCTCCACTCCACCTCATTCACCCTCCACTCCACCTCCATCACCCTCCACTCCACTTCCATCCCTCCACCTCCATCACCCTTCACTCCACCTCCATCCCTCCACTCCACCTCCATCACCCTCCACTCCACCTCCATCCCTCCACTCCACCTCCATCTCTCCACTTCACCTCCATCACCCTCCACACCACTTCCATCCCTCCACTCCACCTCCATCACCCTCCACTCCACTTCCATCCCTCCACTTCCATCCCTCCACTTCACCTCCATCACTCTCCACTCCACTTCCATCTCTCCACTCCATCTCCATCACCCTCCATTCCACCTCCATCCTTCCAATCCACGTCCAACATCCTCCACTCCACCTGCATCACCCTCCACTCCACCTCCATCACCCTCCACTCCACCTCCATCCCTCCACTCCACCTCCATCACCCTCCACTCCACCTCTATCCCTCCACTCCACCTCCATCTCTCCACTTCACCTCCATCACCCTCCACATCACTTCCATCCCTCCACTCCACCTCCATCACCCTCCACTCCACTTCCATCCCTCCACTTCACTTCCATCACTCTCCACTCCACTTCCATCTCTCCACTCCATCTCCATTACCCTCCACTCCACCTCCATCCTTCCACTCCACCTCCAACATCCTCCACTCCACCTCCATCACCCACCACTCCACCTCCATCACCCTCCACTCCACCTCCATCGTCCTCTACTCCACCTCCATCACCCTCCACTCCACCTCCATCATCCTCCACTCCACCTCCACTACCCTCCACTCCATCACCCTCTATTCCTCATCCATCACCCTTCAATCCACCTCCACCTCCTTCTATTCCACCTCCAGCACCCTCCAGGTGGAGAGGTTTCTCACTGGTGCTTCATACTCGAGGTTCTGGCTGTATCTTCTTAGGACGCTTGTTTGGTTTAATTGGTTTTCAGATGAAGGTGTTGAAGCATTTGTTGACTGTAGGTGTTAGTGCAGGTGTTGGTACAGATGTTAATACAGGTATTGATGAGTGCTGGTGTAGGTGTTGGTGCAGGTGTTGGTGTAGGTGTTGGTGTAAATGTTGAGTGCAGGTATTGGTGCAGGTGTTGATGCAGGTGTTGATGCAGGTGTTGAGTGCAGGTGTTGAGTGCAGGTGTTGATGCAGGTGTTGATGCAGGTGTTGATGCAGGTGTTGATGCAGGTGTTGATGCAGGTGTTGATGCAGGTGTTGATGCAGGTGTTGAGTGCAGGTGTTGAGTGCAGGTGTTGAGTGCAGGTGTTGAGTGCAGGTGTTGAGTGCAGGTGTTGAGTGCAGGTGTTGAGTGCAGGTGTTGAGTGCAGGTGTTGAGTGCAGGTGTTGATGCAGGTGTTGAGTGCAGGTGTTGAGTGCAGGTGTTGAGTGCAGGTGTTGAGTGCAGGTGTTGAGTGCAGGTGTTGAGCGCAGGTGTTGAGTGCAGGTGTTGAGTGCAGGTGTTGAGTGCAGGTGTTGAGTGCAGGTGTTGAGTGCAGGTGTTGAGCGCGGATGTGGTTCTTGTGGTGGTGTTGGTTAACAAGGTATATACACGCAGCTATACATATGTATCAGCTCATATTTATAAACTTACAAATGTGTTTTAGCATGTACGACGCCAGAGCACGTACACACACTCACACACACACACACACATACAGACACACACACACACACACACATACATACACACACACACACATACATACACACACACACACATACATACACACACACACACACACACACACACACACACACACACACACACACACACACACACACACACACACACACACACTCACACACACACACACACACACACACACACACACACACATGCATGCACATACACACACATACAAAAACACACACACACACACACACACACACACACACACACACACACACACACACACACACACACACACACACACACACACACACACACACACACACACACTAACCGACATGTGCCTAGGACAAAATGGTAACTAACACACACACACCTAGAAAGGAATGATCTCATCAACAGCAGCCAACATAGTTTCAAGGACGGGAAATCCTGTGTCACAAACCTACTGGAGTTCTATGACAAGGTGACAGCAGTAAGACAAGAGAGAGAGGGGTGGGTGGATTGCATCTTCTTGGACTGCAAGAAGGTGTTTGACACAGTTCCACACAAGAGATTAGTGCAAAAACTGGAGGACCAAGCAGGGATAACAGAGAAGGCACCGCAATGGATCAAGGAATACTTGTCAGGAAGACAGCAGCGAGTCATGGTACGTGGTGAGGTGTCAGAGTGGGCACCTGTGACCAGCGAGGTCCCACAGGGGTCAGTCCTAGGACCAGTGCTGTTTCTGGTATTTGTGAACGACATGACGGAAGGAATAAACTCCGAAGTGTCCCTGTTTGCAGATGACGTGAAGTTGATGAGAAGAATTCATTCGATCGAAGACCAGGCAGAACTACAAAGGGATCTGGACAGGCTGCAGACCTGGTCCAGCAATTGGCTCCTGGAGTTCAATCCCACCAAGGGCAAAGTCATGAAGATTGGGGAAGGGCAAAGAGGACCGCAGACGGAGTACAGTCTAGGGGGCCAGAGACTACAAACCTCACTCAAGGAAAAAAATCTTGGGGTGAGTATAACACCAGGCACATCTCCTGAAGCGCACATCAACCAAATAACTGCTGCAGCATATGGGCGCCTGGCAAACCTCAGAACAGCATTCCGACATCTTAATAAGGAATCATTCAGGACCCTGTACACCGTGTACGTTAGGCCCATATTGGAGTATGCGGCACCAGTTTGGAACCCACACCTAGCCAAGCACGTAAAGAAACTAGAGAAAGTGCAAAGGTTTGCAACAAGACTAGTCCCAGAGCTAAGAGGTATGTCCTACGAGGAGAGGTTAAGGGAAATCAACCTGACGACACTGGAGGACAGGAGAGATAGGGGGGACATGATAACGACTTACAAAATACTGAGAGGAATTGACAAGGTGGACAAAGAGAGGATGTTCCAGAGACTGGACACAGCAACACGGGGACACAGTTGGAAGCTGAAGACACAGATGAATCACAGGGATGTTAGGAAGTATTTCTTCAGCCACAGAGTAGTCAGGAAGTGGAATAGTTTAGGAAGCGATGTAGTGGAGGCAGGATCCATACATAGCTTTAAGCAGAGGCACGATAAAGCTCATGGTTCGGGGAGAGTGACCTAGTAGCGACCAGTGAAGAGGCGGGGCCAGGAGCTTGGGCTCGACCCCTGCAACCTCAACTAGGTGAGTACAACTAGGTAAGTACACACACACAAAACTGGTTACACGTTACAATCTGTTGCTAATTCCGTGGATCACCAGCGCCGCCTGGTTCCAGACTAGGCCTCCTAGCTGGTCTGATGAATAAGGGGGGGGGTTAGGTCTGTTTTAGAGTACGCAGCGCCACCGTGAGCCCACCTGACCATCTACGTTCACAGCTTTGAAATGATGCAGATATTGATAGTCACACAAAAGGAATTCATGAGAAAAATAAGGAAATAAAGACAGAGACAGGCAGACAGAGAGACAGGCAGACAGAGAGACAGGCAGACAGAGAGACAGGCAGAGAGACAGGCAGAGAGACAGGCAGACAGGCAGTTCACTGGAAAGCCTTTAAAATCCTACTGCTAATATTATCCTCGGAAATTTGAACCTAAATGCACAAATAAGTCGCACATAGGAGAGAGAAGCTTATGACGAGGTTCCGGTCCGACTCGGAACATTAACAAAGTCACTGTGACAGAAGAGAGTGAGTGAGCCAGTATATATAGGCGAGGGGGACAGGGACGGGATAAAGAGAGAAAGAAGGAAGTGGAGAAGTGATGGAGAAGAATGTGGAGAAGTATGTTGAAGATGGTTCTTCAGAGAAAGAGCCTAGACCTATGTGAAATCCAACAGGCCTTTTTAGTGCAGCTCCTCTGCACAAGGAAGGAGCAGTAGCACCAGCATCACACATAATGAAAGACTTTGGAAGATCACACAGTCTCTCAACCTCATGACCAACATGAGTCAACATGGATATTAAGATGTGAAGATCACACAGTCTCTCAACCTCATGACCAACATGAGTCAACATGGATATTAAGATGTGAAGATCACACAGTCTCTCAACCTCTAAATCATTTTCTTTACAAAATTACAGAGGCTGTGAGGGTAGTCTGAAACACAGAAGTAGTTCACCTCGACTTCTTAAAAATATTTGACAAACTCAGTAAGAGTGACGGATCATGAAGGTTAATATGTATAACAATTGAAAGAGGAAAATGGATATTTAATTTTCTTCTTTGCTTCAGAGAAACTAAACAGAACATAAGAACACAAGAAAGTCACCTGTTACATATCCCACTCATATTTTACCCCATTTATGGTGACCTGCTTCCTGTTGCTGAGCCATGACCTGCTTCCTGTTGCTGAGCCATGACCTGCTTCCTGTTGCTGAGCCATGACTCCGTCCATGACAGCACTGTTTTCCCAATGTTATGAGCTGCCACTTTCTTTATCAGCTATATTTTGCACCCCATACCCATCCTGTGGGTGGTAGTCACCCCATACCCATCCTGTGGGTGGTAGTCACCCCATACCCATCCTGTGGGTGGTAGTCACCCCATACCCATCCTGTGGGTGGTAGTCACCCCATACCCATCCTGTGGGTGGCAGTCACCCCATACCCATCCTGTGGGTGGTAGTCACCCCATACCCATCCTGTGGGTGGTAGTCACCCCATACCCATCCTGTGGGCGGTAGTCACCCTATACCCATCCTGTGGGCGGTAGTCAAAGCATTACAAAGGTACATAACGGGACCAGGGACTGGACCCCAAAGTTTTTATAGCAGAACAAGTTACAAAGGTAATGCATTATTTACATGTTTATATTAAGAAAGGAAGAACACTGCAGAGGGTCTACTGGCCCATAATAGGCAGGTTCTTCTCAAGCCCAAACCCACTAACAAAAATATTTGCCCAACCTATTTTCAATGCTACCCATGATAGGGTCGCACAAATTTGCACACTACCATAACAACGTACTGGAGTGAGAGATATGGGGGAAAGTGTTAAATAGACCCAGAGAAAAACAGGGGCGCCCTGGGCACAATAAGAGAACATCATGTCAACATCCGTGGTCCAAGATTATTCAACCTGCTACCAGCAAATATCACAAACACAGCTGGAACAAGTGTAGAAATCTTCAAGAGTAAACTGGACAAGTATCTTCGCCAGGTGATAGATCAACCAGGTTGTGATGGATATGTGGAGCAGCGGACCTCCAACAGCAACAACCTGATTGACCAGGCTAACACCAGACGAGCTTGTCCCATGACCGGGCTGCGAGAGTAGTAAGACTCTCGAAACTCATCAAAGGTATATGCCAGATCAACCAGGTCAAGATGGATACGTGGACCAGCGGGCCACCACCAACAACAGCCTGGCTGATCAGGCAGCCAACAGGAAAATCTGACCTCAGGTTGGGTCACAGCAGTATCACAGACGCCACAGTAAGGAGAGTTATGGCTCAGGTCGGATCACAGCAGTATCACAGGAGCCAGAGTAAGGAGAGTTGTGGCCTCAGGTCGGGTCACAGCAGTATCACAGGAGCCACAGTAAGGAGAGTTGTGGCCTCAGGTCGGGTCACAGCAGTATCACAGGAGCCACAGTTAGGGGAGCTGTGGCCTCAGGTCGGGTCACAGCAGTATCACAGGAGCCACAGTTAGGGGAGTTGTGGCCTCAGGTCGGGTCACAGCAGTATCACAGGAGCCACAGTTAGGGGAGCTGTGGCCTCAGGTCTGGTCACAGCAGTATCATAGGAACCACAGTAAGGAGAGTTGTGGCCTCAGGTCGGGTCACAGCAGTATCACAGGAGCCACAGTAAGGAGAGTTATGGCCTCAGGTCGGGTCACAGCAGTATCACAGGAGCCACAGTAAGGAGAGTTGTGGCCTCAGGTCGGGTCACAGCAGTATCACAGGAGCCACAGTAAGGAGAGTTGTGGCCTCAGGTCGGGTCACAGCAGCATCATAGGAGCCACAATAAGGAGAGTTGTGACCTCAGGTCGGGTCACAGCAGTATCACAGGAGCCACAGTTAGGGGAGTTGTGGCCTCAGGTAGGGTCACAGCAGTATCACAGGAGCCACAGTAAGGAGAGTTGTGGCCTCAGGTCGGGTCACAGCAGTATCACAGGAGCCACAGTAAGGAGAGTTGTGACCTCAGGTCGGGTCACAGTAGTATCACAGGAGCCACAGTAAGGAGAGTTGTGGCCTCAGGTCGGGTCACAGCAGTATCACAGGAGCCACAGTAAGGAGAGTTGTGGCCTCAGGTCGGGTCACAGCAGTATCACAGGAGCCACAGTAAGGAGAGTTATGGCCTCAGGTCGGGTCACAGCAGTATCACAGGAGCCACAGTAAGGAGAGTTGTGGCCTCAGGTCGGGTCACAGCAGTATCACAGGAGCCACAGTAAGGAGAGTTGTGGCCTCAGGTCGGGTCACAGCAGCATCATAGGAGCCACAATAAGGAGAGTTGTGACCTCAGGTAGGGTCACAGCAGTATCACAGGAGCCACAGTAAGGAGAGTTGTGGCCTCAGGTCGGGTCACAGCAGTATCACAGGAGCCACAATAAGGAGAGTTGTGACCTCAGGTCGGGTCACAGCAGTATCACAGGAGCCACAGTAAGGAGAGTTGTGGCCTCAGGTCGGGTCACAGCAGTATCACAGGAGCCACAGTAAGGAGAGTTGTGGCCTCAGGTCGGGTCACAGCAGTATCACAGGAGCCACAGTAAGGAGAGTTGTGGCCTCAGGTCGGGTCACAGCAGCATCATAGGAGCCACAATAAGGAGAGTTGTGACCTCAGGTAGGGTCACAGCAGTATCACAGGAGCCACAGTAAGGAGAGTTGTGGCCTCAGGTCGGGTCACAGCAGTATCACAGGAGCCACAATAAGGAGAGTTGTGACCTCAGGTCGGGTCACAGCAGTATCACAGGAGCCACAGTAAGGAGAGTTGTGGCCTCAGGTCGGGTCACAGCAGTATCACAGGAGCCACAGTAAGGAGAGTTGTGGCCTCAGGTCGGGTCACAGCAGTATCACAGGAGCCACAGTAAGGAGAGTTGTGGCCTCAGGTCGGGTCACAGCAGCATCATAGGAGCCACAATAAGGAGAGTTGTGACCTCAGGTAGGGTCACAGCAGTATCACAGGAGCCACAGTAAGGAGAGTTGTGGCCTCAGGTCGGGTCACAGCAGTATCACAGGAGCCACAATAAGGAGAGTTGTGGCCTCAGGTCGGGTCACAGCAGTATCACAGGAGCCACAGTTAAGGGAATTTTGCTCTACGAAGAGAGACTGGAGGAGGTCGGGGGAAGGGTTGAGTGCTCTGTTCACTGTATCCATGAAGTGACCTCGATACTTGGGAAAGGCTCTTGATTCAAGGAGTTGAAGCCATCCTGTCTCTTCCTCGGATCATATCTGATCAACATAGATGCACCTAGACTGTTCAACCTTCCCCCAGAAGATAACCAGAAACAGTCTTGATGCTACCTAACTTTCTGAATTTACGCATACAACTTATGATAATGTATTATTATTATTATTATTATTATTATTATTATTATTATTATTATTATTATTATTATTATTGTTGTTATTATTATTATTATTATTATTATTATTATTATTATTATTATTATTATTATTATTATTGTTATTATTATTATTATTATTATTATTATTATTATTATTATTATTATTTATTTTTATTATTGCTTTGGTGATTCGCTCAACCCCCGTCATTACATCATTGATATCATCCGGATATAAGAATTATTGTAGCAGGCCTCACTCTCTCTCTCCCTCTCTCTTTTTCCCTTGTCCCTCTCTCTCTGTCGCTCTCCCTCCCCCTCTCTCTCCCTTCCCCTCCTCTCTCTCTCTCCCCCTCTCTCTCTCCCCCTTCCCTTGCTCTCTCTCTCTCCCATCCCTTCCTCTCTCTCTCTCTCTCTCTCTCTCTCTCTCTCTCTCTCTGATCAGTTTAGCTTCTAGTTCCGTCTTGCTGCGCATCCCACCACTACTCATCCCATCCACTGCCTGCCATCCCTCCCTCCCTGTCTCTCTCTCTCTTTCTCCCTTTCTCCTCCTCCCCCTATCCCCACATACCTCACCTCTTTCTCCCTGCTCTCCTCCCCATATCCCTGCCCTCCTACCCTCTATCCCTGCCCTCTCCTCTAACCTCATAGCCCCAGTTTAGTCGGTGACGTGAGGGGCGTAGTATTTCCTTATCACTTACCTGTCCCTTCTCAGCTTTCTCTCTCTTTCTTTCTTTCTCTCTCTCTCTCTCTCTCTCTCTCTCTCTCTCTCTCTCTCTCTCTCTCTCTCTCTCTCTCTCTCTCTCTCTCTCTCTCTCTCTCTCTCTCTCTCTTAGAATCAGTAAAAACGAACGGAAATGTTTGCACATATAAATGTGGTCTAATACCTTCTGCATGATTAACCTACACGTTCTTCCTCATAGCTATGGAAAGTCTCCCGAAATGTCTCCCAAAATCAAGGTTGACACATCTACGGTATATGTATAGCGAGGATAACACCGCTTGTCTAGCAAGTGCGTAATTTATTACTGCTACGGCCAGTTAACATAGCTGGAACGCCCAGCAACAGAGCGCAGATAACAATGTACAATGATCACTGGCAGATATTACGTTACACAGAATAGATATCAGCCTATGTCTATCAGATGCAGTCAGTTATCACATGACAGGCTGTCTCAAACAAAGCTTGGATACAACAAACGTTAAGAGGAGAAAGCCCCTGGCTCAGGAGTGTTATAACTAGTCAGTTGCCAACAGGTGTGCACGCAAGGAGGTACTACACACCTCCACAAACACAGTCCAACTCAGCGTACCTACACGCGACACTTTCATCACACGGGAGGTGCAGCACCTTAACAGCCGAGTCCGGCTCATCACTACACACAAAACTGCGTCACACACAGGACGGACATAACCTTACCAAGCGTGAGATCCCTAAGTCCCATACAAATTGGAAACATCATAAATTTCTGATAAATTAGACAGTCCATCAATCTTGAAAATATTGATGGACTGGTTACATCGACTCCAGGCTGAGGGACTGACTACCTCAGACTCCTTGTGATCTTCACCACTCTTCTTGGTATTGGACTGATGAAGCCACTGTATGGCAAAACGTTTCCTCAATAAAGATACGCAAGTGTTGCACATGTGTCTAATTTATCAACTTGTCGGTTCTCTGAACCATTTATCTACATCATAAGTGTCTGTAATAAACATGTTGGAGGCGACCTTCACACACCACTACAAGGCTCCACTCTCAGCTCTGAATGAAATCTTAGGTCTGCACCTACGTAGCTCTGTAAATTAACATCTGACTCTCAATAATAACAATATATTGACATAGTCTCTCTAGACTCTCTCTGACTCTCAACTTAGAATATTCCAGTCACCCTTGTCTGAGGCGTTCTGAAGTACACTAGAGACCAAACTAAGCCATTTCAACGCCACTGGCAACATCCACAACGACACGGTAAAACAAGTCTGTAATCTTGCACACAGTGAAGGAAGATCCCATCTCCAGGAACAGACTCAACACAGGTAGTGTCCAACTCCGACAGATGTAACAAAGTCAAGAAAATTCAAAGGCAGGGAAGCGTCCTCTTCTAGGTCTTGAAGAGAGAGAAGCGTCAGAGACATGACACTAGAACCCAGAGCTAAAGAACAGTCACTTTCCTGGCCAGAGACGAAGCCAAGAAATCCACATTAATGAGAGAGCCGACAACATCGCCACGCAGAAACTGTTCCGCAGGACACTGAAAATCTAAGATGCGTTGCTACACATTAGATGCTATCATGAAAATCTCTGACTCTTATTCGTTGTGCAGAATCACGGTTCCACAGACAACGAAAATGACACAATTCCAACTGACTTAGAAGAAGCAGTCTGTCAGCCTCTCCTGCAGCTGACACCCCAAAGACACATGGCAGAGTTTCACTAGGGTGGGAAAGTAGGATTATATCCATAAATCCTCCAAAATAATCAGTGTCAGGGTTTGTGTGCGAATTGACCGGCGTATTGTATATATATATATATATATATATATATATATATATATATATATATATATATATATATATATATATATATATATATATATATATATATATATATATATATATATATATATATATATATATGCAATAAGATCACAGTAAACAGGTGATTTCAGAATATGCAAAACAACCACTCTGAAAGAATAGAGAAATTCCAAGCGCTTTCGTGACTACTCACATTATGTGAGTAGTCACGAAAGCGCTTGGAATTTCTCTATTCTTTCAGAGTGGTTGTTTTGCATATATATATATATATATATATATATATATATATATATATATATATATATATATATATATATATATATATATATATATATATATATACAAAACATATATATATATATATATATATACATATATATATATATATATATATATATATATATATATTATATATATATATATATATTTATATGGCTCCTACCTTCACAACCAGGGAAGATTCTTCCCCTCATCTCTCTCCTGCTGATCCTGGCTAACTGAGGTTCACACACAGGTCAGCTACTGGGAAAACTGGCTGGTTAATGGGATTTAAAGCCCATCAACTATACGAGAGCCATTAAGGCTGGTTGGAAGCTGTTCACTGCCACTCAACAATACATTAATCCCTGAAATGGCGATTAAATTCTCAGCGCACACAAACACTGGTTGTATACACCTCGTGGTGTACACATCCCTTGTCAGGAAAATCTATATATATCCTGGAACTGATAAGAATAATGCCATTGACATGTACTGTCTTCACTTAACCTGGCAGGTAGGTACACACCAGCAGCCAGCAGCCAGCAGCCAGCAGCCAGCAGCCAGCAGCCAGCAACCAGCAACCAGCAGCCAGCAGCCAGCAGCCAGCAGCCAGCAGCCAGCAGCCAGCAGCCAGCAGCCAGCAGCCAGCAACCAGCAGCCAGCAGCCAGCAGCCAGCAGCCAGCAACCAGCTGCCAGCAGCCAGCAGCCAGCAGCCAGCAACCAGCAGCCAGCAGCCAGCAGCCAGCAACCAGCAGCCAGCAGCCAGCAACCAGCAGCCAGCAGCCAGCAGCCAGCAGCCAGCTGCCAGCAGCCAGCAGCCAGCAGCCAGCAGCCAGCAGCCAGCAGCCAGCAACCAGCTGCCAGCAACCAGCAACCAGCAGCCAGCAACCAGCAGCCAGCAGCCAGCAGCCAGCAACCAGCAGCCAGCAGCCAGCAGCCAGCAGCCAGCAACCAGCTGCCAGCAACCAGCAACCAGCAGCCAGCAACCAGCAGCCAGCAGCCAGCAGCCAGCAACCAGCTGCCAGCAACCAGCAACCAGCAGCCAGCAACCAGCAGCCAGCAGCCAGCAGCCAGCAGCCAGCAGCCAGCAACCAGCTGCCAGCAACCAGCAGACAGCAGCCACCACCCCGCAGCCAGCAGCCAGCAGCCACCAGCCAGGAGCCAGGAGCCAGTAGCCAGCAGACAGCAGCCAGCAGCCAGCAGCCAGCAACCAGCTGCCAGCAGCCAGCAGCCAGCAGCCAGCAACCAGCAGCCAGCAGCCAGCAGCCAGCAACCAGCAACCAGCAGCCAGCAGCCAGCAACCAGCAGCCAGCAGCCAGCAGCCAGCAACCAGCAGCCAGCAGCCAGCAGCCAGCAACCAGCAGCCAGCAGCCAGCAGCCAGCAGCCAGCAGCCAGCTGCCAGCAGCCAGCAGCCAGCAGCCAGCAGCCAGCAGCCAGCAGCCAGCAACCAGCTGCCAGCAACCAGCAACCAGCAGCCAGCAACCAGCAGCCAGCAGCCAGCAGCCAGCAACCAGCAGCCAGCAGCCAGCAGCCAGCAGCCAGCAACCAGCTGCCAGCAACCAGCAACCAGCAGCCAGCAACCAGCAGCCAGCAGCCAGCAACCAGCTGCCAGCAACCAGCAACCAGCAGCCAGCAACCAGCAGCCAGCAGCCAGCAGCCAGCAGCCAGCAGCCAGCAACCAGCTGCCAGCAACCAGCAGCCAGCAGCCAGCAACCAGCAGCCAGCAGCCAGCAGCCAGCAGCCAGGAGCCAGGAGCCAGGAGCCAGCAGCCAGCAGCCAGCAGCCAGCAGCCAGCAACCAGCTGCCAGCAGCCAGCAGCCAGCAGCCAGCAACCAGCAGCCAGCAGCCAGCAGCCAGCAGCCAGCAGCCAGCAACCAGCAGCCAGCAGCCAGGAGCCAGCAGCCAGCAGCCAGCAGCCAGCAGCCAGGAGCCAGCAGCCAGCAGCCAGCAGCCAGCAGCCAGCAACCAGCAGCCAGCAGCCAGCAGCCAGCAACCAGCAGCCAGCAGCCAGCAGCCAGCAACCAGCAGCCAGCAGCCAGCAGCCAGCAACCAGCAGCCAGCAGCCAGCAACCAGCAACCAGCAGCCAGCAGCCAGCAACCAGCAGCCAGCAGCCAGCAGCCAGCAGCCAGCAACCAGCAGCCAGCAGCCAGCAGCCAGCAACCAGCAACCAGCAGCCAGCAGCCAGCAGCCAGCAACCAGCACCCAGCAACCAGCAGCCAGCAACCAGCAACCAGCAGCCAGCAGCCAGCAGCCAGCAGCCAGCAACCAGCAGCCAGCAGCCAGCAGCCAGCAGCCAGCAGCCAGCAGCCAGCAGCCAGCAGCCAGCAGCCAGCAACCAGCAGCCAGCAGCCAGCAGCCAGCAACCAGCAACCAGCAACCAGCAGCCAGCAGCCAGCAACCAGCAGCCAGCAGCCAGCAGCCAGCAGCCAGCAACCAGCAGCCAGCAGCCAGCAGCCAGCAGCCAGCAGCCAGCAGCCAGCAGCCAGCAGCCAGCAGCCAGCAACCAGCAGCCAGCAGACAGCAGCCAGCAGCCAGCAGCCAGCAGCCAGCAACCAGCAACCAGCAGCCAGCAGACAGCAGCCAGCAGCCAGCAGCCAGCAGCCAGCAGACAGCAGCCAGCAACCAGCAGCCAGCAGCCAGCAGCCAGCAGCCAGCAGCCAGCAACCAGCAACCAGCAGCCAGCAGCCAGCAACCAGCAGCCAGCAACCAGCAGCCAGCAGCCAGCAGCCAGCAGCCAGCAACCAGCAGCCAGCAGCCAGCAGCCAGCAACCAGCAGCCAGCAGCCAGCAGCCAGCAGCCAGCAACCAGCAGCCAGCAGCCAGCAGCCAGCAACCAGCAGCCAGCAGCCAGCAGCCAGCAACCAGCAACCAGCAGCCAGCAGCCAGCAGCCAGCAGCCAGCAACCAGCAGCCAGCAACCAGCAGCCAGCAGCCAGCAGCCAGCAACCAGCAGCCAGCAGCCAGCAGCCAGCAACCAGCAACCAGCAGCCAGCAGCCAGCAGCCAGCAACCAGCAACCAGCAGCCAGCAGCCAGCAGCCAGCAGCCAGCAACCAGCAGCCAGCAACCAGCAGCCAGCAGCCAGCAACCAGCAACCAGCAACCAGCAGCCAGCAGCCAGCAACCAGCAACCAGCAACCAGCAGCCAGCAGCCAGCAACCAGCAGCCAGCAGCCAGCAGCCAGCAACCAGCAGCCAGCAACCAGCAGCCAGCAACCAGCAGCCAGCAGCCAGCAACCAGCAGCCAGCAGCCAGCAGCCAGCAGCCAGCAACCAGCAACCAGCAGCCAGCAACCAGCAGCCAGCAGCCAGCAGCCAGCAACCAGCAGCCAGCAACCAGCAACCAGCAGCCAGCAGCCAGCAACCAGCAACCAGCAACCAGCAGCCAGCAGCCAGCAACCAGCAACCAGCAACCAGCAGCCAGCAGCCAGCAACCAGCAGCCAGCAGCCAGCAGCCAGCAACCAGCAGCCAGCAGCCAGCAGCCAGCAACCAGCAGCCAGCAACCAGCAGCCAGCAGCCAGCAGCCAGCAGCCAGCAACCAGCAACCAGCAACCAGCAGCCAGCAGCCAGCAACCAGCAGCCAGCAACCAGCAGCCAGCAGCCAGCAGCCAGCAGCCAGCAGCCAGCAGCCAGCAGACAGCAGCCAGCAGACAGCAGCCAGCAGCCAGCAGCCAGCAGCCAGCAGCCAGCAGCCAGCAGACAGCAGCCAGCAGCCAGCAGCCAGCAGCCAGCAGCCAGCAGCCAGCAGCCAGCAGCCAGCAACCAGCAGCCAGCAGCCAGCAGCCAGCAGCCAGCAACCAGCAGCCAGCAGCCAGCAGCCAGCAACCAGCAGCCAGCAACCAGCAGCCAGCAGCCAGCAGCCAGCAGCCAGCAGCCAGCAGACACACAATACAAGTATATCAAGAACAAAAACACACAATAATGTGACTGGAACAATACACAAATAACCCGCACATAGCAAAATTTATAGCGACGTTTCGGTCCGACTTGGACCATTTACAAGTCACAGACAGAAACGTTGTCAAGACTAAAACGCCGTCAAGACCGAAACTTTGTCAAGACCGAAGCGTCGTCAAGATTGAAACGTCAAGACCGAAACGTCGCCATAAGCTTCTCTCTCTCATGCACGGGTTATTTGTGTATACAAATATATACAAACTGATACCATACACAATAAGAAAATCCCAATAACATAATTGCTGGTTCCACTACACATAATTATACACAAAGACGAATTACATAACAGTCAATATTATACATTCCAACTGCAAATGATAATATGTATGCTAATAAAATAATCTCCCTAATACATATGTATGTATATATAGTATTTTATATATATATATATATATATATATATATATATATATATATATATATATATATATATATATATATATATATCTTTGATATACCTTTGAAGAGTTTCGAGAGTTTAACAACTTCTAGCCATAGGCCAGGCTCCTCTGGTGCTTGCCTGATCAACCAGATTGTTGCTTCTGGAGGCCTGTTTCCTCACTTATCCATCACAGCCTGGTTGATCTGCCACCTGGTGAAGATACTTGTCCATTTTCTTCTTGAAGGCTTCTACACTTGTTCCAGCCGTGTTTCTGATATCTTCTGGTAAGATGTTGAATAGTCTGGGACCCCGGATGTTGATACAGTGTTCCCTTATTGTCCCCACCGCACCCCTGCTCCTGACTAGGTTTATTTTACACTTCCTCCCATATCTCTCACTCCAGTATGTTGTTTTGGCAGTGTGTAGATTGGGGGCCAGGCCCTCCAGTACTTTCCAGGTATATATTATCATGTATCTCTCTCCTCCGCTCCATGTTCAAGACTTGCAGGCGTTCCCAGTAGTTTAGGTGCTTTACTGGCTCAGTGTGAGCCGTAAACGATCTCTGTATTTGTTCCAGCTCTGACATTTCTCCTGCTTTGAACGTGGCCGTCAACACTGAGCAATATTCTAAGTGAGGGAGCATTAGTGATTTGAAGAGTGTCACCATCGGCATTATTTCCCTTGTTTTGAAAGTTCTTAATACCCACCCCGTCATCTTCCTGGCTGTCGTGATCTTTGTCTTGTTATGGTCTTTAAAAGAAAGGTCAGCTGACATAATTATTCCCAGGTCTTTTAAGTGTTCCTTACGTTCTATTTGGTGACCCTCTTGAGTTATGTATATAGTGTTCCTTTTGAATTCTTCATTCTTTCCATACCTAAGCAGCTGGAACTTATCACCATTGAAAGTCATTTTGTTTTCCACTGCCCACTGGAAAACCCTGTTTATGTCTTCCTGTAATTTTTCAGTGTCCTCTACCGTACTGACTTTCATGCTTATTTTAGTGTCATCTGTAAATGATGATACAAAAGTGTGACGGATGTTTTTATCTATGTCTGCTATGAAGATGAGAAACAGCAGAGGAGCCAAGATAGTGCCTTGTGGCACTGAGCTTTTGACCTCGCTGATGCTGGATCTTGCCCTGTTCACTACTACATGTTGTGTTCTGTGTGTTTGGAACCCAAAAATCCATCTTCCATACCTTTCCCTTAATGCTCATGGCCTTCATTTTTTGTGCGCAATCACTCCATGATCGCATTTGTCAAACGCCTTTGCAAAATCTGTGTAAATCACATCTGCGTTTTGGTCTTCTAACGCCTCCGTAATTCTGTCATAGTGGTTCAGCAGTTGTGGCAGGCATGATCGTCCTGCTCTAAAACCATGTTGTTTCGGGTTATGCTAATATATATATATATATATATATATATATATATATATATATATATATATATATATATATATATATATATATATATATATATATATATATATATATATATATATATATATATATATATATATATATACAAACACTGCTCTCTGGCTGAAGGAGACTCGAACCTTAGGACAAGGTACACAGTGCTTTATCAACCTAGCTACACAGGTTCATTAACTTGGCGCCTAGCTCACGCTAGATGTTGATCCAAGACAGCCAGCTTTCAAGCAGGAAGCTTACAGCTTTTCATCTCTTCCCCTGCATGCATCAGCCTACTAGCTGGCTGCCTTGGATCAACGTCAAGCGTGAGCTACGCGCCAAGGTATTGGATCAATGTAGCTAGGTTGGTAAAGTACTGAGTATCTTTTTCCAAGGTTCGTAGGTTCGAGTCTCCTTCAGCCAAAGATCAGTGTTTGTGAATATTTCGCCTGCTCTTGCGAATTCCTAGCATTGTTAAAATCTCTAGTAGATGGGCTGTGGCGAGGCTTCTCTTTATGATGTCATTGACCTCCTCATCTCTGGCATACTTCCCTTCTGCTGTGTGACACGAGACCATGAAGTCCGAATTGATCAGCTGTTGCCCTGCCGCAAATACACCTATGTTCGGTGAGGGTGGGGGCGGCTAGGCGAAGAGCAACACCAATCCGAATGGCCTGTGGGTCGAGTCGAGTGCCCAGGGAGGAATTGGGAACAGCTAGAAGGAAATCTCCTGAGTGTGGTGCCTTCACTGCCAGGAGACGAGCTTTGTCTTTTCCTGAAACGTTGCTGAGCATTGTGTTGGCAATTTTTTCCATGATCGGTTTGTCCCAGTAGGACTGTTTGTGCTCTTTGGGAGGAGCTGGTCTACTGGAGGAGTCTGTAAGGGTGTCCCACCGAATCGCTGCTTCAGTAAACCTGGGGTCTTGAGCTCCTACCACGTCTCTCAAGCGTTCGGGAACTATCTTCTTGACTAATGCACTGGAAGCTAAACACGAAGACAGAAAAGCAGGTAAAGCAACATGCGTTGCTTTACGCACCCCTATACCTCCCAGTCGCACTGGGAGGGTTGCCTGATCCCATTGCTGATCCTCTAGTGACAGGTTCAGTGCCTTCTTTAAAGTTGATCTCAGGTGTGCGTCATATTCTTCGAGTGTTGGGTTGTCAAAATGGGTGCACACCTCAGGAAGTGAGTCTTGGTATAGTAAGACACCATGTGAGGAGATACAGAGCATCATGGGCATCAAGATCGCTTATTCTCTCCTCCATTCTCATCAGGTCATCATTCTCATCAGGGTGCCAACCTGGAAAGAGGGTGCTAGCCTGGAGAGGGAATGCCAGACTGGAGGGAGGGTGCCAGGCTGGAGGGATTGTGCCAGGTTGGAGCGAGGGTGCCAGCCTGGAGAGAGGGTGTCAGCCTGGAGGGAGGGTGCCAACCTGGAGCTAGGGTATCAGGCTGGAGGGAGAGTGCCAGCCTGGAGCTAGGATACCAGCCTGGAGGGAGGGTGTCAGCCTGGAGCTAGGGTGCCAGCCTGGAGGGAGGGGTGCCAGCCTAGAGCTAGGGTGCCAGCCTGGAGCTAAGGTGCCAACCTTGAGGGAGGGTGCCAGCCTGGAGGGAGGGTACTAGCAGGGTCTGGCAAGGTTCCAGTCACTTGTTTCCAGTGATGGTTCACCAGCCACTCTGCTGCTGCTGCTGCTGCTGCTGCTGCTGCTGCTGCTGCTGCTGCTGCTGCTGCTGCTGCTGCTGCTGCTGCTGCTGCTGCTCTCACAATATTGGCATCTCCCTCACCATTTGAACTAACAGCAACAACACCAGCAACAGCAACAACACCAGCAACAGCAACAACACCAGCAACAGCAACAACACCAGCAACAACAGCACTAACAACAGCAACAGTGGCAACAATAACAACAGCAACAGCAACAACAGCAACAAGAGCAGCAACACCAGCAACAACAGCAACAACACCAGCAACACCAGCAACAACAGCAACAACATCAGCAACAGCAACAACAGCAACATCAGCAACAACAGCAGCAACAGCAGCAACAGCAACAACAGAAACAACAACAACAAGACAAGAGAAAGTAGAAACAGTAGTTGAAGAATGTCAGTAGAGGTGATGTTTGATTCTAGTTACTCTCTTCTGCGTCTCTTCCCTAGTTTTCTTTCTGTCTCTGTCTGTCTCTGTCTGTCTGCCTCTGTCTGTCTGTCTGTCTGTCTGTCTGTCTGTCTCTCTCTCTCTCTCTCTCTCTCTCTCTCTCTGTCTCTCTATCTTTCTCTCTCTCTCTCTCTCTCTCTCTCTCTCTCTCTCTCTCTCTCTGTCTCTCTCTCTCTGTCTCTCTGTCTCTCTCTCTCTCTCTCTCTCTCTCTCTCTCTCTCTCTCTCTCTCTCTCTCTCTCTCTCTCTCTCTCTCTCTCTCTTTCTCTTTCTCTCTCTCTCTCTCTCCCTCCCTCCCCTCCACGGCTGCCTTCTTCAATACATCTTCCATTACACCTCTGTTTACCCTCCTCTGTCCCATTCATTCCTCCTGCTCCTCCTCCCACAGTCTCGCCAGCTACTCTAGTATTCATAGCTTAGCGAGACTCTTTGTTTAACTTTGCTGTACTCTACTCTGCTCTACTCTATTCTATTCTACTTTGCTCTACTCTGCTCCGCTACATCAGAGAGCTTCCCTCTTATACCGTCCCAGCTCAACCAGTCAGAGAGCTTCCCTCCCTCGCTGTTGCTCATTCAGCAGCTGGGTCACCCACCTGTCGCCTCACAGCTGGTATTTCAGAGTCAGGGTCGACAACTTGTTACCTCACAGGTGGTAATTATTACTTCTCTGCTATTATAAACCACCTGACTTGTTGACGTCCAACTGGGCTCCTCTTCTGACGTCATACCTGGCTGCCATTGACGTCACAGTCAATCAAGAGTCAGTCCCTAACGTAGTAAATGAGGGATCAGTCCCTCCGTCAGCTGTCTCAATCAACCTCCTCACAAACAATACATTTTTTAAACTGACTGTTACTAATGACTGATTGATCCTTGCGAGGCTCCTTCGTGAATAAGACTGAGTTCCTCTCTTGCATTTTACAAGCTAAGAGGTCTTATCTCTCCTCAGCTCACTTTACAAGCTAACTCTTCGTGGGGGAAGGGAGAGGAGGGGAGGGCAGAAGGGGGAAGGGGAAGAGAGGAAGTGGTAGTTTGTTACTGTATTCACTAGAAAATCAGGAAATATATGATTATCATCGTAACCATAATTTTTATAGGGGTGGAGAGGTAAGCCAGTGGAAGATCTCGGTCTGATGACCAAAAATTCCAGTTGTGGGTCATCGTATGACTAAGACCAGCGTCAGGAAACACTTGTTCAGTTTCCCGACAAATCTTACCTAATCTTCACTGAGTCCCAGGTCATGCTGACCGCTAAGTATACCTGGAGTAGTGTCTGGGGGGGGGGGAGGTCAGCGCCTCCGTGATCCAACGTATGCACCACAACCCCGCTGATCAGGAACCGCTCTGAGGAACCTGTCGAGTTCTCTCTTGAAGACGGTTAGAGGGTTGATGGTGATCAGCCTGAGGTGGTACACCTCAGAAGGCCTGTGAGGATGTCGTTCAGTATTTCAGCAGGAACAGCCTGCTTGGTCTCAGGTTTCTGCTTACCATGACTCCTAAATCCTGTATGGCCCTTGATCCACCTGGAGGCCTGGTCAAGGACCGGGCCGCGGGGACGTTGACCCCCCGGAACACCCTCCAGGTAGACTCCAGGTAGACTCCAGGTAGACTCCAGGTAGACTCAATAACTACGACAGCTTCCAAAATTCCGCTGCAGCAACTATTACTGAGAGAATTAGCAGGACCTGTGGTCGTGTGCTGTACACAGAGTAACGGAATTTTAGTAACCATATCTCCCTCGGTGAACACAACAACTAAAATACATATAGGAGAGAGCAGAGGGAACAAACAAGCTGAGAAAGATGTATTGAAACAAATTACTATGTTATAAAGCTAAGAATACACACATACATACATACTTGCATATATACATACATTTATAGTATATACATACATACATACATACATACATACATACATGCATCATTCATACGAACATAAATACATACGTGCACACATATATTCATACACACACACACACATATATACATACATACAAACATACATACATACATTCATACATACATACATACATACATACATACATACATACATACCTACATACATACATAAACAGTGCAGATTCATTGTAAAACGGCCTCTCGATACTTTACCACTACGTTATATACCTAACAATGCGTATTTCCTTTAACCCGTCAACAGTCAGCCGAATCATATCTCCAGCACTTGTATTGAGCAGCATCCACTCCCTGAAAGTTGGCCTAAGTTGGGTAGGCCTCAGCTGCATTACTGAAGATCAATAAATCAAAGAGACAACCAGGTCTGTGGTCTGGTGTGCTACAAAGAGTAGTCAACATTAAGCGTACTAGACCATGACAATACATTCCTACATGTCAGGTACATTAACATTACCATTAACGCCACGCAACATTAACGTAGAGGTGGTGAAATACAGTGAAAGACCCGGTGGTTGTGGAAAGTGGATTATTGTATGTTTGTAGAGTTATCTCTCAGTGTATTGCTTGCACCCGCCCGTATCACTGAAGAGCATTTTGCAGCGTCCACCATGCCTCCAGTTAGTCAGGAATGTTTTCAGTGCGCAGATTTGAAAGCAATCCCTCCAGGACTCTCGCTGTGTGTCAGGTGTCATACATCGGTGTTGCCCACCTTCCAGTTAGTGCAGTTTTGAACTAGTTTAGAAGTTTTTAATCCTTTTAGCATCTCTGTCTGTCAGTCTGTCTATCTCTCTCTCTCTCTCTCTCTCTCTCTCTATCTCTATCTCTCTCTCTCTCTCTCTCTCTCTCTCTCTCTCTCTCTCTCTCTCTCTCTCTCTCTCTCTCTCTCTCTCTCTCTCTCTCTCTCTCTCTCTCTCTCATCAGCCTTTTTGCGTCACAACACACAAGACAACACAATTCACAACACAGCAACACCCTCAGAGCACACAATGCAATCAGTACACTATACCCATCACACTCACAGTACATTATACACAACACACTCAACACACAACACACAACACACTCAACACACAACACACAACACACTCAACACACAACACACAACACACTCAACACACAACACACAACACACTCAACACACAACACACAACACACTCAACACACAACACACAACACACTCAACACACAACATGCAGTACTAGTAATGCGAGCATAACACCGAACACAAGAGAGAGAACAAAAAACACTATGAAGAACACAAACATATCGTGGGAACTAGACGAACCTAACTAGCCAAGAGTGATCATGTTCTTGAAGATGTGGTCGTGAGAGTTGACCTGCTTGCTACTCTACGACCCTACGACTCTTGAAGATGTGGTCGTGAGAGTTGACCTGCTTGCTACTCTACGACCCTGCGACTCTTGAAGATGTGGTCGTGAGAGTTGACCTGCTTGCTACTCTACGACCCTACGACTCTTGAAGATGTGGTCGTGAGAGTTGACCTGCTTGCTACTCTACGACCCTACGACTCTTGAAGATGTGGTCGTGAGAGTTGACCTGCTTGCTACTCTACGACCCTGCGACTCTTGAAGATGTGGTCGTGAGAGTTGACCTGCTTGCTACTCTACGACCCTACGACTTTTGAAGATGTGGTCGTGAGAGTTGACCTGCTTGTTACTCTACGACCCTACGACTCTTGAAGATGTGGTCGTGAGAGTTGACCTGCTTGCTAATCTACGACCCTACGACTCTTGAAGATGTGGTCGTGAGAGTTGACCTGCTTGTTACTCTACGACCCTACGACTCTTGAAGATGTGGTCGTGAGAGTTGACCTGCTTGTTACTCTACGACCCTACGACTCTTGAAGATGTGGTCGTGAGAGTTGACCTGCTTGCTACTCTACGACCCTACGACTCTTGAAGATGTGGTCGTGAGAGTTGACCTGCTTGCTACTCTACGACCCTGCGACTCTTGAAGATGTGGTCGTGAGAGTTGACCTGCTAGCTACTCTACGACCCTACGACTCTTGAAGATGTGGTCGTGAGAGCTGACCTGCTTGCTACTCTACGACCCTACGACTCTTGAAGATGTGGTCGTGAGAGTTGACCTGCTTGCTACTCTACGACCCTACGACTCTTGAAGATGTGGTCGTGAGAGTTGACCTGCTTGCTACTCTACGACCCTACGACTCTTGAAGATGTGGTCGTGAGAGCTGACCTGCTTGTTACTCTACGACCCTACGACTCTTGAAGATGTGGTCGTGAGAGTTGACCTACTTGCTACTCTACGACCCAACGACTCTTGAAGATGTGGTCGTGAGAGTTGACCTGCTTGCTACTCTACGACCCTACGACTCTTGAAGATGTGGTCGTGAGAGTTGACCTGCTTGCTACTCTACGACCCTGCGACTCTTGAAGATGTGGTCGTGAGAGTTGACCTGCTTGCTACTCTACGACCCTACGACTCTTGAAGATGTGGTCGTGAGAGCTGACCTGCTTGCTACTCTACGACCCTACGACTCTTGAAGATGTGGTCGTGAGAGTTGACCTGCTTGCTACTCTACGACCCTACGACTCTTGAAGATGTGGTCGTGAGAGTTGACCTGCTTGCTACTCTACGACCCTACGACTCTTGAAGATGTGGTCGTGAGAGTTGACCTGCTTGCTACTCTACGACCCTACGACTCTTGAAGATGTGGTCGTGAGAGTTGACCTACTTGCTACTCTACGACCCTACGACTCTTGAAGATGTGGTCGTGAGAGTTGACCTGCTTGCTACTCTACGACCCTGCGACTCTTGAAGATGTGGTCGTGAGAGTTGACCTGCTTGCTACTCTACGACCCTGCGACTCTTGAAGATGTGGTCGTGAGAGTTGACCTGCTTGCTACTTTACGACCCTGCGACTCTTGAAGATGTGGTCGTGAGAGTTGACCTGCTTGCTACTCTACGACCCTCTCAGTAGTAGTAGTTACCAGTCTCAGTAGTAGTAACCAGTTACCAGTAACCGTCCGTTGACTCAACGACCAACCGTCTCTGCCTGAGTCACTATCTGAATTCATATTGTGCTGACCTCAGCAGTATCAAAGGCCCCCTCACACTGGGTACTGGGCAGCCGGTTAGTCAGTATTACGAGTGTAACCAAGGAGACAGGTACGGCTGACAAGGGCTCTGTCCACATAACTGTAATTATACGTAATAACAGCCTACGTGAGTATTTCTTACCTAATCCACGTATCGAACTCCCACATGATAAATGGTGGCAGCGGTGGGATGCGTGGATTTACGTTTTTAAGGGTAATTCAAGGCGTTAGAAGGTTGGTTGTGAGTAGCGGCAGGGTCAAAGGTGAATCTCCAGCCAGTCGCCTACTCCCCTCACACCCTCCAGCCAGCCGTTTATACCTTCACTCACAACCTTCAGCCTGCAAGCCTGTTGCAGCCGTTTCAAGCTTCCTGGCTTAGTTCGTGTGCTAATTGCTTCAATCTCCGAGGGGTTGACCCGGATTTTGCAATTAAGCCAGTCAGTAAGCCAGACTGTGGAAGTGAACGCCAGTCAGCCTATCATCCAGCCTGTCTCCTGTCATCCAACTGCTCCTCCGTGCTTTGTGCATCGTTACACGTCTTCCAGTCAGCCATTCTCGTGGAGTAAGCCAGTCAGCCAACCCAGCTTCTAACCCAGCTGAGAGAGAGAAGTAAGCCACGCAGTAAGAAGTAAGCCAAGTTCCTCTGAAGTATTGTCTATATCGCTTTGTGCTCCCTGTTGGATGCTAAGAGTGGTTTTTACCATTCCTGTGGCATAGAGTGGGTTATCAAGCCACCTTCGTGGGTGAGTGGGGTGCGCGGCAGACCCCCAGCGTCCCCCCACCACTCTCTCCCACCACCCAGGGTGCGCGGCAGAGCCCCGGCGTCCACCCACCACTCCCCACTCTCTCCACCACCACTCTCTCCCACTGACTTCCCAGATGAAGTCAAGCGTTTGTTGACTCTGTTGAACAAACGTCGTAAAGCCATTGCTTTACCAGGTGAGAAGATGGGTATAACGAACTTATTGTCCCATCGTATTCCACTTGAACCTGGTACTAGACCTATCTACATACCTGCGTACAGAATGCCTCATTCACAAGTTGCTGTCGCAGAAGAATTGATCAATCAAATGCTTGATGATGGAGTTATTGCACCTAGCAATTCCCCTTGGAATGCACCCTTGATACTAGTACCTAAGAAGGATGGTACTTGGCGTCCAGTAATTGACTTTAGGAAGTTAAACGCAAAAACCATTCCAGATCGCTTTCCACTCCCTGTACTGGGTGATCTTTTACGTAATATTGGAGATAACAAAGTCTTTTCAACCCTGGATTTGTTACAAGGGTTTTGGCAAGTCCCTCTTCACGAGGACAGCCAAGAGCTAACTGCATTCTCCACTCCTACAGGTCATTATCACTTCCTCCGTATGGCATTTGGATTACGATCTTCCCCTATCACGTTCTCAAGGCTCATGACTAATATCTTTAGAGGTCTCATAGGTAATGCACTTATGGTGTACTTAGATGACGTAATCGTCATGTCTAAAGACGTGGATACACACCTGAAAAGACTTGATATAGTACTTGGTAAGCTTGAAGAAGCCAATTTAAAGATCAAACTGTCAAAATGTCAATTTTTCAGATCAGAAATTAAGTTTCTTGGTCACGTAGTCACTCCTAGAGGGGTTACGACTGACCAAAGTAAAGTAACTGCAGTACTAAATTTTCCAACTCCCAAAACTGCTGATGCCGTAAGATCCTTTGTGGGCTTAGCAGGTTTTTATAGATCTTTCATTGCCAATTTTTCTTCCATAGCTGCTCCTCTAACTGAGTTGCTTAAGAAAGATGCTCCTTTTGTTTGGACCTTCCGTCAAGAAAGAGCATTCCAAACTCTAAAAGAAAAGCTAACATCTGCTCCAATTTTGAAATTTCCAGATTTTTCTAAGCCTTTCTATCTGACAACTGATGCTAGTTCAATTGGCATAGGTGCCGTACTAGCTCAGAAGACTGATGGCAAGTACAACGCAGTTGCATTTGCTAGCCGAGTCCTTACAAAGGCTGAACGTAATTATACAGTAACTGAGCAAGAAGCTTTAGCAATAGTATGGTCTTTAAAGCACTTGCGAGACATTATTTATCAGTACTCTGTTCATGTCTTGACAGATCATGCTCCACTGATACCCTTATTCCAGAACAAACAACCTACTGGAAGGTTAGCTAGATGGACCTTGACTATCCAAGAGTTCAATCCCACCTTTGAGCATTTACCTGGCAAGTCAAATGTAGTCGCAGATGCCTTATCGCGACATGTTAGTATAGTAACTGCAGACCCTCCATTTAGTGCTGAAGATGTAAAGAATGCTCAACGAACAGATCCCATGTGGTCTGGTGTGATTCGATTCCTGCTCCAGGAAGATCTTATTCTGAATGTGAAGCCTCCAGCACCCATCAGTGACTTTGTCATGAACCAAGAATTACTGTATCGAACAGCCGAGTTGGGTACTCCTAGCAGAAGAGTATACCAGTTAGTAATTCCACAGTCACTAGTGAATGTAGCCTTACAGCTAGTTCACGATGTACCAGGTGTTGCACACCCTGGTATGGATCGTTCAGTAAAACAAGCCAGATTGAAATACTTTTGGCCTCGTATGGCAACTGATATTTCTGAGTATGTTAGGAAATGTAGTGTCTGCATGCAACATAAAGGCAATGCTAATGGTCCTAATCCAATCCAAGTGTATCCAACTACTAGCGAACCTTGGGAAAGAGTTGCACTAGATTTGTTAACTAATTTCCAATGTTCCCTCCAAGGTAACAAACATCTGTGTGTTATGGTAGACCATTTCACCAGATATTGTGAGTTAGTTCCTATTGCAGATAAGACTGCCGAGACAGTAGCTAAAGCGTTTAAAGAACGCATTATCTGCAGGCATACCACCCCTAAGTCCCTAGTAACAGATAATGGAGGTGAATTCTGTAATGAAATTCTTGAAAATTTGTGTACCTTGTACAAGATCTCTAAATCCACCATTGTTCCTCATCATCCTGCCAGCAATGGGTTAGCGGAACGAACCAATAAGAAAGTACTTGATGTCTTGAGAGCCACTATCAATCCCAACAGTGAAACTTGGGATGAAGTTATACCTGATGTGCAGTGTGCTATAAATTCTGCTTACAATGTTTCTATAGGTGACACTCCACATTATGCACTGTATGGTGTAGATAAACGTTTGCCTTATGAGTTGTTGTATTCTAATCCGAAACCAAATTACAACCCTGATGATTTCATAGCAACTCGTACCAGCTTAGCTCAAAGTGTTTTTAGAAGAATCCGTGAAACACTTCATAAATCAACAGCTGAATTCACAAGAGTCGCAAACACTCGATCAAAGCCATCCAAAATCAAAGTAGGTTCGAGAGTTATGCTGATTAATTTTAACAAAACGTCTGCAATGCCAAAGCTTGATCAAAAGTTTGTTGGTCCTTATCGAGTAGTTGAACATATCACTGGTAATAAGTATAAGGTTAGAGATTAGTACTGGTCAGTATAAAGAATCGCATTTGGATCATATGAAGTTAGTATGTGATGATAATGACGTTCCAACCCAGACTAATGTGACAGACTCTGACAATCCTCCTGATCCTGTACTCTCTTCCTCTGATACTCAGTCAGACGATCAACCTGAATGTCGTTATTCCCTACGTACACGACAGGTATTGAGAAATCCTCAAGTATCATTTGTAACTTCCAATTCAGATTTGCCTCAAATACAGCATGAGTTAGCCAATGCTACAGAGTTTGATCCTCCCAGAGATGACACCCATTCTGCATATGCCAATCTTACCCTAGCAGAGTTGGGGTTAAATGTAAATAACCTGTATAGATGAATAATTACAGTATCAACTTATCAGTATTCAAGAATTTTTTTTTTTGTGTTCATGTTCTCTCCGCATTCTGAGAGTTAACAGTCTAGATTTGCGTGCACCGAATCTGCCTTTCTGTTAAACACTCTTTCTTTGTATATATTCCTTCCTCAGAATCCGTAGATCACACGAATACAGATCGATCGATCAAAATTTTTGTTTTTATCACTTGTAATCTCAATGTTGAGTTCGTTGTTTATTTGTTGAGTTTTAAGTTGTACTATAGTATACCTTGTATTACATTACAGTTTCAGTTACGTAAGCTTTCATTCCAATGTTCTACTTATGTAGGTTATAATGTTTAAAGTTGTGTACTTTGACATTGTATAGAATCAGCCCAAGCCGTATACCTGCCATCTCTAGTTTGTATTAGTTGTATGTCGGGACGACATACGTTAGCGTCGCCGAGCTCTCAGTAGTAGTAGTTACCAGTCTCAGTAGTAGTAACCAGTTACCAGTAACCGTCCGTTGACTCAACGACCAACCGTCTCTGCCTGAGTCACTATCTGAATTCATATTGTGCTGACCTCAGCAGTATCAAAGGCCCCCTCACACTGGGTACTGGGCAGCCGGTTAGTCAGTATTACGAGTGTAACCAAGGAGACAGGTACGGCTGACAAGGGCTCTGTCCACATAACTGTAATTATACGTAATAACAGCCTACGTGAGTATTTCTTACCTAATCCACGTATCGAACTCCCACATGATAACCCTACGACTCTTGAAGATGTGGTCGTGAGAGTTGACCTGCTTGCTACTCTACGACCCTACGACTTTTGAAGATGTGGTCGTAAGAGTTGACCTGCTTGCTACTCTACAACCCTACGACTCTTGAAGATGTGGTCGTGAGAGTTGACCTGCTTGCTACTCTACGACCCTACGACTCTTGAAGATGTGGTCGTGAGAGTTGACCTACTTGCTACTCTACGACCCTACGACTCTTGAAGATGTGGTCGTGAGAGTTGACCTGCTTGCTACTCTACGACCCTACGACTCTTGAAGATGTGGTCGTGAGAGTTGACCTGCTTGCTACTTTACGACCCTGCGACTCTTGAAGATGTGGTCGTGAGAGTTGACCTGCTTGCTACTCTACGACCCTACGACTCTTGAAGATGTGGTCGTGAGAGTTGACCTGCTTGCTACTCTACGACCCTACGACTTTTGAAGATGTGGTCGTGAGAGTTGACCTGCTTGCTACTCTACGACCCTACGACTCTTGAAGATGTGGTCGTGAGAGTTGACCTGCTTGCTACTCTACGACCCTACTACTCTTGAAGATGTGGTCGTGAGAGCTGACCTGCTTGTTACTCTACGACCCTACGACTCTTGAAGATGTGGTCGTGAGAGCTGACCTGCTTGTTACTCTACGACCCTACGACTCTTGAAGATGTGGTCGTGAGAGCTGACCTGCTTGTTACTCTACGACCCTACGACTCTTGAAGATGTGGTCGTGAGAGTTGACCTGCTTGCTACTCTACGACCCTACGACTCTTGAAGATGTGGTCGTGAGAGTTGACCTGCTTGCTACTCTACGACCCTACGACTCTTGAAGATGTGGTCGTGAGAGTTGACCTGCTTGCTACTCTACGACCCTGCGACTCTTGAAGATGTGGTCGTGAGAGTTGACCTGCTTGCTACTTTACGACCCTGCGACTCTTGAAGATGTGGTCGTGAGAGTTGACCTGCTTGCTACTCTACGACCCTACGACTCTTGAAGATGTGGTCGTGAGAGTTGACCTGCTTGCTACTCTACGACCCTACGACTTTTGAAGATGTGGTCGTGAGAGTTGACCTGCTTGCTACTCTAAGACCCTACGACTCTTGAAGATGTGGTCGTGAGAGTTGACCTGCTTGCTACTCTACGACCCTACTACTCTTGAAGATGTGGTCGTGAGAGCTGACCTGCTTGTTACTCTACGACCCTACGACTCTTGAAGATGTGGTCGTGAGAGTTGACCTGCTTGCTACTCTACGACCCTACGACTCTTGAAGATGTGGTCGTGAGAGTTGACCTGCTTGCTACTCTACGACCCTGCGACTCTTGAAGATGTGGTCGTGAGAGTTGACCTGCTTGCTACTTTACGACCCTGCGACTCTTGAAGATGTGGTCGTGAGAGTTGACCTGCTTGCTACTCTACGACCCTACGACTCTTGAAGATGTGGTCGTGAGAGTTGACCTGCTTGCTACTCTACGACCCTACGACTCTTGAAGATGTGGTCGTGAGAGTTGACCTGCTTGCTACTCTACGACCCTACGACTTTTGAAGATGTGGTCGTGAGAGTTGACCTGCTTGCTACTCTACGACCCTACGACTCTTGAAGATGTGGTCGTGAGAGTTGACCTGCTTGCTACTCTACGACCCTACTACTCTTGAAGATGTGGTCGTGAGAGCTGACCTGCTTGTTACTCTACGACCCTACGACTCTTGAAGATGTGGTCGTGAGAGCTGACCTGCTTGTTACTCTACGACCTTACGACTCTTGAAGATGTGGTCGTGAGAGCTGACCTGCTTGTTACTCTACGACCCTACGACTCTTGAAGATGTGGTCGTGAGAGTTGACCTGCTTGCTACTCTACGACCCTACGACTCTTGAAGATGTGGTCGTGAGAGTTGACCTGCTTGCTACTCTACGACCCTACGACTCTTGAAGATGTGGTCGTGAGAGTTGACCTGCTTGCTACTCTACGACCCTGCGACTCTTGAAGATGTGGTCGTGAGAGTTGACCTGCTTGCTACTTTACGACCCTGCGACTCTTGAAGATGTGGTCGTGAGAGTTGACCTGCTTGCTACTCTACGACCCTACGACTCTTGAAGATGTGGTCGTGAGAGTTGACCTGCTTGCTACTCTACGACCCTACGACTTTTGAAGATGTGGTCGTGAGAGTTGACCTGCTTGCTACTCTAAGACCCTACGACTCTTGAAGATGTGGTCGTGAGAGTTGACCTGCTTGCTACTCTACGACCCTACTACTCTTGGAGATGTGGTCGTGAGAGCTGACCTGCTTGTTACTCTACGACCCTACGACTCTTGAAGATGTGGTCGTGAGAGTTGACCTGCTTGCTACTCTACGACCCTACGACTCTTGAAGATGTGGTCGTGAGAGTTGACCTGCTTGCTACTCTACGACCCTGCGACTCTTGAAGATGTGGTCGTGAGAGTTGACCTGCTTGCTACTCTACGACCCTACGACTCTTGAAGATGTGGTCGTGAGAGTTGACCTGCTTGCTACTCTACGACCCTACGACTTTTGAAGATGTGGTCGTGAGAGTTGACCTGCTTGCTACTCTACGACCCTACGACTCTTGAAGATGTGGTCGTGAGAGTTGACCTGCTTGCTACTCTACGACCCTACTACTCTTGAAGATGTGGTCGTGAGAGCTGACCTGCTTGTTACTCTACAACCCTACGACTCTTGAAGATGTGGTCGTGAGAGTTGACCTGCTTGCTACTCTACGACCCTACGACTCTTTGAAGATGTGGTCGTGAGAGTTGACCTGCTTGCTACTCTACGACCCTACGACTCTTGAAGATGAAGATGTGGTCGTGAGAGTTGACCTGCTTGCTACTCTAAGACCCTACGACTCTTGAAGATGTGGTCGTGAGAGTTGACCTGCTTGCTACTCTACGACCCTACTACTCTTGAAGATGTGGTCGTGAGAGCTGACCTGCTTGTTACTCTACGACCCTACGACTCTTGAAGATGTGGTCGTGAGAGTTGACCTGCTTGCTACTCTACGACCCTACGACTCTTGAAGATGTGGTCGTGAGAGTTGACCTGCTTGCTACTCTACGACCCTGCGACTCTTGAAGATGTGGTCGTGAGAGTTGACCTGCTTGCTACTCTACGACCCTACGACTTTTGAAGATGTGGTCGTGAGAGTTGACCTGCTTGCTACTCTACGACCCTACGACTCTTGAAGATGTGGTCGTGAGAGTTGACCTGCTTGCTACTCTACGACCCTACGACTCTTGAAGATGTGGTCGTGAGAGCTGACCTGCTTGTTACTCTACGACCCTACGACTCTTGAAGATGTGGTCGTGAGAGTTGACCTGCTTGCTACTCTACGACCCTACGACTCTTGAAGATGTGGTCGTGAGAGTTGACCTGCTTGCTACTCTACGACCCTGCGACTCTTGAAGATGTGGTCGTGAGAGTTGACCTGCTTGCTACTTTACGACCCTGTCTTGAAGATGTGGTCGTGAGAGTTGACCTGCTTGCTACTCTACGACCCTACGACTCTTGAAGATGTGGTCGTGAGAGTTGACCTGCTTGCTACTCTACGACCCTACGACTCTTTGAAGATGTGGTCGTGAGAGTTGACCTGCTTGCTACTCTACGACCCTACTACTCTTGAAGATGTGGTCGTGAGAGCTGACCTGCTTGTTACTCTACGACCCTACGACTCTTGAAGATGTGGTCGTGAGAGTTGACCTGCTTGCTACTCTACCCTACGACTCTTGAAGATGTGGTCGTGAGAGTTGACCTGCTTGCTACTCTACGACCCTACGACTCTTGAAGATGTGGTCGTGAGAGTTGACCTGCTTGCTACTCTACGACCCTGCGACTCTTGAAGATGTGGTCGTGAGAGTTGACCTGCTTGCTACTCTACGACCCTACGACTTTTGAAGATGTGGTCGTGAGAGTTGACCTGCTTGCTACTTTACGACCCTGCGACTCTTGAAGATGTGGTCGTGAGAGTTGACCTGCTTGCTACTCTACGACCCTACGACTCTTGAAGATGAAGATGTGGTCGTGAGAGTTGACCTGCTTGCTACTCTACGACCCTACGACTCTTGAAGATGTGGTCGTGAGAGTTGACCTGCTTGCTACTCTACGACCCTGCGACTCTTGAAGATGTGGTCGTGAGAGTTGACCTGCTTGCTACTTTACGACCCTGCGACTCTTGAAGATGTGGTCGTGAGAGTTGACCTGCTTGCTACTCTACGACCCTACGACTGGTCGTGAGAGTTGACCTGCTTGCTACTCTACGACCCTACGACTTTTGAAGATGTGGTCGTGAGAGTTGACCTGCTTGCTACTCTAAGACCCTACGACTCTTGAAGATGTGGTCGTGAGAGTTGACCTGCTTGCTACTCTACGACCCTACTACTCTTGAAGATGTGGTCGTGAGAGCTGACCTGCTTGTTACTCTACGACCCTACGACTCTTGAAGATGTGGTCGTGAGAGTTGACCTGCTTGCTACTCTACGACCCTACGACTCTTGAAGATGTGGTCGTGAGAGTTGACCTGCTTGCTACTCTACGACCCTGTGACTCTTGAAGATGTGGTCGTGAGAGTTGACCTGCTTGCTACTTTACGACCCTGCGACTCTTGAAGATGTGGTCGTGAGAGTTGACCTGCTTGCTACTCTACGACCCTACGACTCTTGAAGATGTGGTCGTGAGAGTTGACCTGCTTGCTACTCTACGACCCTACGACTCTTGAAGATGTGGTCGTGAGAGTTGACCTGCTTGCTACTCTACGACCCTACGACTTTTGAAGATGTGGTCGTGAGAGTTGACCTGCTTGCTACTCTACGACCCTACGACTCTTGAAGATGTGGTCGTGAGAGTTGACCTGCTTGCTACTCTACGACCCTACTACTCTTGAAGATGTGGTCGTGAGAGCTGACCTGCTTGTTACTCTACGACCCTACGACTCTTGAAGATGTGGTCGTGAGAGCTGACCTGCTTGTTACTCTACGACCCTACGACTCTTGAAGATGTGGTCGTGAGAGCTGACCTGCTTGTTTCTCTACGACCCTACGACTCTTGAAGATGTGATCGTGAGAGCTGACCTGCTTGTTACTCTACGACCCTTCGACTCTTGAAGATATGGTCGTGAGAGCTGACCTGCTTGTTACTCTACGACCCTACGACTCTTGAAGATGTGGTCGTTAGAGCTGACCTGCTTGCTACTCTACGACCCTACGACTCTTGAAGATGTGGTCGTGAGAGCTGACCTGCTTGCTACTCTACGACCCTACGACTCTTGAAGATGTGGTCGTGAGAGCTGACATGCTTGCTACTCTACGACCCTACGACTCTTGAAGATGTGGTCGTGAGAGCTGACCTGCTTGCTACTTTGCTACTCTACGACCCTACGACTCTTGAAGATGTGGTCGTGAGAGCTGACCTGCTTGCTACTCTACGACCCTACGACTCTTGAAGATGTGGTCGTGAGAGCTGACATGCTTGCTACTCTACGACCCTACGACTCTTGAAGATGTGGTCGTGAGAGCTGACCTGCTTGCTACTTTGCTACTCTACGACCCTACGACTCTTGAAGATGTGGTCGTGAGAGCTGACCTGCTTGCTACTCTACGACCCTACGACTCTTGAAGATGTGGTCGTGAGAGCTGACCTGCTTGCTACTTTGCTACTCTACGACCCTACGACTC
>NC_091337.1:17721028-17736028 GCF_038502225.1 Cherax quadricarinatus | reverse complement strand
CCCGGAGACTCGAGAGTCCTGAGAAATGTACACCTCTGTTGCCCCTCCCAGGAACCAACGGCAGCCTTGTGTGGCCCTCTGAGGGATGAGACTGAGGTCGTCGGTGCCACTCCGGCTGTGGGAGAGAACACAACCTTGGCTCACAACTCCTGCAACCTTGTCTCTCTACCGTAACCTTGTCTTATCTCTCAACCACAGCATTATCTCACCACAACAACCTTGCCTCTCCACTGTAACCTTGTCTTAGCTCTCAACCACAGCACTGTCTCACCACAACAACCTTGTCTCTCCACCGTAACCTTGTCTTGTCTCAAGCACAGCCTTGTCTCACCACCAAAAGCCTTGCCTTTGACCACTAGTCTTGGTACCACAGTCTTAGGTTACTGTTACAACTTTCGCTCATGACTACAGTGTCTTATAGCTTATGGTTAGTCACAGGCGTGCAACGACTCTCACAAACTCATCCTTCAGCATAAGCTTGTCATTAACATCACCCCCTGAAACATCACCACTCTCCAATTACTCCGTGGACTGTACTCTGCTGGTGTATCTAGTTATGACTGGTAGAAAAATCCATGGATTCTCTGGAGCATGAACCTGAAGGGTAATTCTTTCAGTGTTATTAAAGTCCTGAGAGACATGCTGGTGGCTCCAATTTCCTTGGGTCAAGAGTCGTTCACCAGTATCAAGGTTCATCTCTTGAGAAGTAGACGCTTCTTGAAATGTGTACCAGTAACCCAAAAGAACACTTGTGTGTAGTTCAGGACATTTATTAAAGGAAACGTTTCGCCATGAGTGGCTTCATCAGGTCACGATGATGCCTGATGTATTCCCATGTGTGGCAAAATGTGTCATTTAATAAATATTTCAAACAGTACACAAGTGTCCTTTTCCACAGTTTGTGTATATCATTTACAACCTGATCTATGAGAGTCTAACACTGGTAATGACCTTGACTCGTTTCTTCCAGCAAGATTCGTCTCGTGTGTCGAGGCTTAAGGTTTTTATTGATGGGTCGAAGAGTTAGAGTTGTGTGGGCTTTGTGATGACACTCGCTGAGCACTCTTATTGTACCCACCTACCAAGAGAGGCATTAGTGTTTACTCTATATCTCTATGTTATCCTAATCGCTGATTATAGTGGGGTCCCTGTTCAGTGTTTTCTCTAACTCGCTGAGTTTACCTCTGGTCCTTGCATTCAGTACCAGAGTACATCCCGTGACCAAGGAAATCCATGAGCGGTTGGCCGATCTACACTGCAGGTACAAGGATGTGAAGATATGCTGGTGCTTGAGGCAAGTTTAAGTCCCCAGGTAATGAACGGATGCCGAGGCGATATTTTCCGTGAAGTTAGACGGTATGATGATACCCACAATGTGGTTGAAAGGTCACAAATGTATGTACTGAGGATAGGTTATTGGATAGGTTGTGGTCTTAAAACCGTGGTCCCAGGACCGAAACATAACCGATAGATATGTCCAGAAAGTTTGTGTTGGAGAGCAGGCTTCTGCCTTGCGGAGGCTTCCTGGGCTGAGTGTATGGTAATGTAACGGGGAAGTATCATATACAGTGCTCGTCAGTGCGTGACAAGTCTAGCTCTCCCTTTTCCACAGGAAGCGTCACTACCTGTCACCCTAACCTGAGGATCAGGCAACTCTGACTTCGCCCATGGACACGTACTTGCAAGGAATCCTACTTTTTTCTCTTCCCCCCATCTCTCTCTCTCTCTCTCTCTCTCCTCTCTCTCTCTCTCTCTCTCTCTCTCTCTCTCTCTCTCTCTCTCTCTCTCTCTCTCTCTCTTGCTCTCTCTCTCTCTCTCTCTCTCTCTCTCTCTCTGCAGTTTATCATATAACTTTCACTGTGATGTATAGTTCAATAACATTGACTTCGAGTTTCTTGGTTATCCTTAACGTTCCCCGAGCACCCTCACGGTGCCATGGCCCTGATTTTAAGCCACCCTAGGGAGGGCCACCACCTCCAACCTAGAAGACAGGGCCATCAGCGACACTCAGCCCTTCTGACATTATTAATTTTAAAATCACCTGGGTAACTTTAGAGACCTCAATGACATTTTAGGAGAATGTTTTAAAGTGAATATTACCATGTTTGTTTTATCATGTAGGCGAATAGTGCGTCGAATTCTGGTTGATTTCTGAGATCATGGACCAGGCGGCCTGGTCCAAACCAGGCCTACTGGTTGATGGTCCAGACCAGGCCTACTGGTTGATGGTTCAGATCAGGCCTACTGGTTGATGGTTCAGATCAGGCCTACTGGTTGATGGTTCAGATCAGGCCTACTGGTTGATGGTTCAGATCAGGCCTACTGGTTGATGGTTCAGACCAGGCCTACTGGTTGATGGTTCAGATCAGGCCTACTGGTTGATGGTCCAGACCAGATCTACTGGTTGATGGTTCAGATCAGGCCTACTGGTTGATGGTCCAGACCAGGCCTACTGGTTGATAGTTCAGACCAGGCCTACTGGTTGATGGTCTAGACCAGGCCTACTGGGTGATGGTCCAGACCAGGCCTACTGGTTGATGGTTCAGATTAGGCCTACTGGTTGATGGTTCAGATCAGGCCTACTGGTTGATGGTCCAGGCCAGTCCTACTGGTTGATGGTTCAGATCAGGCCTACTGGTTGATGGTTCAGGCCAGACCTACTGGTTGATGGTTCAGATCAGTCCTACTGGTTGATGGTCCAGACCAGGCCTACTGGTTGATGGTCCAGACCAGGCCTACTGGTTGATGGTTCAGATCAGGCCTACTGGTTGATGGTTCAGACCAGGCCTACTGGGTGATGGTTCAGACCAGGCCTACTGGTTGATGGTTCAGATCAGGCCTACTGGGTGATGGTTCAGACCAGGTCTACTGGTTGATGGTCCAGACCAGGTCTACTGTTTGATGGTCCAGACCAGGTCTACTGTTTGATGGTCCAGACCAGGTCTACTGTTTGATGGTCCAGACCAGGTCTACTGTTTGATGGTCCAGACCAGGTCTACTGTTTGATGGTCCAGACCAGGTCTACTGTTTGATGGTCCAGACCAGGTCTACTGTTTGATGGTCCAGACCAGGTCTACTGTTTGATGGTCCAGACCAGGTCTACTGTTTGATGGTCCAGACCAGGTCTACTGTTTGATGGTCCAGACCAGGTCTACTGTTTGATGGTCCAGACCAGGTCTACTGTTTGATGGTCCAGACCAGGTCTACTGTTTGATGGTCCAGACCAGGTCTACTGTTTGATGGTCCAGACCAGGTCTAGTGTTTGATGGTCCAGACCAGGTCTAGTGTTTGATGGTCCAGACCAGGTCTACTGTTTGATGGTCTGAACACAGTGCTGAATAACATATTTGGTTCTGTGCTTTGCAAAGTTGCTGTCTGGTCTATTATCTGGTGGTCTGTTATGTGGCGCTGTCTTATGTTATGGTCTATGTGGTCTGTTATGTGGTGGACTATGTGGTGGTCTGTTATGTAGTGGTCTATTATGTGGTTGTCTGTGTAGTGGTCTATTATATGGTGGCTCATGTGGTGGTCTAATATGTAGTGATCTATGTGGTGGTTCATGTGGTCCCAGAGTAGTGTCATAATTCTTTAGATCCAGAAGTGTGTGGTAATTTAGGATCCCAGGGTTCCAAAGTTATGTGATGATCCCTAGGATCCCAGATTAATGTAGTGATCCCTAATATCCCAGAGTGGTGTAGTGGTCCCTAAGGTTCTAGAGTGGGGAGGGGGGGGTCTTTGAGGTTCCAGATTGGTGTGACAATCTGAGTGGTCCCAGAACAGCGTAAGTTCAATTCTGGAATATTAAAACTCGAATTGTATCTACTTTCTTCCACATGTTGCTTCTCCCTCTTTGGCTTCTATTTTTTTTAGTTAATTTATCTCTGTGTCTGAATCATTACTCTACTATGTATTCAGTTTCTCGCTAAGCAATTTTTAAGAGATTTATGCCCGCAGCAACTTCACTCTGGCTGTAACCTTCTCCAGAACATCACTCCATCTGAGATCATACATACCCAGGATGACTCAAGTATGGAACACATTCGTACAGCATAATGATGTCAACGAGATAAAGTCAGTTGATCAAATGAAAATGCTGGCCCACAGATGGCTCCAACTTCATCATGTTCCCTACGTGTATGTCTCATAACAATAAAAATGCTTTCAAATGAGCTGATGTAGGTAACAGCTTTTAGCTTGCCAATAAAGTTAGGAATCCTTAACCTGTAAATAGCTTGTCAATAAAGCTAGGGATCCTTAACCTTGTCAAACCCTGTGTAAATAAAAAAATAAAAAGAGAAAGACACAATACCATGACTGTAACAACACAAAAGTAACTCGCACATTGCAAACTGAAACTTACTACGATGTATCGGTCCGACTTGAACCACTAGTTGTGTGTTTTAGGTGGATTTTTTTTACACGTTTAAGCCCATGTCACTTTCCGATCTGGAATGATGATCTGCCTGTCTCAGGGTGAAAAATAATACCTGCAGTCTTTATCAAAATAAACCAATATTTTTGTAGCATATGTGACAACACTTCCTGAGTTGTGGACACCTTCGTGGTCCTCATCTACGCTTACGGTTATTACTTATTTCAGCCCTATGGTCGTATTCTGCGTCAGACGGAGTTGTCGTGAACTGTCAGGCGTTTTCACTCTTGTTCTCTTTCTCTGGATATATTTTCTCTGATTATTCTGTATTATATTTATTACACTGTTCTCTATCTTCTGTTTGTGTGTCGATATTTTGCGTTACTATATTCGTGTTGTGTTTACTGTTGCAGCTGTGGGTCATCAAATGACTTCGTCAGGAAACACTCGTCCTGTGTCCTGATAAACCTTCCCTGCCTTGACTGACCTGCTCGTGTGATTCCATATTTTTACTTGTTCGATATAATCTATCTTTATTTCATTTCCCACTTTTATAAACTTGGTAAGATCGTCAAGAGAGAGTTATAGTGATCAATAGATATCCCCGGAGGGATACCTTCACTAGCTGCCTCACTCTTATCTTTTTTCCTCTTTTTTTTTCCTCCTTTAAATTTCTTCTATATCTTGATATATATATATATATATATATATATATATATATATATATATATATATATATATATATATATATATATGTCGTGCCGAATATGTAAAACTGGTCAATTATCAAGAACTCATTTAAAATTAAGTCCTTTCTGAAATTTTCTCTTATACGTTTAAAGATATATTTTTTTCATTAATGTTAATGTAAAAATTTTTAATTTTGCACCAAAAGAATCTTAGAAAACTTACCTAACCTTATTATAACAAGAACAATTTATTTTAGCATAACCCAACTAAATATATTTAAAATACGTTTACAATAATTTAGCACTAAATAAACACAATCAAATATATTTTTTTCGTTAGGTTCAGAATGATTTTGGCGAAATTATTGCATACACAAATTTTCATTTATCCTATATGGCAAGATGAGCGTTGCTATTTAAGCCAAGATGGCAAGTTCTGCCTATTCGGCACGACATATATATATATATATATATATATATATATATATATATATATATATATATATATATATATATATATATATTATTATTATTATTATTATTATCACACTGGCCGATTCCCACCAAGGCAGGGTGGCCCGAAAAAGAAAAACTTTCACCATCATTCACTCCATCACTGTCTTGCCAGAAGGGTGCTTTACACTACAGTTTTTAAACTGCAACATTAACACCCCTCCTTCAGAGTGCAGGCACTGTACTTCCCATCTCCAGGACTCAAGTCCGGCCTGCCGGTTTCCCTGAATCCCTTCATAAATGTTACTTTGCTCACACTCCAACAGCACGTCAAGTATTAAAAACCATTCGTCTCCATTCACTCCTATCAATATATATATATATATATATATATATATATATATATATATATATATATATATATATATATATATATATATATATATATAAATCTTGAGAATGTCTTATATGAGTGGTTTCAAATACCCAGTGTTACCTGTTGGGAGTCTACCTGGAAGGTGTTACGGGGGGCACCGCCCCCGCGGCCCAGTCCTAGTGTTCAGTGTCGCCGAGGGAAGTATTCACCCATCTACTATCATCAGCAAGTCCAACTTCCTAAAAAAATAAGCAAAAAAAACAATCCACAATCATTAGCCAAATTATTAAATTTAATATCAGTGATTGTAAACTTTAACATTCAAGTAAACTAACGTATTTTTCTTATAAATGTTTGTAGTTATAAGTTAATGTTAAAGGCTGACATAACTGCTCTACACAACCTGGGACGTTATCTGAACTATGTCACACACCTCCAGTATTCCTGAATTATATAATGTTATTATTATTATTATTATTATTATTATTATTATTATTATTATTATTATTATTATTATTATTATTATTACTGAGTTCCCAGAGTGGTTGGATGCTCTGTATGGTTAGTGAGGTCCTAAAATGTGCTGGTTGGTAAGCTCTCAGAATGTTAGTTCCTGATGTCCCAGAGTAACCAGAGTGTTGTGATGGTCCATACGGTCCTAGTGTGGTGGTTCCTGGGGTCCAGGTGTGATGGTGCCTGAAGTCCCAGTGTGGTGGTGCCTGAGGTCCCAATGTGGTGGTGCCTGAGGTCCCAGTGTGGTAATCCATGAGGTCCTAGAGCGGTGGTCCCTGAGGTCCTAGTGTGGTGGTCCCTGAGGTCCTAGCGTGGTGTGGTGTCCGTCTTCACTTGCAGTACACTCGCCTCTTCTTACATTAGGGGTCAGTAACCTCAACAATTCTCACTTCAGGGAGCGCGTATGTGCGTATTTTAGTGTCTTGCGTCCAGCCACGCACTTTCACATTCACGCGCACGTACACACACACACACTTTGTGTGTGTGTGTGCGCGCGCGCGCGCGCGCGTGTGTGTGTGTGTGTGTGTGAAGAAACACGAAGTACCATCACTGGGTACACATTTTTTTTACATTTCGCCTGGAGGGTGGAGGGTATTGGGCAGCAGCGATCCTCATCCTGTGGATGAGCTCACCATCCTTATCACCACACAGTGTTAACTTTCCATCCTTATCACCACACAGTGTTAACTCACCATCCTTATCACCACACAGTGTTAACTCAACACCATTATCACCACACAGGATGGATAATGAGAACCTTCAAAACTAGGGAGGCCAAGCCCATGATGACACTCTTCAGGTCACTTGTTCTATCTAGGCTGGAATATTACTGCACACTAACAGCACCTTTCAAGGCAGGTAAAATTGCCGACCTAGAAAATGTACAGAGAACTTTCACGGCGCGCATAACGGAGATAAAACACCTCAATTACTGGGAGCGCTTGAGGTTCCTAAACCTGTATTCCCTGGAACGCAGGAGGGAGAGATACAAGATTATATACACCTGGAAAATCCTAGAGGGACTAGTACCGAACTTGCACACGAAAATCACTCACTACGAAAGCAAAAGACTTGGCAGACGATGCACCATCCCCCCAATGAAAAGCAGGGGTGTCACTAGCACGTTAAGAGACCATACAATAAGTGTCAGGGGCCCGAGACTGTTCAACTGCCTCCCAGCACACATAAGGGGGATTACCAACAGACCCCTGGCAGTCTTCAAGCTGGCACTGGACAAGCACCTAAAGTCAGTTCCTGATCAGCCGGGCTGTGGCTCGTACGTTGGTTTGCGTGCAGCCAGCAGCAACAGGCTGGTTGATCAGGCTCTGATCCACCAGGAGGCCTGGTCACAGACCGGGCCGCGGGGGCGTTGACCCCCGGAACTCTCTCCAGGTAAACTCCAGGTAAACACAGTGTTAACTCACCATTATTATCACCACACATTGTTAACTTGTCCTCATTATCACTACACAGTGTTAACTCAACATCATTATCACCACACAGTGTTAACTTACCATTATTATCACCACACATTGTTAACTTCCCATCATTATCACTACACAGCGTTAACTCAACATCATTATCACCACACAGTGTTAACTCAACATTATTATCACCACACATTGTTAACTTCCCATCATTATCATTACACAGTGTTAACTCACCATCATTATCACCACACAGTGTTAACTCAGCATCATTATCACCACACAGTGTTAACTCAGCATTATCACCACACAGTGTTAACTCAGCATCATTCACACCACACAGTGTTAACTCACCTTCATTGTCACCACACAGTGTTAATTCACCATCATTGTCACCACACAGTGTTAACTCAGCATCATTATCACCACACAGTGTTAACTCACCATCATTATCACCACACAGTGTTAACTCACCATCATTATCTCCACACAGTGTTAACTCACCATCATTATCACCACACAGTGTTAACTCACCATCATTATCACCACACAGTGTTAACTCACCATCATTATCACCACACAGTGTTAACTCACCATCATTATCACCACACAGTGTTAACTCACCATCATTATCACCACACAGTGTTAACTCACCATCATTATCACCACACAGTGTTAACTCACCATCATTATCACCACACAGTGTTAACTCAGCATCATTATCACCACACAGTGTTAACTCACCATCATTATCACCACACAGTGTTAACTCACCATCATTATCACCACACAGTGTTAACTCACCATCATTATCACCACACAGTGTTAACTCAGCATCATTATCACCACACAGTGTTAACTCAGCATCATTATCACCACACAGTGTTAACTCAGCACTAACAATATCAGTCCCACCCTTGACTGCTTCAGTACCCAAGTATCACCTTCCTTCCAATTACCGTATCCTTATACGGTAACCAAAGATACGTGGGTATTCCTCTTGTCTCACCCAGCAACTTGTCTATCTTCTAGTCGTAACTCCACGTTGTTCAAGTCTTACTTGAACCAGTTTTACAGAACCTATGCCGATAATCTAGCTTTTTTTATTTAAGAACCTGTCATAGTTAACCATGTCTCAGGAAACCAGACCTGTAAAACTTCCTTTCGATATTTCGGTTCGTATAATGCATCACGTTAACTAAAGATGTATCCAGTCAACGTGATTCCCTGAAACCTGAGTAGTAGGTGCTTAACTACCTGGTAATATACTGGTCTCTCTCTCTCTCTCTCTCTCTCTCTCTCTCTCTCTCTCTCTCTCTCTCTCTCTCTCTCTCTCTCTCTCTCTCTCTCTCTCTTTAATATTTTCGATATAATGCAAATTATACTTATAAGGCAGGCAAGCACCAGACGAGCCTGGCCCATGGCCGGGCTCCGAGAGTAGAGAGACTCTCGAAACTCGTCAAAGGTATATTAAAGGTATCAGTGACCTGTAGTTACTGACACTCATTATATTTCTCTTAAAATAGGAGAGGCTACCTACTTACCTGGAATCTACCTGGAGGGTATTTCGGGGGTCATCGCCCCCGCGGCCCAGTCTTTGACCAGGTCTCCCTGTGGATCAGGGCCTGATCAACCAGGCTGTTACTGCTGGCCGCAGGTAGTTCAACGTACGAACCACAGCCAGGCTGATCGGGTACTGACTTAAACTGAACTGACTTTGACTGGATCGAGTTCCTTAGGCACGGTCGTGGTGGTGGACTGACTGACTGACTGACTGACTGACTGACTGACTGACTGACTGACCTACGTACATGTGAGTTGAAGAACTAAGGAAAGCCTCACCTAGAAAGCTTTCGTTTTGTGCACTCTGTCGTGAAGTATTGTGGACTCAGTGACTACCGTGGATCACTGTGCACTTGCAGGAAGGGCAGTTGGATCGTCCAGCGCTCCGTGTGTACCTCGCAGCTACCCTTCCTCTTCTTATATACTAATATATATTAACATATACATTAACATGTATATTAACATGTATATATTTCAGTGACAAACGATATTTTGTTTCCTTCGCTGCCTGTCTTCTCTTCCTCCTGTGACGTGATCAACACCGCTGTAACCTCAGTGTTCCGTTGTGTCAGTGTCCCGGTACGTCAGTGTCGCGTTGTATCAGTGTCCCGTTGTGTCAGTGTTCTGTTGCGTCAATGTCCCGTTGCGTCAGTGTTCCGTTGCGTCAGTATCGCATTGTGTCAGTGTTCCGTTGCGTCACTGTCCCGTTGCGTCAGTGTTCCGTTGCGTCAGTGTTTCCTTCTTTTGAGGTAGCGGTGCTGGTTACCCCATGCAACATCGAGTAGTGTCCTCAGCGTTGTGGAGTGGCATAGAGGCGAACCCAAAGTTGCATTTAGACAAACCCAGTGTTGCTTGCAGATAAACCCAGTGTTGCTTGGAGACAAACCCAGTGTTGCTTGCAGATAAACCCAGTGTTGCTTGGAGACAAACCCAGTGTTGCTTGGAGACGAACCCATTGCTGCTTGGAGACAAACCCAGTGTTGCTTGGAGATAAACCCAGTGTTGCTTGGAGACAAACCCAGTGTTGCTTGGAGACAAACCCAGTGTTGCTTGGAGATAAACCCAGTGTTGTTTGGAGACGAACCCAGTGTTGTTTGGAGACAAACCCAGTGTTGCTTGGAGATAAACCCAGTGTTGCTTGGAGACAAACCCAGTGTTGCTTGGAGACAAACCCAGTGTTGCTTGGAGACGAACCCAGTGTTGCTTGGAGACGAACCCAGTGCTGCTTGGAGACAAACCCAGTGTTGTTTGGAGACGAACCCAGTGTTGTTTAGAGACAAACCCAGTGTTGCTTGGAGACAAACCCAGTGTTGCTTGGAGACGAACCCAGTGCTGCTTGGAGACAAACCCAGTGTTGCTTGGAGACAAATCCAGTGTTGCTTGGAGACAAATCCAGTGTTGCTTGGAGACAAACCCAGTGTTGCTTGGAGACAAATCCAGTGTTGCTTGGAGACAAATCCAGTGTTGCTTGGAGACAAACCCAGTGTTGCTTGGAGACAAATCCAGTGTTGCTTGGAGACAAATCCAGTGTTGCTTGGAGACGAACCCAGTGTTGCTTGGAGACAAATCCAGTGTTGCTTGGAGACAAATCCAGTGTTGTTTGAAGACAAACCCAGTGTTGCTTGGAGATAAACCCAGTGTTGCTTGGAGATAAACACAGTGTTGCTTGGAGATAAACCCAGTGTTGCTTGGAGACAAACCCAGTGTTGCTTGGAGATAAACACAGTGTTGTTTGGAGACAAACCCAATGTTGCTTGGAGATAAACCCAATGTTGCTTGGAGATAAACCCAGTGTTGCTTGGAGATAAACCCAGTGTTGCTTGGAGATAAACCCAGTGTTGCTTGGAATACCCAGTCTTGAAGACAGCCAGGATTCTTGAAGACAGCCGGGGGTCTTGAAGACAGCCGGGGGTCTTGAAGACAGCCAGGAGTCTTGAAGACAGCCAGGAGTCTTGAAGACAGCCAGGATTCTTGAAGACAGCCAGGATTCTTGAAGACAGCCGGAGGTCTTGAAGACAGCCGGGGGTCTTGAAGACAGCCAGGAGTCTTGAAGACAGCCAGAAGTCTTGAAGACAGCCAGGATTCTTGAAGACAGCCGGGGGTCTTAAAGGCAGCTAGGATTCTTTAAGACAGCCAGGAGTCTTGAAAACTGCTAGGATTCTTGAAGGCAGCCAGGATTCTTGAAGACAGCCGGGGGTCTGGAAGACAGCTAGGAGTCTTGAAAACAGCCAGGAGTCTTGAAGACAGCCAGGAGTCTTGAAGACAGCCAGGAGTCTTGAAGACAACCACGGGTCTTGAAGACAGCCAGGGTTCTAGAAGACAGCCAGGAGTCTTGAAGACAACCAGGAGTCTTGACAGCCAGGAGTCTTGAAAGCAGCCAGGGGTCTTGAAGACAACCACGGGCCTTGAAGACAGCCAGGAGTCTTGAAGACAGCCAGGGTTCTTGAAGACAGCCAGGAGTTTTGAAAACAGCCAGGAGTCTTGAAAACAGTCAGTCGTCTTGACGACAGCCACGGGTCTTGAAGAAAGCCGGAAGCCTTGAAGACAGTCAGTCGTCTTGAAGAGAGCCAGGAGTCTTGAAAACAGCCAGGTTTCTTGAAGACAGCCACGGGTCTTGAAGACAGCAAGGAGCCTTGAAGACAGCCAGGGTTCTTGAAGACAGCCAGGAGTTTTGAAGACAGCCAAGAGTCTTGAAAACAGCCAGGGGTCTTGAAGACAACCACGGGCCTTGAAGACAGCCAGGAGTCTTGAAGACAGCCAGGGTTCTTGAAGACAGCCAGGAGTCATGAAAACAGCCAGGAGTCTTGAAGGCAGCCAGGGTTCTTGAAGACAGCCACGGATCTTGAAGACAGCCAGGAGTCTTGAAGACAGCCAGGGTTCTTGAAGACAGCCAGGAGTTTTGAAAACAGCCAGGAGTCTTGAAAACAGTCAGTCGTCTTGACGACAGCCACGGGTCTTGAAGACAGCCGGAAGTCTTGAAGACAGTCAGTTTTCTTGAAGAGAGTCAGGAGTCTTGAAGACAGCCAGGGTTCTTGAAGACAGCCAGGAGTCTTGAAGACAGCCAGGAGTCTTGAAAACAGCCAGGAGTCTTGAAGACAGCCAGGAGTCTTGAAGACACCCAGGGGTCCCGAAGACAGCCAGGAGTCTTGAAGAAAGCCAGGAGTCTTGAAGACAGCCAGGAGTCTTGAAGACAGCCAGGAGTCTTGAAGACAGCCAGGAGACTTGAAGACACCCAGGGGTCTTGAAGACAACCAGGAGTCTTGAAGACAGCCAGGAGTTTTGAAGACAGCCAGGAATCTTGAAGACAACCAGGAGTCTTGAAGACAGCCAGGAGTCTTGAAGACACCCAGGAGTCTTGAAGACAACCAGGAGTCTTGAAGACAGCCAGGAGTCTTGAAGACATCCAGGAGTCTTGAAGACAACCAGGAGTCTTGAAGACAGCCAGGAGTCTTGAAGACAGCCAGGAGTCTTGAAGACAGCCAGGAGACTTGAAGACACCAAGGGGTCTTGACAACCAGGGGTCCCGAAGACAGCCAGGAGTCTTGAAGAAAGCCAGGAGTCTTGAAGACAGCCAGGAGTCTTGAAGACACCCAGGGGTCTTGAAGACAACCAGGAGTCTTGAAGACAGCCAGGAGTCTTGAAGACACCCAGGGGTCTTGAAGACAACCAGGAGTCTTGAAGACAGCCAGGAGTCTTGAAGACACCCAGGGGTCTTGAAGACAACCAGGAGTCTTGAAGACAGCCAGGAGTCTTGAAGACAGCCAGGAGTCTTGAAGACAGCCAGGAGTCTTGAAGACACCCAGGAGTCTTGAAGACAACCAGGAGTCTTGAAGACAGCCAGGAGTCTTGAAGACAGCCAGGAGTCTTGAAGACAGACAGGAGTCTTGAAGACAGCCAGGAGTTTTGAAGACAGCCAGGAGTCTTGAAGACAGCCAGAAGTCTTGAAGACACCCAGGGGTCTTGAAGACAACCAGGAGTCTTGAAAACATCCAGGAGTCTTGAAGACAACCAGGAGTCTTGAAGACAGCCAGGAATCTTGAAGACAGTCAGTCGACTTGAAGACAACCACGGGTCTTGAAGACAGCCACAGGCCTTGAAGACAGCCAGGGTTCTAAAAGACAGCCAGAAGTCTTGAAGACAGTCAGTCGTCTTGAAGAGAGCCAGGAGTCTTGACGACAGCCAGGGTTCTTGAAGACAGCCACGGGTCTTGAAGACAGCAAGGAGCCTTGAAGACAGCCAGGGTTCTTGAAGACAGCCAGGAGTTTTGAAGACAGCCAGGAGTCTTGAAAACAGCCAGGGGTCTTGAAGACAACCACGGGTCTTGAAGACAGCCAGGAGTCTTGAAGACAGCCAGGGTTCTTGAAGACAGCCAGGAGTCATGAAGACAGCCAGGAGTCTTGAAGGCAGTAAGGGTTCTTGAAGACAGAAACGGATCTTGAAGACAGCCAGGAGTCGTGAAGACAGCCAGGGTTCTTGAAGACAGCCAGGAGTTTTGAAAACAGCCAGGAGTCTTGAAAACAGTCAGTCGTCTTGACGACAGCCACGGGTCTTGAAGACAGCCGGAAGTCTTGAAGACAGTCAGTCGTCTTGAAGAGAGCCGGGAGTCTTGAAGATAGCAAGGGTTCTTGAAGACAGCCAGGAGTCTTGAAGACAGTCAGGAGTCTTGAAGACAGCCAGGAGTCTTGAAGACAGCCAGGAGTCTTGAAGGCAGCCAGGGGTCTTGAAGACAGCCAAGAGTCTTGAAGACACCCAGGGGTCCCGAAGACAGCCAGGAGTCTTCAAGAAAGCCAGGAGTCTTGAAGACAGCCAGGAGTCTTGAAGACAGCCAGGCTTCTTGAAGACAGCCAGGAGTTTTGAAAGCAGCCAGAAGTCTTGAAAACAGCCAGGAGTCTTGAAAACAGTCAGTCGTCTTGACGACAGCCACGGGTCTTGAAGACAGCCGGAAGTCTTGAAGACAGCCAGGAGCCTTGAAGACAGCCAGGAGTTTTGAAGGCAGTCAGGGGTCTTGAAGACAGCCAGGGTTCTTGAAGACAGCCAGGAGTCTTGAGGACAGCCAGGGTTCTTGAAGACAGGCAGGAGTCTTGAAGACAGCCTGGAGTCTTGAAGACAGCCAGGAGTCTTGAAGACAGCCAGGAGTCTTGAAGACACCCAGGGGTCTTGAACACAGCCACGGGTCTTGAAGACAGCCAGAAGTCTTGAAGACAGCCAAAGTTCTTGAAAACAGCCAGGAGTCTTGAAGACAGTCAGTCGTCTTGACGACAGCCACTGGTCTTGAAGACAGCCAGGAGTCTTGAAGACAGCCAGGAGTTTTGAAAGCAGTCAGGGGTCCTGAAGACAGCCACGGGTCTTGAAGACAGCCAGAGTTCTTGAAGACAGCCAGGAGTCTTGAAGACAGCCAGGAGACTTGAAGACACCCAGGGGTCTTGAAGACAACCAGGAGTCTTGAAGACAGCCAGGAGTCTTGAAGACATCCAAGAATCTTGAAGACACCCAGGGGTCCCGAAGACAGCCAGGAGTCTTGAAGAAAGCCAGGAGTCTTGAAGACAGCCAGGAGTCTTGAAGACAGTCAGTCGTCTTGATGACAACCAGGAGTCTTGAAGACAGCCA
>NC_091337.1:17706028-17713528 GCF_038502225.1 Cherax quadricarinatus | reverse complement strand
CCTGTCTCACAAAATAACTGTGGAGAGAGCTCTGTTTCTGGCGTCTCTTTAACACTTCCCTAAAATGGCCGAAGACTTTGTCACTGTACATGTTGCCAACCTGGCTTGCAACAACCTTGTTAGGGTGATATTTCTCCATAAAGTTTTCCATCTTACCCCACATAGTAAAAATTTCTTTAATTTCTGAAGAAGGCACCTTCTTCCATCTCTCTTCCTCCTCCTCTGCAGCAAGATTCTGAGCTGCTATGTGTTGCTCTTCCTGCTGAAGCTCTTGCAGCTCCTCAGTGGTGAGCTCTTCATTGTGGTCTTCCACCAATTCTTCCACATCCTCCAAACTCACATCGAACCCCATGGAACTCCCCAGTGCCACAATTGATTTTACAACAGACATAGGCTCATTAGGGTCAGTCCCAAATTCTTCAAAATCCCTCTTGTCGACACAATCTGGCCACAATTTTCTCCAGGCAGAGTTCAAAGTCCTGGTAGTCACTCCCTCCCAAGCCATACCTATAAGGGTTATGCAGTGGAGGATGCTGAAGTGTTCTCTCCAAAATTCCCTTAGGGTCAAGTGAGTGTCTGTGGTCACAGTCAAGCACCTGTGAAACATTGCTTTTGTGTAGAGTTTTTTAAAGTTTGCAATAACCTGCTGGTCCATGGGTTGGAGGAGAGGAGTGGTATTCGGGGGCAAGAACTTTACTGTGATGAACCCAAACTCCTCGAAAATTAGGTCATCCAAGTTTGGAGGATGAGCAGGTGCATTGTCCATTACTAGCAGGCACTTGAGATCCAATTTCTTTTCCAGGAGATACTCCTTCACACTAGGGCCAAACACTTCATTGAACCACTCGACGAAAATTTCCCTCGTGACCCATGCCTTACTATTAGATTTCCAAAACACACACAATTTACTCTTCATAACATTGTTTTTCCTGAACACTCTGGGATTTTCAGAATGGTACACTAGTAATGGCTTCACTTTGAAATCCCCACTAGCATTAGCACAGAACATTAGTGTCAGCCTGTCTTTCATAGGCTTGTGTCCTGGCATTGCCTTTTCCTCTTGTGTAATGAAGGTCCTCTTTGGCATTTTCTTCCAAAAGAGGCCTGTTTCGTCACAACTGAACACTTGTTCAGGTTTCAGTCCTTCAGCCTCTATGTACTCCTGGAATTCATGCACATATTTTTCGGTCGCCTTGTGGTCCGAACTGGCAGCCTCACCATGCCTTACCACACTGTGTATGCCAGTACGGTTCTTAAATCTCTCAAACCAGACTTTGCTGGCCTTAAATTCACTCACTTCACCACTATTTGCAGGCAATTTCTTTACCAAATCTTCATGCAACTGCCTAGCCTTTTCACAAATAAACGAAGTCATAAGAGTATCTCCTGCTAATTGTTTCTCATTTATCCACACCAATAATAACTTCTCAACCTCTTCCAGTACTGGTGATCTCATTTTTGTCAGCATAGTTACTCCCTTTGCAACAACAGCATCCTTTATTTCATTTTTCTTGGCCACTATGGAACATAAGGTTGTGTAGGGTTTCTTATACATCCTGGACAGTTCGGCCACACTTGTACCACTTTCATATTGTTCAATGATGGTTTTCTTAAATTCAATCGTATTTCTCACCTTCTTTACCACAGGTTTGGCACTAGGAGCTGTCTTTGGAGCCATGGTAGCTTATTTAGTACTTGCAAGCACTAAAATAAATGGAATATTATGAAATATTTCTCTGGAGCACATGAGGGGACCTTTGCTCATTGGTAAACAATGCCAGACTGGCTGCCGCCCTGGCTCACGCCATGGGTACGCGTCCCAGACGAACTACGACTCGCGAGTCAACCTATGAAAAGCGAGTCCATGTTTATACGAAAATACCTCTGCGATTGGCGAATTTTACGATTGCCGGGAACTACGAAAAGCGTGGGACCACTGCATATATATATATATATATATATATATATATATATATATATATATATATATATATATATATATATTATACTGCTGCCCCGTGCACCCACTACACTTCTTACTGTTGCCCCGTGCACCCACTACACTTCTTACTGCTGCCCCGTGCACCCACTACACTTCTTACTGCTGCCCCGTGCACCCACCACACTTCTTACTGCTGCCCCGTGCACCCACCACACTTCTTACTGCTGCCCCGTGCACCCACCACACTTCTTACTGCTCCCCGTGCACCCACTACATTTCTTACTGCTTCCCCGTGCACCCACCACACTTCTTACTGCTGCCCCATGCACCCACCTCACTTCTTACTGCTCCCCGTGCACCCACTACATTTCTTACTGCTCCCCGTGCACCCACCACACTTCTTACTGCTCCCCGTGCACCCACTACATTTCTTACTGCTTCCCCGTGCACCCACTACACTTCTTACTGCTGCCCCGTGCACCCACCACACTTCTTACTGCTGCCCCGTGCACCCACCACACTTCTTACTGCTCCCCGTGCACCCACTACATTTCTTACTGCTTCCCCGTGCACCCACTACACTTCTTACTGCTGCCCCGTGCACCCACTACACTTCTTACTGCTGCCCCGTGCACCCACTACACTTCTTACTGATGCCCCGTGCACCCACTACACTTCTTACTGCTGCCCCGTGCACCCACTACACTTCTTACTGCTGCCCCGTGCACCCACTACACTTCTTACTGCTGCCCCGTGCACCCACTACACTTCTTACTGCTGCCCCGTGCACCCACTACACTTCTTACTGATGCCCCGTGCACCCACTACACTTCTTACTGCTGCCCCGTGCACCCACTACACTTCTTACTGCTGCCCCGTGCACCCACTACACTTCTTACTGCTGCCCCCGTGCACCCACTACACTTCTTACTGATGCCCCGTGCACCCACTACACTTCTTACTGCTGCCCCGTGCACCCACCACACTTCTTACTGCTGCCCCGTGCACCCACCACACTTCTTACTGCTGCCCCGTGCACCCACCACACTTCTTACTGCTGCCCCGTGCACCCACTACACTTCTTACTGCTGCCCCGTGCACCCACTACACTTCTTACTGATGCCCCGTGCACCCACTACACTTCTTACTGCTGCCCCGTGCACCCACTACACTTCTTACTGCTGCCCCGTGCACCCACTACACTTCTTACTGCTGCCCCGTGCACCCACTACACTTCTTACTGATGCCCCGTGCACCCACTACACTTCTTACTGCTGCCCCGTGCACCCACCACACTTCTTACTGCTGCCCCGTGCACCCACCACACTTCTTACTGCTGCCCCGTGCACCCACTACACTTCTTACTGCTGCCCCGTGCACCCACTACACTTCTTACTGATGCCCCGTGCACCCACTACACTTCTTACTGCTGCCCCGTGCACCCACCACACTTCTTACTGCTGCCCCGTGCACCCACTACACTTCTTACTGCTGCCCCGTGCACCCACTACACTTCTTACTGATGCCCCGTGCACCCACTACACTTCTTACTGCTGCCCCGTGCACCCACCACACTTCTTACTGCTGCCCCGTGCACCCACTACACTTCTTACTGCTGCCCCGTGCACCCACCACACTTCTTACTGCTGCCCCGTGCACCCACTACACTTCTTACTGCTGCCCCGTGCACCCACTACACTTCTTACTGCTGCCCCGTGCACCCACTACACTTCTTACTGCTGCCCCGTGCACCCACTACACTTCTTACTGATGCCCCGTGCACCCACTACACTTCTTACTGCTGCCCCGTGCACCCACTACACTTCTTACTGCTGCCCCGTGCACCCACCACACTTCTTACTGCTGCCCCGTAGACTGAATAAATTTAAAAGTGAATTTCAAGGCTGAGGTTCAAGGTTGAGGTTCAGACCTGAAGCTTAAGGCTGAGGTTCAAATCTGAGGTCCAAGGTTGAGGTTCAGACCTGAAGTTCAAGTCTGAGGTTCAAGAACGAGGGTTCAAGTCTGAGGTTCAAGAACGGTGGTTCAAGGATGAGGTTCAGGCCTGAAGTTCAAAACTGATGTTCAATGCTGAGGTTCAGACCTGAAGTTCAAGGTTGAGGTTCAAGACTGAGGTTCAATAATGAGGTTCAAGACTGAGGCTCAAGAATGAGGTTCAAGGCTGAGGCTCAAGGGTGAAGTTCAAGGCTGAGGTTCAGACCTGAATTCCCAAGATTGGGTTTAAGACAGAGGTTCAGACCTAAATTCAAGGCTGAGGTTCAAGGCTAAGATTCAAGGTTGAGGTTCAAGACAGGTTCAAGACTGAGGTTCAAGGCTAAGATTCAAGGTTGAGGTTCAAGACAGAGGTTCAAGGCTGAGGTTCAAGGCTAAGATTCAAGGTTGAGGTTCAAGACAGAGGTTCAAGGCTGAGGTTCAAGGCTAAGATTCAAGGTTGAGGTTCAAGACAGAGGTTCAAGGCTGAGGTTCAAGGCTAAGATTCAAGGTTGAGGTTCAAGACAGAGGTTCAAGACTGAGGTTCAAGGCTAAGATTCAAGGTTGAGGTTCAAGACAGAGGTTCAAGGCTGAGGTTCAAGGCTAAGATTCAAGGTTGAGGTTCAAGACAGAGGTTCAAGACTGAGGTTCAAGCACTCTAATAAACTGCATTACTGAAGTTTAAAAAAATGAAATCAAAACAGCGCTCAGTATCTAAAAAGACCTTGCCTCTGTATTGCCAGCTGCAGTTGCATGGGTAAGAGGGAGGGAGGGGCTGGAGGGGGGGGTGGAAGGGTTCTTGAGGGAGGGGGAGGGCATGGGGGCACGGGTAGCCCAGGCGGTGGTAAGACTAGCCGGTGCTAGGCATTACCCCTGCCCTACATACTTGTCTAAGAATCAACTTACTAGTAGCGTCCTTGGTCGTGTGGTCCACTCTAGATTCTACACTAGTATCTGGGCCCTTCTCTCTCTCTCTCTCTCTCTCTCTCTCTCTCTCTCTCAATCTCTCTCTCTCTCTCTCTCTCTCTCTCTCTCTCTCTCTCTCTCTCTCTCTCTCTCTCTCTCTCTCTCTCTCTCTCTGTATACATTATGTACCTTGAAGTTTCCAGACCTTCCTTGAGGAGTCGAGACTTTCCTTGAGGTATCCAGACCTTCCTAGAGGTGTCGAGACCTTTCTTGAGGTGTTGAGACCTTTTATGAGGAATCGAAATGTTCCTAGAGGTGCCGAGGCCTTGCTAGAAGTGTCGAGACCTTCCTTAAGGTGTCGACACCTTCCTTGAGGTGTCGAGACCTTCCTAAAGGTGTCGAAACCTTTCTAGAGGTATCGAGACCTTCCTTGATGTGTCAAGACCTTCCTAGAGATGTCGAGACCTTCCTTGAGGTGTCGAGACCTTCCTTGAGGTGTCGAAACCTTCCTAGAGATGTCGAAACCTTCCTAGAGGTGTCGAAACCTTCCTTGAGGTGTCGAGACTTTCCTAGAGGTGTCGAGACCTTCCTAGAGGTGTCGAGACCCTTCTTGAGGTATCGAAACGTTCCTTGAGGTGTCGAGACCTCCATAGAGGTGTCGAGACTTTCCTAGAGGTGTCGAAACCTTCCTTGAGGTGTCGAAATCTTCCTAGAGGTGTCGAGACCTTTCTTGAGTATCGAAACGTTCCTTGAGGTGTCGAGACCTTCATAGAAGTGTGGAGACCTTCCTAGAGCAGAGTCAGGGAGTCTAGCCTGCACCTGCAGGCAGCTTGGAGGGTCTGCTGAGTGTGTTCTAACAATATCCCTACACAAGGAGCTCTTCTAAAAATATCGGCCGATGAGCTTCTCTTTGCATATCCCTCCCACGGCTTCCTAACCTTAATATACCACCCTGCTAGAAGAAGAAGAAGAAGAAGAAGAAGCCGCCACTGTGGGGCGAAACGTTTCCTCAACAAAGATACCCTAGTGTTGCACATGTGTCTAATTTATCAACTTGAGGTTGTCTGAACCATTTATCCAAAAGAAGAAAGACTGTCTGGATAATTAATCCTGGCAACCAGAAGGGTCCAAGAAAGCCAACCTGTGTGGCTTAGTCCCATTTTGGGTCGTCTGGTTTTCTTCCCCAGGATGCCACCCATAACACTCGATTAGCACCCAGGTACCTACTTACTGCTAGCTGAACAGGAACAGCAACTGGAAATGAAACATACCCAAAGTCTGCAACAAGGAAGGAGGTGTGAGGGATTGTCCTAGGAGGGAAGGAGGAAAGGAGGGAAGGGAGGGAGGTAGGCAGTGTGTGAACTCACTCCAGTATGGATGTTTGCAGTGTAAACTCTGATAGAAGAGTGCCTGCAGTGCCTGCAGTGCCTGCAAGCCGCCACTGTGAGGGCAGGAGGACCAAGGGTGTGGTGCGTACTAGTTATCTCACCCCAAGAAAACAATGCAGCCAATGTTAACAACGAGAGAGTTAAGAATCGTATCTAGCAGCGTTGTTACACCAAATATTATTATTAAACTTGATATGTCCATGGCCATCCCTGGCCATCCCTGGCCAATCCTGGCCAACCATGGCCAACCATGGCCAACATTCACGTGCTTCACACCATGGCCATTCTTGTTTAACTAAATTAATTCGGTTTAACCTCAAGAAAAGAGGATTAAGTAAAAGTGAATGAATGAGAAACTGACGTTGAGAACCACGTCAACAACTGACGTTGAGAACCACGTCAACAACTGACGTTGAGAACCACGTCAACAACTGACGTTGAGAACCACGTCAACAACTGACGTTGAGAACCACGTCAACAACTGACGTTGAGAACCACGTCAACAACTGACGTTGAGAACCATGTCAACAACTGACGTTGAGAACCACGTCAACAACTGACGTTGAGAACCACGTCAACAACTGACGTTGAGAACCACGTCAACAACTGACGTTGAGAACCACGTCAACAACTGACGTTGAGAACCACGTCAACAACTGACGTTGAGAACCACGTCAACAACTGACGTTGAGAACCATGTCAACAACTGACGTTGAGAACCACGTCAACAACTGACGTTGAGAACCACGTCAACAACTGACGTAGCAAGTTAAGGATACAATAACTAGAAGGAAAGAAACATTCCTTGAAAATCTATAGAGAAGAATGACTAAGAGAAGGCGAGGCACGAGTGTCTTATGTGACCACTGACTGACAACACTCGCTCCACACGTTATTACTATTATTATTATTATTATTATTATTATTATTATTATTATTATTATTATTATTGTTGTTATTATTATTGTTTTTATTGTTAATATTGTTATAGACTCCTACGGCTCCTAAGTCTCGGAGCTGTAGGGGTCTGTAGTACACACCCACCCACACACCCACCCACCCACCCACACCCACACACACCCACACCCACTCACACACACACACACACACACACACACACACACACACACACACACACACACACACACACACACACACAAAAGCAGACCACAAAATTGAAACAAACACACACACACACACACACACACACACACACACCCACACCCACACACACCCACACACACACACATACATACATACATACATACATACATA
>NC_091337.1:17688528-17701028 GCF_038502225.1 Cherax quadricarinatus | reverse complement strand
ATCAAGTCATATTTCACGCTGTATAGGGCTTTATCAACTAATATTTCTCTCTGAGTAGAGTTTAATCAACTCATTTATCACTAGGAGTAGTGCTACATTAACGTATTTATCATTAAGTGTAAAGATTCAACACTCCTTCACCCGATGACCCAAATATTCTCTCACAGACGGATACATGACTTGATAAAGCTCTCTACAGAGCGGAACTTATAAAAGCTATACACGGAGTGGACCACGACAAGGCTTCACACATAGCGAAACACGACCAAGCTCTACATAGAGCGGAACATTCTATTCAAGAAAGCTCTATACACCATGTGTCTATCTACCAGACTTGCACGTAACCCTCACCATCCCACATTCCATCCTCTGTCTTGTTGCTTCACACACTCCTGCTTCATCTGTCAGGGTTAAAACCAGTGGGTATCTAACCCCGTCCTTCCTTTTTCCCTTAGTGGTCATGTATACTAAATTCTCTCTCTCTCTGATTCTCTCTGTCTCTGTCTGTCTGTCTGTCTGCCTCTCTCTCTCTCTCTCTCTCTCTCTCTCTCTCTCTCTCTCTCTCTCTCTCTCTCTCTCTCTCTCTCTCTCTCTCTCTCTCTCTCTCTCTCTCTCTTTCTTTTTTCTAGTTAATTCTCTCATCTTTGGAATTCTCATTATTTCCTAATTTTAACTTAGTCTTGTGCAAAAAATATATGCCCACTTAAGTTGGCTCTTCCACTGAAGACTGCTGTTGTTAATTGCCTTCTACATGTGTCTAATTAATATGTGTCTAATAACACACTTTATCCTCTGTATAATTTGCACTTTTTCAAATTAATAGACTTTTACGAATAATTTCTCGCATACCCCTACCAGTCTAAGTATATTTTGACAAGTATGTATCCCCCCCTGGATGTGTGTACACACTGAGAGCAACAGCGCATGTACGGTATACATGGAGGGGTATGTGTATCCCACTATACATATATACACTTGAAGTTTAATCCCAATATGCCCATATTTGAGTAATAATAATAATAATAATAATAATAATAATAATAATTTCTTTATTCCTACATGTACAAGGTATACAGGCCTAGCTGACATTAAAGTATTCTAGACTAGTGGTGGACAGGAGGTGACATGCCACCTTAATGACCCTCGTGTAGCAGATAGGCTTGAAAATCAATTAAGTAGGTACTACAACAGCTTCTACCGCAGGTACTGTTGTTGTTGTTGTACATGAATGGTATACAGTACCAATAAGATAAAAGATAAAGAAATAGACTCATGTGCAACATCTGGGTATCTTCATTTGCATACATCTCGCCATCCAGTGGATTTATCAATACGTGATGACTGCTCCAGAGTCTTCAAGACTACGGTACTCATCACCAACTATAAGGCTGAGGGACTGATTACCTCGTTTTAGTATATAGTTCTACAGTCTTCACAGGTCCTTGAATGGTACTGATAAAAACCACTGGCGAAACGTTGTTTCAGAATGAAGACATCCAGATGTTCTTGTTTACCTCTCGCCGTTCTTTGTTTTTCATTCTCTTCGACACGTTTCTCAGACTGGCAGCTTCTCTTTTGGACAGTTTTCGAAAGCATAAATTGTTCTTTTTGCTAGCACTAACAACTCTCTTGCATGTTAGAGAGTACGCTTTAGGGACAATCTTAAAGCCGGAGAGAATGGCTCCTAGGACAAGCTTAGGGACACGCTTTAAAGCTGGGACTCTTTTTCGATCTAACACATACACGGATCACGACCAATGAATCGACCCATGCAACCACATATAGGTGAGTACACACACACACACACACACACACAGGGAGGCAACAACGAGTCATGGTACGTAATGATGTATCACAGTGGGCACCTGTGACGAGCGGGGTCCCACAGGGGTCGGTCCTAGGACCAGTGCTATTTTTGGTATATGTGAACGACATGATGGAAGGGTTAGACTCAGAAGTGTCCCTGTTTGCAGATGATGTGAAGTTAATGAGGAGAATTAAATCTGATGAGGACCAGGCAGGACTTCAAAGAGACCTGGACAGACTGGACACCTGGTCCAGCAAATGGCTTCTCGAATTTAATCCTGCCAAATGCAAAGTCATGAAGATAGGGGAAGGGCACAGAAGACCACAGACAGATTATAGGCTAGGTGGCCAAAGACTGCAAACCTCACTCAAGGAGAAAGATCTTGGGGTGAGTATAACACCGAGCATGTCTCCGGAAGCACACATCAATCAGATAACTGCTGCAGCATATGGGCGCCTGGCAAACCTGAGAACAGCATTCCGATACCTTAGTAAGGAATCATTCAAGACACTGTACACCGTGTATGTCAGGCCCATACTGGAGTATGCAGCACCTGTTTGGAACCCGCACTTGATAAAGCACGTCAAGAAACTAGAGAAAGTACAAAGGTTTGCGACAAGGTTAGTTCCAGAGCTAAGGGGAATGTCCTATGAAGAAAGATTAAGAGAAATCGGCCTGACGACACTGGAGGACAGGAGGGTCAGGGGAGACATGATAACGACATATAAAATACTGACTGGAATAGACAAGGTGGACAAAGACAGGATGTTCCAGGGAGGGGACACAGAAACAAGAGGCCACAATTGGAAGTTGAAGACACAAATGAGTCAGAGAGATATTAGGAAGTATTTCTTCAGTCATAGAGTTGTAAGGCAGTGGAATAACCTAGAAAATGACGTAGTGGAGGCAGGAACCATACACAGTTTTAAGACGAGGTTTGATAAAGCTCATGGAGCGGGGAGAGAGAGGGCCCAGTAGCAACCGGTGAAGAGGCGGTTCCAGGAGCTAAGACTCGACCCCTGCAACCACAAATAGGTGAGTACAAATAGGTGAGTACACACACACACACGGACGGAGGCTCGAGTCTTCATTCGCCGATGCACAGTTTAAGGATACCGGTGTAAGTGAACGGTGGCAGCCTTAATATATCACTTAAGACAGATTCGCACCATATATGTGAGTGTGGCTAGCTCTTGCCTCATCTCTCTTTTCTCTCTCTCTCTCTCTCTCTCTCTCTCTCTCTCTCTCTCTCCTTGAACTTGTCACAGAAATTCATCTTGAACTAAGAATAAAACACATGTGCAACATATGGGTATCTATTTGTAGATGTGTCTCCATGCAGTGGCTTTATCAATACAAACTCAGGGAAATAATGAGTTCTTTCTCGTCCTCCTCCTCTTCATTTTATTCTTCACTTCTTCCTCTTCTTTTTTTCTTCTACTTGAGTATCTCACAGGAGGGGTAACTGTGAACTAGTGTAGTCCCGCGGGTAATCTTAGATCTTGTTGTGTCGACCTTGCAACCCGGAATTATTGCATTCCATCACTGGCGGAGCAAGAAAGGATCTCTCACTCTTGCCTAATTGTGTCGTGGCTCGTCTAGGAGCTACAGCAGCAGCAGCACCTCGTAGCAGCAGTGCTTGGCAGTAGCAGAAGCAGCAACAGCGGAAGCAACAGTAGCAGCAGCAATAGCAGCAGGGTACAAACTGTGCTTCAGCAGGGGTTATGACGAGGAAGGAAGCTTGAAAATCAATGGGAAGGTAGGAGGAAGCGTGGGCGGTCGGACGGGGGTGAGGACGGAAGGTATGGGCGGGTTGCTGAGCGGAGGGGCGGACGGAAGGGCGAGAGGGTGGGTAGGTGTTCGGGTGGGTGGGTGGGCTGGTTGCTGGGCGGCCGGGCGGGCGGGTGGGCGCCTCATTGGAGTCAAATGTCTAACACAAAGTCCCGCCAACTGTTGCCGAGTAGTACTGGCTTGTGCTCCAGCTTAGAGGTCATCGTGCGATAACGGCGGACTCTTGACCGAGGCAGAGTAACACCAAGAGCCATGCAAGGACGCACACCAGTGATATAGCCAAAGAAACAGGCAGCAGACAGCGAGGCGTGCTGTGAGCAGTGATGGAAGCATTAACACAGGATACACCAGTCCAGCAGACAGCGAGGCGTAAAGTGAGAACACGAGTCCCTCCAGCCACATTCCCCACGTCGATCTACAACCTCGTCCCAGATAACGTCACGCACGTTAAGGGAGGCAGACCTGACTATGTTATAATCATCGGCTCAGTAAGACTGTTTTATGGGGATCTCTTCTGCATGAACTTGTCATTTACTACTTGGTCCTAAGTATGTACACGATAAATAATGTCAAGCCACTGCCGCTTCTCAGGAATGTCATCAACATCCCCGGAAACCTTCACATGCACTTCAAACAAACTCTGCAACTGATATGAAGCATAAATGTTTATTGCCGCGAAGGCTCTGTGTGAAGACGTTGTCATTGAGATGTTGAATTACCACAAAAAAGCGCATAAAACAAGCTAGTTCTACCTCAGCTAAGAAGCAAAGTGGACCACTAACTTAAGTCTTCGAACTTAACGTGAGGACGCACATGAACTGACAGAGAAATATAGATTCTGTAAAACAGCTTGATCCATTTCTTAAAGCAAACCTAGAGTTCAAGGAATTAAAAGAACACATGTGTTAGTATAAGTCAAGGGTTATCCAGTCACTTATAGGCTTGGTTAGCGCATAACATATTCACCCTTACCTTCTAATGTAATAGAGCACTGTACTACCATCTGCAGATGAACGGACTAGTACAATCTACTGTCCTGGGGCGGCTAGCCGTGGACAGTCACAGTCCAACAAACAGACTGACCTTTGCCTGTACTTGTACTGCGTGTCTAATTACTTTCCATACTTGAATTTGTGGTCAGAGAGGTGCTTGTGCTAACCTTCCTATGGTGTAGAAATATACCTAGTTGGATGAATCTTATTGTGGCTAGCTGGTCTAGTGGCTAACGCGACGGGCTGGAGTTTTGAGACTCTATGACCGCGGGTTCAATCCCGGCCGGGGGTATGGTTTGTTTGCAATCGTGTCATTACGATTTCTTAAGTCTGCTTGAAGAAACTAGTGGTCATTATACGGCCAGTATTGGGAACAGTTTTTGCAAGGTATCAATCATGCGACTGCTACTGCCCAAATGTGGTCGATAATAAAAAAAAATCTAAAAAGTGAACACACACCTCTGCTTGAGCATCTGCTACCCCACGACGTATACAGACAAGCTAAATATTTCATTTGTGCAAGATCTGCCTGAGGACATTCAGCCAATACAAACAACAACGTCAGTAGGAAGCTTACAAACATTACTGCCTATCATAAAATTAGCGTGGAGAATGTCTAATACAAAGCTCATAAGCTTCAAATTGCAGTAAAGGCATAACTGCTTCACCTGGAGAAGACGACATAACCTGCAACACCATCAGACTTCTCAATGAGCTGCCCAACAACTCTCCTTGATTTCTGTTGATTCTTGTTACTGGATACCTTTGTTACATCTTTGAAGGCTCTCGAGAATTTCGCTACTCTCGCAGCCCGGCTCTGGGCCAGGCTTGTCTGGTGCTTGCCTGGTTAATCTGGCACTTGACGGGGGTACACATCCAATTTCCTCTTTAAAACTTCTACACTTGTTCCGGCAGTGTTTCCGACATGAACGCTGGATACTGTCTCTCATCGTGCCCATTCCAAAGCCGAACACACACAAGTTTAGACTCACCTCATTAACATTCTACATGTGTAAAATCAGTGAGAGAAGTGTCCTTAACAGGCTCATTGTCTAACTGCAAAAATAACTCTCTTAACTAGGAGAAGCACGCAAACTTGGTTTGCTTAGTACTTCGCCAGACAGATACCTGGCACGAAGTCAGCCTTTGTTAACCTCAGAGCTACCTGTAGCACAACCAACAGAAAATTAATCTTCAAACAACTTGCCAACTTCGATGTCAGAGAGAACAGACATGTTCTGATCCACCATGAGGCCTGGTCACAGACCGGGCCGCGAGGGCGTTGGCCCCCGGAACTCTCTCCAGGTAAACTCCAGGTAAACTAACGTGGACCAATGGATGCCAGAGCAACAGAAGAGTCTCGGTCAAACATAAAGGTCTTAAGAGTAGTACCAGCGCCTCATCTGTGCTGGACACACCCCAAGGTGCAGTACTTGGTTCCACTTTCTTTGGAAAACAGACATAAATGCAGTGTAATGCGATCCTTTATTGGCTACGTTTCGCCCACACAGTGAGCTTTATCTGTTTGTGACTTGATAAAGTCCACTGTGTGAGCGAAACGTTGTCAATAGGGGATCCCATTATACTGCATTTATGTCTGTTTTCCATTGTGTCAGTATTTTATTCCATTTATCGTCACTGTACTAATTCAGAGACTTGTGTCAAACATCCCTGTGCAAGACGAAGCACTTATCTTACACTGTATATAGATAAAAATCACATCTTTTCCAGAGCATTCAACAGACTACGAACTCTCCAGGAGTCCCTCACTCCCAGAAGCTCCCAATGTAATCTCGTCATATCCACGGACAAGACCTAACTAAATTTTATGTCCAACTGTCTGCAGATTATTAAATAATCTACTACCCTTCCAAAGTCAGTCACACTAACATTGCGTTCCGGGAGCAAAATAAATGCATAGCGATATAAGTAACCTACCCGCAGAACGCCTGTAGGAAGGAACGTTGTCATCCTAACCACCATAAATCATGCAACATGCCTATGTGTATTTTGCAGGCTGTTGCAGTGCAGCTTGTACTCTGCTGAACTGAGTCATAAATAAAAACATGATGCTCACTGGGGTACCAAGGTATCAACATGCAAGGCAATAGTTTCTTCCACAGCTCTTGAAGAGGACTGCATTCGTATTGTTCTCTTAAAGATGAGTGTATTCTCATTGTTCTCATTAGAATCAGACGTCTATGACATCCATACACTTACCAGTGAGTGGTGGAGGGTGTGGTTAAGAGGAGTATTGCATTTAATAGAGATGGCCAATGAGATTAGTCAAATTTGCTTTTAACCATCTAGAATATAAGATGTAAGGTTGTGGACACTGTCTGACATGTTGTAGAAGTTAGATACATTCCTGAGTCTTGTTGGAGAGATGGAGTCTTTCATGATCTTAGCACAGAAGATTGTACATCATTAAATGTACTGTTCTTTTATGTACAGTAGGAAGCTTCAGTTTTCCCTGGTGTTTATGATTCTAGTGCATATTGCAACACTAAGAATTATTCTTACGGCCGTTTTTTGCACTTGCTTCAAATTTATTAAATACAGTTAATTATGTGTAGGGAATGGTAATCAATGAAAGATCTAATAAGCATTATTTAGGACAGTTTACCAGTGAGAGAGTTTCGGGGGTCAACGCCCCCGTACTCCGGTCTGGAACCAGGCCTCGTGGTGGATTAGGTTCTGATCAACCAGGCTGTTACTGCTGGCCACATGCAAACTGATGTATGAACCACAGCCCGGCTGGCCAGGTACTGACGTTAGGTGCCTGTCCAGCACCTTCTTGAAGACTGCCAGAGGTCTATTGGTAATCCCCCTTATGTATACTAGGAGGCAGTTGAACAGTCTTGGGTCCCTGACACTTGCTGTGTTGTCTTTCAGTGTACTCGTGGCACCCCTGCTTTTCATTTGGGGTAATCTTACATCTCCTGCCGAGTCTTTTGCTTTCATAGGGAGTGATTTTCATGTGTAAGTTTGGTACTAATCCCTCTAGGATTTTCCAAGTGTATATTATCATGTATCTTTCTCGCCTGCGTCCTACGGAATACAACTCAAGGGACTTCAACTGTTCCCAGTAATTTAGGTGTTTGATCGTACTTATGTGCGCCGTGAAAGTTTTCTGTACACTCTCCGGGTCAACAATTTCGCCTGCATTCCAGCAGCATTCCAGCCTAGAGAGAACAAGCGATTTGAAGAGAATCATCATGGGCTTGGCGTCCCTAGTTTTGAAGGTTCTCATTATGCATCCTATCATTTTTCTAGCAGATGAGGTAGATACATTGTTGTGGTCTTTGAAGGTGAGATCCTCTGACATTATCACTCCCAGGTCTTTCACGTTAGATTTTCGCTCTCTTGTATGGTTAGACTCTGTTGTATACCCCGATACAATATTAATTTCCTTAAGTTTTCTATATCCGAGTAGTTGAAATTTTAGTGTGTACAGTAAAGGCGACATAAAACATCCACTAGATTAAGTGACACTGTGATTCCCGGAATCAGGTTGGGATAACGTCACTTGTGGCACATGAATGACATCACCGTAGGTGAGCCTCCCAACACTGCCTGATTCACCTGTAAGTGTCGTGGAGAAGCAGGAGACACACCACATTCATCGTTATGTACGTGGGTGTCCAGCTGTCAGTGACCTACAGCTGCTGGAATACGGGGAACTGAAACTGTGTTAATACTCTGAGATACTGGAGGATACCTCTCAGTCTCTATCCTGAGTTATCCAGCGGCCCAGTTATGCCACGGTTACCGAATAGGTAAAACTGGTCAATTAGCAATAACTCATTTAAAATTAAGTCCTTTTTTAAATTTTCTCTTATACGTTTAAAGATATATATATATATTTTTTTTTTCATTTATATTAATGTGAAAATTATTAATTTTGTACCAAAAGAACTTTAGAAAACTTACTTAACCTTATTATAGCAAGCGCAATTTAATTTAGACTAATTATTTTAAACTTATATATTTTATATAAGTTTACAATATTTTATTAATAAACAAACACAATGAAATATATTTTTTTCGTTAGGTTCAAAATTATTTTTTGCGAAATTATTGCATACACAAATTTTTGCTTGCTTTATTCGGCAAGAAGAGCATTGCTATTTAAGCCAAAATCGCAACTTTTACCTATTCGGCACGAATTTATAAATACATACACGTATACACACACACACACACACACACACACACACACACACACATATATATATATATATATATATATATATATATATATATATATATATATATATATATATATATGTATGTATGTATGTTTGGGAAGTAGTAGGTTGGTAGACAGCAACCACCCAGGGAGGTACTACCGTCCTGCCAAGTGAGTGTAAAACGGAAACCAGTAATTGTTTTACATGATGGTAGGATTGCTGGTGTCTTTTCTGTCTCATAAACATGCAAGATTTCAGGTACATCTTGCTACTTCTACTTACACTTAGGTCACACTACACATACACTTAGGTCACACTACACATACACATAGGTCACACTACACATACATGTACAAGCATATATATACACTTCTCTCTGGATTTTCTTCTATATTCTTAATAGTTCTTTTTCTTGTTTATTTCCTGTTATCTCCATGGGGAAGTGGAACAGAATTCTTCCTCTCTTATCTATGCGTGTCGTAAGAGGCGACTAAAATACCGGGAGCAAGGGGCTAGTAACCCCTTCTCCTGTATACATTACTAAATTTAAAAAGAGAAACTAGCGCTTTTCTTTTTAGGTCACCCTGCCTCGGTGGGATATGGCCGGTTTGTTGAGAAAATATGAATATACGTTTGTGTGTGTGTGTGTGTGTGTGTGTGTGTGTGTGTGTGTGTGTGTGTGTGTGTGTGTGTGTGTCTGTGTGTGTGTGTCTGTGTGTGTCTGTGTGTGTCTGTGTGTGTATGTGCATGTGTACTTACATAATTGTGGTTGCCGGGTTCGGTTCAGAGCTCCTGGCCCTGCCTCTTTACTGGTCGCTACTAGGTCCACTCTTTCCTTGCTCTATGAGCTTTATCATACCTGTTCTTAAAACTATGTATGGATCCTGCCTCCACTACTTCACCCTCCAGATTGTTCCACTTTCTGACAACTTTAAGGCTATAGAAATATTTCATAACTTCCTTTGGCCCATCTGAGTTTTCATCTTCCAGTTGTGACTCCTTGTTGCTGCATCACATCCCTGAAACATTGTCCCTATCCACCCTGTCAATCCCTCTCAGTATTTTATATGTCATTATCATGTCGTCCTTGTCCCTACTGTCCTCCAGGGTCGTCAGGTTGAGTTCCCTTAACCTCTCCTCGTAGGACAAACCCCTGAGTTCCGGGACTATTCTTGTTGCAAACCTTTGCACTTTCTCTAATTTCTTGACGAGTTTGACCAGGTGTGGGTTCCATACTGGTGGTGCGTACTCCAGTATGGGCCTGACGTACACGGTGCACAGTGTCGTGAATGACTCCTTACTCTGATGTGGAAAAACTATACTCAGGTTTGCCAGGCTCTCATATGCTGCAGCAGTTATTTGGTTAATGTGTCACTCAGGCGATGTGCTCGGCATGATGCATATCCCAAGATCCTTCTCGTTGAGTGAGTTTTGCACCTGTTGACATCTTAGACTGTACTCTGCCTGCAGTCTTCTTTGTCCTTCCCCAAGCTTCATAACTTTACACTTGCCGAGGTTAAATTCCAGGAGCCATTTGTCAGTGTGTACTCACCTAGTTGTACTCACCTAGTTGAGGTTGCAGGGGTCGAGTCCGAGCTCCTGGCCCCGCCTCTTCACTGGTCGCTACTAGGTCACTCTCCCTGAACCATGAGCTTTATCGTACCTCTGCTTAAAGCTATGTATGGATCCTGCCTCCACTACATCGCTTCCCAAACTATTCCACTTCCTGACTACTCTGTGGCTGAAGAAATACTTCCCAACATCCCTTTGATTCATCTGTCTTCAGCTTCCAACTGTGTCCCCGTGTTGCTGTGTCCAGTCTCTGGAACATCCTGTCTTTGTCCACCTTGTCAATTCCTCTCAGTATTTTGTAAGTCGTTATCATGTCCCCCCTATCTCTCCTGTCCTCCAGTGTCGTCAGGTTGATTTCCCTTAACCTCTCCTCATAGGACATACCTCTTAACTCTGGGACTAGTCTTGTTGCAAACCTTTGCACTTTCTCTAGTTTCTTTACATGCTTGGCTAGGTGTAGGTTCCAAACTGGTGCCGCATACTCCAATATGGGCCTAACGTACACGGTGTACAGGGTCCTGAACGATTCCTTATTAAGATGTCGGAATGCTGTTCTGAGGTTTGCTAGGCGCCCATATGCTGCAGCAGTTATTTGGTTGATGTGCGCTTCAGGAGATGTGCCTGGTGTTATACTCACCCCAAGATCTTTTTCCTTGAGTGATGTTTGTAGTCTCTGGCCCCCTAGACTGTACTCCGTCTGCGGTCTTCTTTGCCCTTCCCCAATCCTCATGACTTTGCACTTGGTGGGATTGAACTCCAGGAGCCAGTTGCTGGACCAGATCTGCAGCCTATCCAGATCCCTTTGTATTTCTGCCTGGTCTTCGATCGACTGAACTCTTCTCATCAACTTCACGTCATCTGCAAACAGGGACACCTCGGTGTCTATTCCTTCCGTCATGTCGTTCACAAATACCAGAAACAGCATTGGTCCTAGGACTGACCCCTGTGGGACCCCGCTGGTCACAGGTGCCCACTCTGACACCTCGCCACGTACCATGACTCGCTGCTGTCTTCCTGACAAGTATTCCCTGATCCATTGTAATGCCTTCCCTGTTATCCCTGCTTGGTCCTCCACTTTTTGCACCAATCTCTTGTGTGGAACTGTGTCAAACGCCTTCTTGCAGTCCAAGAATATGCAATCCACCCACCCCTCTCTCTCTTGTCTTACTGCTGTCACCAAGTCATAGAACTCCAGTAGGTTTGTGACACAGGATTTCCCGTCCCTGAAACCATGTTGGCTGCTGTTGATGAGATCATTCCTTTCTAGGTGTTCCACCACTCTTCTCCTGATAATCTTCTCCATGATTTTGCATACTATACATGTCAGTGACACTGGTCTGTAGTTTAATGCTTCATGTCTGTCTCCTTTTATAAAGATTGGGACTACATTTGCTGTCTTCCATGCCTCAGGCAATCTCCCTGTTTCGATAGATGTATTGAATATTGTTGTTAGGGGTACACAGAGCGCCTCTGCTCCCTCTCTCAATACCCATGGGGAGATGTTATCTGGCCCCATTGCCTTTGAGGTATCTAGCTCACTCAGAAGCCTCTTCATTTCTTCCTCGGTTGTGTGCACTGTGTCCAGCACATGGTGGTGTGCCCCACCTCTCCGTCTTTCTGGAGCCCCTTCTGTCTCCTCTGTGAACACTTCTTTGAATCTCTTGTTGAGTTCCTCACATACTTCACGGTCATTTCTTGTTGTCTCTCCTCCTTCCTTCCTTAGCCTGATTACCTGGTCCTTGACTGTTGTTTTCCTCCTGATGTGGCTGTACAACAGTTTCGGGTCAGATTTGGCTTTCGCTGCTATGTCATTTTCATATTGTCTTTGGGCCTCCCTTCTTATCTGTGCATATTCGTTTCTGGCTTTACGACTGCTCTCCTTATTCTCCTGGGTCCTTTGCCTTCTATATTTCTTCCATTCCCTAGCACACTTGGTTTTTGCCTCCCTGCATCTTTGGGTAAACCATGGGCTCATCCTGGCTTTTTCATTATTCCTGTTACCCTTGTGTGTGTGTGTGTGTGTGTGTGTGAGTGTGTGTGTGTGTGTGTGTGTGTGTGTGTGAGTGTGTGTGTGTGTGTGTGTGTGCGTGCGTGTGTGTGTGTGTGTGTGTGTGTGTGTGTGTGTGTGTGTGTGTGTGTGTGTGT
>NC_091337.1:17583528-17683528 GCF_038502225.1 Cherax quadricarinatus | reverse complement strand
TCACTTGTTTAAGTCTAGTCGAGTCGTGAGACATAGTGAACTACTTAGAGCACTTGCACACATACACACTTACTTGTACATATTTGTAATATCTTATTAAATGTTAATGTACCAGAAGGTACTTAAGAATTATAAATGTGATATGTGCTTTCAGCACAATAATATTGAACTCGAGAGATGTGATATTATTTTGATTACTGTGATTAATTTAATTTAATTTGATAATATACCTCTAGACAACTTAATGATTAATAAATTTATTAAATTTTAATTTCTCTAGTTAGTAGCCTACCAGTTGTAATCCTGAAGCACTATTGAATAATACTGAATTTTAATGGATAATTGGACAAGGATACTGACTACTTGTTACGAAAACCCAGTAACAGGCTGGATGCTAGAAGGGCAGTCCTTTCTAGTATTACCTGGAGATCTCTAAGCTTTTAGAATCGCGTTTTTTGTAACATGATGCCTGGTGTAAGTGAGAGTGTGTTGACGCCTGGTGTACACGAGTGTGTGCTGATGCCTGGTGTAAGTGAGAGTGTGCTGATGCTTGGTGTAAGTGAGAGTGTGCTGATGCTTGGTGTAAGTGAGAGTGTGCTGATGCCTGGTGTAAGTGGTTTTCCTGGTAGTCAGGTTCCTGGAAAATAGATTGGTTAGTCAGTACAAATTTTAAGGAACTTTTCATTAAGTTTTTGTCCAATGTGATGCTTATCTTCAGTGTTGCGGCGGAGACCCTCCCTACTACCACCACTACCACTACTACCACTACTACCACTACTACCACTGCCACTGCCTGCCACTGCTGCCACTGCCACTACTGCCCTACTGCCGCTGCTGCCACTAGCCTGCCACTGCACTACTGCCACACTCCACTGCCATTCTGCCTACTGCTGCCACTCTGCCACTGCTGCCACTGCTGCTACTGCCTGCTGCCTGCTGCCACTGCTGCTCCACTGCCACTGCTGCCACTGCTGCTCGCCACTGCTGCCATGCTGCTGCTGCTGCCACTGCTGCCACTGCAGTGCTGCTGCCACTGCTGCCACTGCTGCCTACTGCCACTGCTGCCACTGCTACTCACTACTGCCATGCTGCCGCTCTACCACTCTGCCACTGCGTACTGCTCCACTGCCACTGCTGCTACTGCCACTGCCTGCCGTGCCACTGCACCTGCTGCCACTCTGCCACTGCTATCTGCTGCCTGCCACTCTGCTGCCTGCCACTGCTGCCTGCTGCCACTGCCTGCTTGCTCTGCCACTCTGCTGCCTGCTGCCACTCTGTTGCTCTGCCACTGCTGCCACTGCCTCTGCTGCCACTGCTGTCACTGTTGCCACTGCACTGCCTGCTGCCACTCTACTGCTGCTGCTGCCTCTGCTGCCACTGCTGCCTCCACACTGCTGCCACTGCCACTACTGCTGCTGCTGCTCGCTGCCTACTTTGCTCTGCTACTCTCCACTACTGCTGCCACCTCTGCCACTGCCACTGCCACTGCCTTAGTGCCACTACCGCCACTGCCACTACTGCCTCTATGCTGCTACCTACTATGCCACTGCTGCCACACTGCTGCCACTGCCACTCTGCCACTGCTGCCACTCCAGCCTTTTTTCTGCCACACCACTACCACCACTACTACCACCACCACCACTATCACCTCTACCACTACCGCTACTACTACACCACCGCTAATACCAAAACTACCACAACGACCACTACTACCATTACCAACATTGCTACTGCTACCGCCACTACCATTACTGTTACCACTTACAGCACTACCAAAACTACTACCAAAACTACTACCACTACTACCACTACCACCTCTACTTCCACTACTACTACTGCCACTACTACCACTACTACTACCACCACCACCACTATCGCCACTACCATTACCGCCACTACTACACCACCACTAATACCACTACCAACACTACTACCACTACTACTACTACCACCACTACCACCACAACTACCACCACCATCACTATCACCACTACAACTACTACCACTATAACCACCACTTTGAGGGAGCCCCTGCTCCCTCACCCCTGCTCCCTCACCCCTGCTCCCTCACTCCTGTTCCTTCACCTCTGCTCCCTCGCCCCTGCTCCCTCACCCCTGCTCTCTCACCCCTGCTCCCTCACCCCTGCTCCCTCACTCCTGCTCCCTCACCCCTGCTCCGTCGCCCCTGCTCCCTCTCCCCTGCTCCCTCACCCCTGCTCCCTCACCCCTGCTCCCTCACTCCTGTTCTCTCACCCCTGCTCCCTCGCCCCTGCTCCCTCACCCCTGCTTCCTCACCCCTGCTCCCTCACCCCTGCTCCCTCACTTCTGCTCCCTCACCCTTGCTCCCTCACCCCTGCTCCCTCACTCCTGCTCCCTCACCCCTGCTCCCTCACCCCTGCTCCCTCACTCCTGTTCCCTCACCCCTGCTCCCTCGCCCCTGCTCCCTCACCCCTGCTCCCTCACCTCTGCTCCCTCACTCCTGCTCCCTCACTCCTGTTCCCTCACCCCTGCTCCCTCGCCCCTGCTCCCTCACCCCTGCTCCCTCACCCCTGCTCCCTCACCCCTGCTGCTAGAGTCTCAACCATCACATCAATACACATCACTGGTTGCTTACGTAGCCAGATGGTGGAATTAATTGACTTGAAGAGACGTCCCCTACCCCCTACCATCTCCCCTCCCTACCCCCTCCCCCTACCATCTCCCCTCCCAACCCCCTCCCCTATCATCTCCCCTCCCTACCCCTACCCCCTACCATTTCCCCTCCCTACCCCCGCCCCCTAACTTGTCCTTCCTCACCCCCACCCCCACCCCAACCCTTCCTATCTCACCCTCACCCCCTAGCCTGTCCTTCCTCACCCCCACCCCCAACCCTTCCTATCTCACCCTCACCCCCTAGCCTGTCCTTCTTCACCCACACCCCCAACCCTTCCTACCTCACCCCCACCCCCAGCCCTTCCTTCCTCACCCCCACCCCCAACCTTTCCTACCTAACCCTCACCCCCTAGCCTCTCCTTCCTAACCCCCACCCCTAACCCGTCCTACCTCACCCCCACACCAACCCTTCCTTCCTTACCCCCACCCCCAGCCCTTCCTTCCTCACCCCCACCCCCAACCTTTCCTACCTAACCCTCACCCCCTAGCCTCTCCTTCCTAACCCCCACCCCTAACCCGTCCTACCTCACCCCCACACCAACCCTTCCTTCCTTACCCCCACCCCCAGCCCTTCCTTCCTCACCCCCACCCCCAACCCGTCCTTCTTCACCCCCACCCCCTAGCCTGTCCTTCCCCACCCCCACCCCGTCCTACCTCACCCCCCACCCCGAACCCGTGCTACCTCACCCCCACCCCAGCACCAGTGCTACCTCACCCCCCACCCCCAACCCGTCCTACCTCACCCCCCCCCCCGCCTGTCCTTCCTCACCCCCACCCCCAACCCTTCCTACCTCACCCCCACCCCCAGCCCTTCCTTCCTCACCCCCACCCCGTCCTATCTCACCCCCCACCCGCAACCCGTCCTACCTCACCCCCCCACCCCCAACCCGTCCTACCTCACCCCCAACCCCGCCTGTCCTTCCTCACCCCCACCCTCAACCCTTCCTACCTCACCCCTACCCCCAGCCCTTCCTTCCTCACCCCCACCCCCAACCCGTCCTACCTCACCCCCACCCCCAACCCGTCCTACCTCACCCCCACCCCCAACCCGTCCTACCTCACCCCCACCCCCAACCCGTCCTACCTCAGCCCCACCCCCAACCCGTCCTACCTCAGCCCCACCCCCAACCCGTCCTACCTCACCCTCACCCCCACCCCGTCCTACCTCACCCCCCTCCCCCAACCCGTCCTACCTCACCCCTCACCCCCACCCCGTCCTACCTCACCCCCACCCCCAACCCGTCCTACCTCACCCCCCACCCCCAACCCGTCCTACCTCACACTCACCCCCACCCCGTCCTACCTCACCCCCCCCACCCCCACCCCGTCCTACCTCTCTCCCCACCCCCAACTCGTCCTACCTCACCCTCACCCCCACCCCCCGTCCTACCTCACCCCCACCCCCAACCCGTCCTACCTCACCCCCCACCCCCAACCCGTCCTACCTCACACTCACCCCCACCCCGTCCTACCTCACCCCCCACCCCCAACCCGTCCTACCTCACCCCCACCCCGTCCTACCTCACCCCCACCCCACCCCGTCCTACCTCACCCCCACCCCCACCTCCACCCCCACCCCCACCCCCACCCACCACCCCCCACCCCCACCCACCACCCCCACCCCCACCCACCACCCCCACCCCCACCCTCAATTATTTATGCCTGTGAACTTTATTAGATAATTTTGGACACAAAGTTAAAGTGATGCATTGTAGGTACAGTTGCGAGTACAAGTACGAGTACAAGGACAAGTACAAGTACAGGTGCAAGGACACGTACAAGCACAGGTACAAGGACAAGTACAAGGACGTGTTTGTCAACAGTTATATGTCACATGTTTGGTGCAGCTTCTGAGAACTGTTCACTTACCCAAGATGCCACAAGCATCACCAAGACGCTGGACTGGTAGACTAGCTGCTCTGGCTCCCTGAGTTGCCCTGACGAGTCCCTTGCTCAACTCTGTCATGAACTCTGATGTACTCTTCTCCCCATGAGCAGGGAGGGTCTCTCAGCCTATGGGAATCAACATTGCTTCTACTATCTCCGCTTCTTGCTTCCTGCTTTCCTTAGCTCAAGTACTCTCATATTTCTCAGTGCGTCATCAGGAGCTGTGCAAAGTTGCAGAGGGAAAGTTTTCTCAGAGTATGGCAACGTGAGTGGCACCCGCCAGCGCCTCAGAATGTGCTGGCGGGAGCCACTCACGGTGCCATACTCTGAGAAAACTTACGCTCATTTTTCCTGTTGCTACATTTGCAACTTTGCACAGCTCCTGATGACGTCCTGAAAAGTGTGAAAGTACTTGAACTAAAGACTTCCACTCCCCATGTCTTATATATAATATACATTTCATGTATATTACCTATTCATATAATTTAATATTGCTGATATTTTCATTATTAGCTAAAATAAAAATATCTTGTCATTAGGTAAGACGTAACATTTACACTTCACTGTGCTCACTGTCTGAGAGTTGTGGTTGGCTGTCCGCATAGGCAAACTACCTTACTAACTATCGGTCGCTTGTTTGTGTCAGTAACTGGGTAACACAGGAGTCACGTGATCACACCTGATGTGCAGACTGTAGTCCAGAAATCGTTCTCTCTCTGCTGGTCCTTGTTCGACCAGTAACTCTCTCTCCGTCTCTCGTATCTCTGGCTGTTTGTCCGTTATTTAGACTGTTTTGGTAGAGTATGATTTCGGTGGTGTGTTGGAATATACTTTTTGTAACTCTGTGTAACTGTCTTTACAGAGCATAGTTCAGACTTAGTTATTTATGACATTTTACTGAGGTTGTGTGTCGTACTGACTCTAAGTTAATCTAAGTCCCAAGCATAAGCTTCTGACCTATTTGTGTAGCATCTCTGTATCGTCGTAGTCGGGGATTTGGTTTTGCTGGATCTCCTGATGGTCCCCAGTTAGGGTCGTTATTTTGCCTCCTTGTTCCTGAAGCTGTGCTGCTGCTTGTTATATTATTGTTGCTCGGCGAATCGTTCGTCTTATTGTTCAAGCAAGCTGTTTTGATTACCTTATTGGTCAAGAAGATAGATTTGACCACGTTTAGTCAGTCACTGTTTAATTCTAGTCGAGTTTTATTGAGACATAACGAACAACTTTGAGCACATACACACATTCACACACACACACCTCTATATATTAGTATTTTTATAAGTGATGGTACAGCACCAGACGGTACTTAGAGTCGTATTGATATGAAAAATGTGCCATCACCACTATACTACTACAAGAGAAGTGTAGCAGCTTATATCCTAAATTATATCAAATTAGTTCACTTTGATTTTGTCAACCTGGACAACTTTTTTAATAAACTTCTGAATATTTATTTCGTTAGTTAGTATACTATCAGTTGCAATCCTTAAGTACTATTAACATTTTTCATAATTTTAAAAGATAACTGATTGAGAATACTCTCCACTTGTTACAAAAAACCAGAAGCAGACTGAATTTTGGAGGGAACACCATCTATTATTCTCTGGAGATCTGTACTTATATGTGAAATGCCTAGCCATGCTAGGTGTCCTAGTGGCCCCTCTGTAATTAGTATTTTATAACATGTAAACCACACAATACCCAAAACCTGTAAACCCCGTATTGTAACCCTTGTAGAGAATAAACTTGAACTGAATTGAATATAGACGCCGCTTGTGCTGCCAAATAAGTACAATTAGTCAGTTAGAAAAAAAAACTCATTTAAATAAATTCTTTCTATAATTTTCTCTTATACGCTTACAGGTATATTTTTTCAATTATGTTAATGTAAAAATTAAGAATTTTGTACCAGAAGAACCTTAGAAAACTTACCCAACCTTATTATAACAAGCGCAATTTAATTTAGCCTAATCCAGCTAAATATATTTTAGATGAGTTTACAATCATTTAATAAACAAACACAATGAAATATATTTTTTTCGTTATGTTCGGAATGATTTTTGCGAAATTATTGCACACATAAATTTTCGCTTGCCTAATTTGGCAAGAAGAGCGTTGCTATTTAAGCCAAAATCGCAAGTTTTACCTATTCGGCACGACATATATATATATATATATATATATATATATATATATATATATATATATATATATATATATATTCTATAACAACACTGCGACTAGGCGAGGATTCGAACCCATGTCATTTTGGCCCGCCTCATGGTGAGCGCAAATCACACGACGCCAAAGCGACATGTGTTCGAGTCCTCGGGTAGTCGCAGTGTTGTCGACATATGTGGGACCAAAACGTCGTCATAAAATGTATTTCTCTTATGTGCAGGTTATTTGTGTGTTATGTATGTACTACAGGAATTTAGTGTATTTTCTTGTGTGACTCCCTGAAGGTGGCAGCCGCCTCCTCCTTCCTTCCTTCCTGCTGTATCAGAGATTGATGTCAGTCCGTGTTGATGCACGTGTGTCGTCCCACACCAGTTTCTTGCCATCTGTCCCAGGCACGCCCCTCAAGGAAGGTTCCTTGATGCTAGTGAGGGGCTCTTGATCTCGGGAATTGGATCTGTGCTCCAGTTCCCTGAATTGAGCTTGAATGCCTTCCATCTCCCTCCCCCTTCATGCGCTGTATAATCGTATGGGTTTAGCGCTCCCCTATGATAATAATAATAATAATAATAATAATAATAATAATAATAATAATCAAGGGTAAACTAAGCTACGGTGCCCGCACTGGGCACCTGTGTTTGGCCAAGATAGGGTAGCAAGGCGACGCGCAATGTTAGTGTGGATGGTTTGTGGATCGTTGTGTGTGTCTGGAAAGGAATTAGGACAAGACAACAGGAAATCCCCTACACGAGGAGCTGTCACTGTCAGGAGGCGACCTGTGTTCTTTGCTGACGCATTCTCAAGAATCCTTATATCTGAAGAATGTGACACTTGTCCAACATTTGGGTATCTTTTTTTTTTTGTGAGAAACCGTTTAGTCAGCCAGAGACTTCCTCAGTCCAATGCAGAGAAGAACGGTGGAACGTGAGGAGGAGATTGAAGTAACCAGTCCCATGGCAAATGGGTACTAAAATTCCCCTGACTTAGTTTCAAGCCCCACCCGTTCCCCGATTTACTTTGTGTGATACTAGTGCTCCTTGCTTGTAATTTATTGCCAGCTCTCTGCTGTCTTCTCTGTCAAAAGGAACTATTTCTGCATTTTTCAGTTTCCTGTTATCTCGCCTCCTTCTGAGCTGTGTCTCTAGGGAATACTGGGTGCCACAACCAGCGATATTTTGCACTTCTTAATGAACAAGGGACTCCTAGAGTCCGGCCCAGGTGCAACACTTGGGGATCTAAGAGGAGTCTGTGTAACACTTGGGGATCTAAGAGGAGTCTGTGTAACACTTGGGGATCTAACAGGAGTCTGTGTAACACTTGGGGATCTAACAGGAGTCTGTGTAATACTTGGGGATCTAACAGGAGTCTGTGTAACACTTGGGGATCTAACAGGAGTCTGTGTAATACTTGGGGATCTAACAGGAGTCTGTGCAACACTTGGGATCTAACAGGAGCCTGTGTAACACTTGGGGATGTAACAGGAGTCTGTGCAACACTTGGGGATATAACAGGAGTCTGTGCAACACTTGGGGATGTAACAGGAGTCTGTGCAACACTTGGGGATGTAACAGGTGCCTGTGCAACACTTGGGGATCTAACAGGAGTCTGTGCAACGCTTGGGGATCTAACATGAGTCTGTGCAACACTTGGGGATGTAACAGGAGTCTGTGCAACACTTGGGGATGTAACAGGAATCTGTGTAACACTTGGGGATGTAACAGGAGTCTGTGCAACACTTGGAGATCTAACAGGAGTCTGTGCAACACTTGGGGATGTAACAGGAATCTGTGTAACACTTGGAGATGTAACAGAAGTCTGTGCAACACTTGGGGATGTAACAGGAGTCTGTGCAACACTTGGAGATCTAACAGGAGTCTGTGCAACACTTGGGGATGTAACAGGAATCTGTGTAACACTTGGGGATGTAACAGGAGTCTGTACAACACTTGGGGATCTAACAGGAGTCTGTACAACACTTGGGGATCTAACAGGAGTCTGTACAACACTTGGGGATATAACAGGAGTCTGTGCAACACTTGGGGATATAACAGGAGTCTGTACAACACTTGGGGATATAACAGGAGTCTGTGCAACACTTGGGGATATAACAGGAGTCTGTGCAACACTTGGGGATCTACCAGGGGTCTGTACAACACTTGGGGATATAACAGGAGTCTGTGCAACACTTGGGGATATAACAGGAGTCTGTACAACACTTGGGGATATAACAGGAGTCTGTGCAACACTTGGGGATATAACAGGAGTCTCTGCAACACTTGGGGATCTACCAGGGGTCTGTACAACACTTGGGGATGTAACAGGAGTCTGTGCAACACTTGGGTTTATGGGATTACTTCTGATGTCAGATATATGATGTCAGATATATAAGTTATATGATTGCATTCTCCACTATCAGACTATTTCATTGCAACTAGTCGTAGTTAGGTATCCCTGAAGCAGGATCTCTGGGATACCTGAGTGTTCTCTTTTTTCTTCATTCAACTTGTCGTTTTTATGTTCATAACCCGATAACGCCTCATCCGATCGAGTTAAACTTGTAAATTTGAAAAAAAAAATCCTCGTGTGTTCCTTATTCAGGTGTTACACAGGTAACTAACTCTCCTTGTGTTCCTTAGTCAGGTGTTACACAGGTAACTAACTCTCCTTGTGTTCCTTATTCAGGTGTTACACAGGTAACTAACTCTCCTTGTGTTCCTTATTCAGGTGTTACACAGGTAACTAACGCTCCTTGTGTTCCTTATTCAGGTGTTACACAGGTAACTAACTCTCCTTGTGTTCCTTATTCAGGTGTTACACAGGTAACTAACTCTCCTTGTGTTCCTTATTCAGGTGTTACACAGGTAACTAACTCTCCTTGTGTTCCTTATTCAGGTGTTACACAGGTAACTAACTCTCCTTGTGTTCCTTATTCAGGTGTTACACAGGTAACTAACGCTCCTTGTGTTCCTTATTCAGGTGTTACACAGGTAACTAACTCTCCTTGTGTTCCTTGTTCAGGTGTTACACAGGTAACTAACTCTCCTTGTGTTCCTTGTTCAGGTGTTACACAGGTAACTAACGCTCCTTGTGTTCCTTGTTCAGGTGTTACACAGGTAACTAACGCTCCTTCTGTTCCTTGTTCAGGTGTTGCCATGAGGTGCCATCAGGAGGGAGAGGCCATAGAGGTGCCACCAGAGGTAGAGAGAGACAACCCCTGCATCTCCTGCTCTTGCCAGGTAGGTCCTCTGCGACCATATGTTGTAATGATACCAACACCACAATGATGATGGAAGACGAGGAGGAGGAAGAGGAAGAGGAGGAGGAGGAGGAAGAAGAGAAGGAGGAGGAAGAAGAGAAGGAGGAAGAAGTGGAGGAGGAGGAGTGGTGGTAGTAGAGGAGAAGTAAGAAGGGAAAAATAGGAGAATGGAGAGTGGGTAGAAGAGGAAGAAGAGACGGGGGAGATATATAATTTTCTCTTCTGTTGCATTTTATTTTGTATTTCATGAAGCACAAAACCCGCATGGGTGAGAGCAGAGTGTGGCTCGATCCTCCGCCTGCTAATGATTGTTCTTGCATCAGTGTGCGTGTTATGGGGCGGCGTGCACTGTGTGCACTTCCTGGGCACGGCCAGTAATAAGTGTGATATCTTTATTATATACCCAGTACCCATCTTGTGGATGGTTGTCTCCCAGTACCCATCTTGTGGATGGTTGTCTCCCAGTACCCATCTTGTGGATGGTTGTCTCCCAGTACCCATCTTGTGGATGGTTGTCTCCCAGTACCCATCTTGTGGATGGTTGTCTCCCAGTACCCATCTTGTGGATGGTTGTCTCCCAATACCCATCTTGTGGATGGTTGTCCCCCAGTACCCATCTTGTGGATGGTTGTCTCCCAGTACCCATCTTGTGGATGGTTGTCTCCCAGTACCCATCTTGTAGATGGTTGTCTCCCAGTACCCATCTTGTGGATGGTTGTCAGTCATCCAGTACCCATCTTGTGGATAGTCGTCAGTCATCCAGTACCCATCTTGTGGATGGTTGTCAGTCACCCAGTACCCATCTTGTGGATGGTCGTCAGTCACCCAGTACCCATCTTGTGGATGGTTGTCAGTCACCCAGTACCCATCTTGTGGATGGTTGTCAGTCATCCAGTACCCATTTTGTGGATGGTTGTCAGTCACCCAGTACCCATCTTGTGGATGGTTGTCAGTCACCCAGTACCCATCTTGTGGATGGTTGTCAATCACCCAGTACCCATCTTGTGGATGGTTGTCAGTCACCCAGTACCCATCTTGTGGATGGTTGTCAGTCACCCAGTACCCATCTTGTGGATGGTTGTCAGTCACCCAGTACCCATCTTGTGGATGGTTGTCAGTCACCCAGTACCCATCTTGTGGATGGTTGTCAGTCACCCAGTACCCATCTTGTGGATGGTTGTCAGTCACCCAGTACCCATCTTGTGGATGGTTGTCAGTCACCCAGTACCCATCTTGTGGATGGTTGTCAGTCACCCAGTACCCATCTTGTGGATGGTTGTCAGTCTATCAGTACCCATCTTGTGGATGGTTGTCAGTCACCCAGTACCCATCTTGTGGATGGTTGTCAGTCACCCAGTACCCATCTTGTGGATGGTTGTCAGTCACCCAGTACCCATCTTGTGGATGGTTGTCAGTCACCCAGTACCCATCTTGTGGATGGTTGTCAGTCACCCAGTACCCATCTTGTGGATGGTTGTCAGTCACCCAGTACCCATCTTGTGGATGGTTGTCAGTCACCCAGTACCCATCTTGTGGATGGTTGTCAGTCACCCAGTACCCATCTTGTGGATGGTTGTCAGTCACCCAGTACCCATCTTGTGGATGGTTGTCAGTCACCCAGTACCCATCTTGTGGATGGTTGTCAGTCACCCAGTACCCATCTTGTGGATGGTTGTCAGTCACCCAGTACCCATCTTGTGGATGGTTGTCAGTCACCCAGTACCCATCTTGTGGATGGTTGTCAGTCACCCAGTACCCATCTTGTGGATGGTTGTCAGTCACCCAGTACCCATCTTGTGGATGGTTGTCAGTCACCCAGTACCCATCTTGTGGATGGTTGTCAGTCACCCAGTACCCATCTTGTGGATGGTTGTCAGTCACCCAGTACCCCATCATGGTCTACCCATCTTGTGGATGGTTGTCAGTCACCCAGTACCCATCTTGTGGATGGTTGTCAGTCACCCAGTACCCATCTTGTGGATGGTTGTCAGTCACCCAGTACCCATCTTGTGGATGGTTGTCAGTCACCCAGTACCCATCTTGTGGATGGTTGTCAGTCACCCAGTACCCATCTTGTGGATGGTTGTCAGTCACCCAGTACCCATCTTGTGGATGGTTGTCAGTCACCCAGTACCCATCTTGTGGATGGTTGTCAGTCACCCAGTACCCATCTTGTGGATGGTTGTCAGTCACCCAGTACCCATCTTGTGGATGGTTGTCAGTCACCCAGTACCCATCTTGTGGATGGTTGTCAGTCACCCAGTACCCATCTTGTGGATGGTTGTCAGTCACCCAGTACCCATCTTGTGGATGGTTGTCAGTCACCCAGTACCCATCTTGTGGATGGTTGTCAGTCACCCAGTACCCATCTTGTGGATGGTTGTCAGTCACCCAGTACCCATCTTGTGGATGGTTGTCAGTCACCCAGTACCCATCTTGTGGATGGTTGTCAGTCACCCAGTACCCATCTTGTGGATGGTTGTCAGTCACCCAGTACCCATCTTGTGGATGGTTGTCAGTCACCCAGTACCCATCTTGTGGATGGTTGTCAGTCACCCAGTACCCATCTTGTGGATGGTTGTCAGTCACCCAGTACCCATCTTGTGGATGGTTGTCAGTCATCCAGTACCCATCAGTTGTGGATGGTTGTCAGTCACCCAGTACCCATCTTGTGGATGGTTGTCAGTCACCCAGTACCCATCTTGTGGATGGTTGTCAGTCACCCAGTACCCATCTTGTGGATGGTTGTCAGTCACCCAGTACCCATCTTGTGGATGGTTGTCAGTCACCCAGTACCCATCTTGTGGATGGTTGTCAGTCACCCAGTACCCATCTTGTGGATGGTTGTCAGTCACCCAGTACCCATCTTGTGGATGGTTGTCAGTCACCCAGTACCCATCTTGTGGATGGTTGTCAGTCACCCAGTACCCATCTTGTGGATGGTTGTCAGTCACCCAGTACCCATCTTGTGGATGGTTGTCAGTCACCCAGTACCCATCTTGTGGATGGTTGTCAGTCACCCAGTACCCATCTTGTGGATGGTTGTCAGTCACCCAGTACCCATCTTGTGGATGGTTGTCAGTCACCCAGTACCCATCTTGTGGATGGTTGTCAGTCACCCAGTACCCATCTTGTGGATGGTTGTCAGTCACCCAGTACCCATCTTGTGGATGGTTGTCAGTCACCCAGTACCCATCTTGTGGATGGTTGTCAGTCACCCAGTACCCATCTTGTGGATGGTTGTCAGTCACCCAGTACCCATCTTGTGGATGGTTGTCAGTCACCCAGTACCCATCTTGTGGATGGTTGTCAGTCACCCAGTACCCATCTTGTGGATGGTTGTCAGTCACCCAGTACCCATCTTGTGGATGGTTGTCAGTCACCCAGTACCCATCTTGTGGATGGTTGTCAGTCACCCAGTACCCATCTTGTGGATGGTTGTCAGTCACCCAGTACCCATCTTGTGGATGGTTGTCAGTCACCCAGTACCCATCTTGTGGATGGTTGTCAGTCACCCAGTACCCATCTTGTGGATGGTTGTCAGTCACCCAGTACCCATCTTGTGGATGGTTGTCAGTCACCCAGTACCCATCTTGTGGATGGTTGTCAGTCACCCAGTACCCATCTTGTGGATGGTTGTCAGTCACCCAGTACCCATCTTGTGGATGGTTGTCAGTCACCCAGTACCCATCTTGTGGATGGTTGTCAGTCACCCAGTACCCATCTTGTGGATGGTTGTCAGTCACCCAGTACCCATCTTGTGGATGGTTGTCAGTCACCCAGTACCCATCTTGTGGATGGTTGTCAGTCACCCAGTACCCATCTTGTGGATGGTTGTCAGTCACCCAGTACCCATCTTGTGGATGGTTGTCAGTCACCCAGTACCCATCTTGTGGATGGTTGTCAGTCACCCAGTACCCATCTTGTGGATGGTTGTCAGTCACCCAGTACCCATCTTGTGGATGGTTGTCAGTCACCCAGTACCCATCTTGTGGATGGTTGTCAGTCACCCAGTACCCATCTTGTGGATGGTTGTCAGTCACCCAGTACCCATCTTGTGGATGGTTGTCAGTCACCCAGTACCCATCTTGTGGATGGTTGTCAGTCACCCAGTACCCATCTTGTGGATGGTTGTCAGTCACCCAGTACCCATCTTGTGGATGGTTGTCAGTCACCCAGTACCCATCTTGTGGATGGTTGTCAGTCACCCAGTACCCATCTTGTGGATGGTTGTCAGTCACCCAGTACCCATCTTGTGGATGGTTGTCAGTCACCCAGTACCCATCTTGTGGATGGTTGTCAGTCACCCAGTACCCATCTTGTGGATGGTTGTCAGTCACCCAGTACCCATCTTCTTAGAAAGTCATGTTAAGGTTAAATATTATCAAATATCTTAACAACGATAATATACATTAACTTGAAGATCAGGACTGATAGTTATCCTCGTATATACTCCGCCTCGTATATACTCCGCCTCGTATATACTCCGCCTCGTATATACTCCGCCTCGTATATACTCCGCCTCGTATATACTCCGCCTCATATATACTATTTATCTGTTCATGGAACAGATAAGGAAAACAGATATCTATACTGAAATCCCTGAAACTCCTTGCAATTCCTGAATGTTATGTAGAAGACGGTAAAGTACAGTAATAGTAACTAGAAATACGTGTGAGTCTACCTGGCACATGTTAAACACCTGCTGGGGCTCTGTGAAAAGTTTGCTTCCAACCAACAATATTTGCAACTTGATCCTCACGATCAGCGAGGAAGTAATCAGAGATATAATAACCTGAAATAAAATATCCTCCAACCACAAAGTCGCTGAAATACGAACAAGCAAGCATATCATGTCTAGAGAAACTAGGAAAGAACCAGCGTGAACTGATCGTCAGTCAAGTCAACTCTAGCATTCAGAGAATTAACTGAGACAACATAAGCAAAGAATGATCAGACACGAGTCCATGGAAAAGCTGAATACAGAGACATACAGTCTGTATTATGTTCCGCTGAGAAAACCTACAGGGAGATGATACACTGAAAGAGAGCTAAGAGGAGGGTAGAGAAGAGGACACAGGGGGAATTACCACGGTGCTTAAGAGCAAACATGTGTCACATGGAAGGAGAAATGATGTCCACGGAGAGGTTATTGACACACCACAGTGACTCAGACATACACACCTTTACCTTTGATATACCTCTGAAGAGTTTCGGGACTTTAACTACTCTCGGAGCCCGGCCTTGGGTCAGGCTCGTCTAGTGCTTGCCTGGTCAACAAGGCTGTTGCTACTGGAGGCCTGCTGCCTCACATATCCATCACAGCCTGGTTGATCTGGCACCTGGTGAAGATACTCGTCCAGTTTCCTCTTGAAAGCTTCTACACTTGTTCCAGTCGTGTTTCTGATATCTTCTGGTAAGATGTTGAATAGTCTGGAACCCCGGATGTTGATACAGTGTTCCCTTATTGTGCCCACCGCACCCTTGTTCCTCACTGGGTTTATTTTACACTTCCTCCCATATCTCTCACTCCAGTATGTTGTTATGGCAGTGTGCATATTTGGGACCAGGCCCTCGAGTACTTTCCAGGTATATATTATCATGTATCTCTCTCTCCTCCGCTTCAGTGAGTACATGTTCAAGACCTGAAGATGTTCCCAGTAGTTTAGGTGCTGCACTGGCTCAATGTGAGCCGTAAACGATCTCTGTTTGTTCCAAAAATTGTAAAATATCCGAAAGATTTTTACACATGAAAAAAATCCAAGTCAAAAAAGAATACGAAGGCACTGGAAGAATGAAAAATAACTCGTACATAAGGGAGAGGAGCTTACGACGACGTTTCGGTCCGTAACGTCGTCTTAAGCTCCTCTCTCGTTTGTGTGGGTTATTTGTGTATAAAATTATAGTGAAGAATTACGTCTAAAACTGGAGCGCCACTCACCACAGGTTCACACACTCACCACAGGTTCACACACTCACTACAGGTTCACACACTCACTACAGGTTCACACACTCACCACAGGTTCACACACTCACTACAGGTTCACACACTCACCACAGGTTCACACACTCACCACAGGTTCACACACTCACCACAGGTTCACACACTCACTACAGGTTCACACACTCACTACAGGTTCACACACTCACCACAGGTTCACACACTCACCACAGGTTCACACACTCACCACAGGTTCACACACTCACTACAGGTTCACACACTCACTACAGGTTCACACACTCACTACAGGTTCACACACTCACTACAGGTTCACACACTCACCACAGGTTCACACACTCACCACAGGTTCACACACTCACCACAGGTTCACACACTCACCACAGGTTCACACACTCACCACAGGTTCACACACTCACTACAGGTTCACACATTCACTACAGGTTCACACACTCACCACAGGTTCACACACTCACCACAGGTTCACACACTCACTACAGGTTCACACACTCACTACAGGTTCACACACTCACTACAGGTTCACACACTCACCACAGGTTCACACACTCACCACAGGTTCACACACTCACCACAGGTTCACACACTCACCACAGGTTCACACACTCACCACAGGTTCACACACTCACTACAGGTTCACACACTCACCACAGGTTCACACACTCACTACAGGTTCACACACTCACCACAGGTTCACACACTCACCACAGGTTCACACACTCACTACAGGTTCACACACTCACTACAGGTTCACACACTCACTACAGGTTCACACACTCACCGCAGGTTCACACACGCACCACAGGTTCACACACTCACTACAGGTTCACACACTCACCACAGGTTCACACACTCACCACAGGTTCACACACTCACTACAGGTTCACACACTCACCACAGGTTCACACACTCACCGCAGGTTCACATACTCACCGCAGGTTCACACACTCACTACAGGTTCACACACTCACTACAGGTTCACACACTCACCACAGGTTCACACACTCACTACAGGTTCACACACTCACCACAGGTTCACACACTCACCGCAGGTTCACACACTCACCGCAGGTTCACACACTCACTACAGGTTCACACACTCACCACAGGTTCACACACTCACCGCAGGTTCACACACTCACCGCAGGTTCACACACTCACCACAGGTTCACACACTCACCGCAGGTTCACACACTCACCGCAGGTTCACACACTCACTACAGGTTCACACACTCACCACAGGTTCACACACTCACCGCAGGTTCACACACTCACCGCAGGTTCACACACTCACTACAGGTTCACACACTCACCGCAGGTTCACACACTCTCCGCAGGTTCACACACACTCACCACAGGTTCACACACTCACCGCAGGTTCACACACACTCACCACAGGTTCACACACTCACCGCAGGTTCACACACTCACCACAGGTTCACACACTCACTACAGGTTCACACACTCACCACAGGTTCACACACTCACCACAGGTTCACACACTCACTACAGGTTCACACACTCACTACAGGTTCACACACTCACCACAGGTTCACACACTCACCGCAGGTTCACACACTCACCGCAGGTTCACACACTCACCGCAGGTTCACACACTCACCGCAGGTTCACACACTCACCGCAGGTTCACACACTCACCGCAGGTTCACACACTCACCACAGGTTCACACACTCACCACAGGTTCACACACTCACCACAGGTTCACACACTCACTACAGGTTCACACACTCACCACAGGTTCACACACTCACCACAGGTTCACACACTCACTACAGGTTCACACACTCACCACAGGTTCACACACTCACCGCAGGTTCACACACTCACCGCAGGTTCACACACTCACCGCAGGTTCACACACTCACCGCAGGTTCACACACTCACCGCAGGTTCACACACTCACCGCAGGTTCACACACTCACCGCAGGTTCACACACTCACCGCAGGTTCACACACTCACCGCAGGTTCACACACTCACCACAGGTTCACACACTCACCACAGGTTCACACACTCACTACAGGTTCACACACTCACCACAGGTTCACACACTCACCACAGGTTCACACACTCACTACAGGTTCACACACTCACCACAGGTTCACACACTCACCGCAGGTTCACACACTCACCACAGGTTCACACACTCACCGCAGGTTCACACACTCACCGCAGGTTCACACACTCACCGCAGGTTCACACACTCACCACAGGTTCACACACTCACCGCAGGTTCACACACTCACCGCAGGTTCACACACTCACCGCAGGTTCACACACTCACCACAGGTTCACACACTCACCACAGGTTCACACACACACCACAGGTTCACACACTCACCGCAGGTTCATACACTCACCACAGGTTCACACACTCATCACAGGTTCACACACTCACCACAGGTTCACACACTCACCACAGGTTCACACACTCACCACAGGTTCACACACTCACCACAGGTTCACACACTCACCACAGGTTCACACACTCACCACAGGTTCACACACTCATCACAGGTTCACACACTCACCACAGGTTCACACACACTCACCACAGGTTCACACACTCACCACAGGTTCACACACTCACCACAGGTTCACACACTCACCACAGGTTCACACACTCACCACAGGTTCACACACTCACCACAGGTTCACACACTCATCACAGGTTCACACACTCATCACAGGTTCACACACTCACCACAGGTTCACACACTCATCACAGGTTCACACACTCACCACAGGTTCACACACTCACCACAGGTTCACACACACTCACCACAGGTTCACACACTCACCACAGGTTCACACACACTCACCACAGGTTCACACACTCACTACAGGTTCACACACACTCACCACAGGTTCACACACTCACCACAGGTTCACACACTCACCGCAGGTTCACACACTCACCACAGGTTCACACACACTCACCACAGGTTCACACACACTCACCGCAGGTTCACACACTCACCACAGGTTCACACACTCACCACAGGTTCACACACTCACCGCAGGTTCACACACACTCACCACAGGTTCACACACTCACCACAGGTTCACACACTCACCGCAGGTTCACACACACTCACCGCAGGTTCACACACTCACCACAGGTTCACACACTCACCACAGGTTCACACACTCACCACAGGTTCACACACACTCACCACAGGTTCACACACACTCACCACAGGTTCACACACACTCACCGCAGGTTCACACACACTCACCGCAGGTTCACACACACTCACCACAGGTTCACACACTCACCACAGGTTCACACACTCACCACAGGTTCACACACACTCACCGCAGCTTCACACACACTCACCGCAGGTTCACACACTCACCACAGGTTCACACACTCACCACAGGTTCACACACTCACCACAGGTTCACACACTCACCGCAGGTTCACACACTCACCGCAGGTTCACACACTCACCGCAGGTTCACACACTCACCGCAGGTTCACACACTCACCGCAGGTTCACACACTCACCGCAGGTTCACACACTCACCGCAGGTTCACACACTCACCACAGGTTCACACACTCACCACAGGTTCACACACTCACCGCAGGTTCACACACTCACCGCAGGTTCACACACTCACCGCAGGTTCACACACTCACCGCAGGTTCACACACTCACCGCAGGTTCACACACTCACGCTGAAAAAAAGGAATCAGTGAAGTTTTGAAAGAACACTGTGAATCAATGTTCAGAAACCCAGAGAATGTAGGCGGACTCTAAACGCAGCTTCAAGACTGGGTATGGCACACACACACACACACACACACACACACACACACACACACACACACACACACACACACCTAGCCAAGCATGTAAGGAAACTAGAGAAATTGCAAAGGTTTGCAACAAGACTAGTCCCGGAGCTAAGGGGTATTTCCTACGAGGAGAGGTTGAGAGAAATCAACCTGACGACACTGGAAGACAGGAGAGTTACGGGGGATATGATAACGACATATAAAATGCTGAGAGGTATAGACAAGGGGGACAGAGACAAGATGTTCCAGAGATGGGACACAACAACAAGGGGTCACAGTTGGAAGTTGAAGACTCAGATGAACCACAGGGATGTTAGGAAGTATTTCTTCAGTCACAGAGTTGTCAGGAAGTGGAGTAGTCTGGGTAGTGATGTAGTGGAGGCAGGATCTATACATAGCTTTAAGAAGAGGTATGATAAAGCTCACGGAGCGGGTAGAGTGACCGGGTAGCGGCCAGTTGAAGGGGCGGGGGCCAGAAGCTGTGAATCGACCCCCACAACAACAACTAGGTGAGTACACACACACACACACACACACACATATGTTCCCTCCTTTCTTTATTCCCTCCCATCATTTCTTCCTCCCCCCACCCCCTCCCCCTCCCCCTCCCCCTCCCCCTGCCTCCCTGCACCTCAGTAGTTCAACACAACACAGCGTCACTCACGCACTGACGCATTTCATGACTAATATACTGCATTGATCACCTCCATGTTCCCACCAGCGAGGGGAGTCAGAGAGCGAGGGAGCGAGGGAGCGAGGGAGCGAGGGAGCGAGGGAGCGAGGGGAAGATAGGAAAAGATGATAAGGAGGGACGATAATGCAAAGAAATTTAAATTAATGAGGTAAAAAAAGGGGAACTGAACAAGACCAAGTGGCCCTTGAGAAACTATTTATATCCAGCCATTTTTACCGATGTATCGGACCACTGTGCCTGAGGGAGGGAGGGAGGGAGGGAGGGATGGAGGGAGGGAGGGAGGGAGGGAGGGAGGGGAGAGGGTAAGACTCCTGTATCTTAACATAAAATATACAAGGGGTTTGCCTCATATAGGTTGGGGGACCTTCTTACATATTCATAAATGCTGGGTGAAGCAGCCTTGGGCAGGATCTGGCTGATTGACCCGTGGGTGTGGCTCCTGTGATAGTATACAGTGGTGGGTGTGGCTCCTGTGATAGTACACAGTGGTGGGTGTGGCTCCTGTGATAGTACACAGTGGTGGGTGTGGCTCCTGTGATAGTACACAGTGGTGGGTGTGGCTCCTGTGATAGTATACAGTGGTGGGTGTGGCTCCTGTGATAGTATACAGTGATGGGTGTGGCTCCTGTGATAGTACACAGTGGTGGGTGTGGCTCCTGTGATAGTACACAGTGGTGGGTGTGGCTCCTGTGATAGTACACAGTGGTGGGTGTGGCTCCTGTGATAGTACACAGTGGTAGGTGTGGCTTCTGTGAGAGTATGCAGTGGTGGGTGTGGCTCCTGTACTCACCTATTTGTGGTTGCAGGGGTCGAGTCTTAGCTCCTGGCTCCTGTGATAGTACACGGTGGTGGGTGTGGCTCTTGTGATAGTACATAGTGGTGGGTGTGGCTTCTGTGAGAGTACACAGTGGTGGGTGTGATTCCTGTGATAGTACACAGTAGTGAGTGTGCGGCCACCACACTGCTATAGATAAACTTGTGCTCACTGGTTCAGAGAGAGCACAAGTGCTCAGTGTTGACGGCACCGTTCAGGGCGGGAGAGATACCAGAGCTGGAACAGATACAGAGATCATTTATAGTTCGCATAGAGCCAGTAGAGCATCTTAATTACAGGGACCACCTCGGAGTACTAAATATATACTCGGTGGAGCTAGTATGTTCTTTACCTACGCCCAAACTTACATACGATATATTGGAGAATATGAAAAATAAACGCAGTGAAAAGCAGGAGCGTAGTGGATACAATAAGAGAACATTGTATCAACATCCGTAGTGCCAGACTGTTCAATATCTTACCAGAAGATATGAGAAACACTGCTGGGACAAGTGTTGAAGTCTTCAAAAGGAAAGCCAACAAGTACCTCGGCCAAGTGCTGGATCAAGCACCAGCCAAACCTGGCCAAAATCCTGGCTGCAAGAGTGGGATAACTCTGGAAACTCATCAAAGGTAAATGTACAGCATGTACCCTTCCAGAATGTGAATTGATCCAACTTAAATTCATGATTGAGAGCATATTCTTGTCTAGATATTTTCAGCGCTTAATTTATATATCCTTATTGACTGGCTATCTTGTACTGGTATCCGGGTAGAGCCCTGAGCGAGGCGGGGCACAGGGCAAGTCTTCTAACACTTACTGCCCAGGTTATATAGCAGTAAAGTGGTACCTGTGGGTTAATAATAATAATAATAATCTTGATTTCTACAAGTACTTGTACAATGTATATAGGCCTAGCTGACATCAGCGACATCTATATAGAAAGCCCCTTGTTATGCAGAGCATTTCGGGCAAATTAGGTCAATTTTGTTCCCAGGATGCGACCCACCCCACTCGGATAATACCCAGGTACCTATTTTATTGATATGTGAACAGGGACAACAAGTATCTTAAGGAAACACGTCCTACTGTTTCCACCTGTACCGGGGATCGAACCAGGGGCCTCTTGTGGGTAGCATTCTGCTGAGGACCTTACGACCCCCAATAGAAATAAGCAACAATCCTTGAATTTTTGGGGTATCTTGAGGGTTGCTGGGTAGGGTATGATGGCAGGGTAGGAGAGTAGCGTTAGGAGGGTAGGGGAGGTACTAGAGTAAATATTTACATATAACGCCGTTGTGAGGTGTGGTCTGTGAGGTGTAGTCTGTGGTCTGTGAGGTGTGGTCTGTGAGGTGTGATCTGTGAGGTGTGGTCTGTGAGGTGTGGTCTGTGAGGTGTGATCTGTGAGGTGTGGTCTGTGAGGTGTGGTCTGTGAGGTGTGATCTGTGAGGTGTGGTCTGTGAGGTGTGGTCTGTGAGGTGTGATCTGTGAGGTGTGGTCTGTGAAGTGTGGTCTGTGAGGTGAGCCTTGACAGTTGTGGCAGGTGAGGAGATTACCTATTATGACTGAGCCGAGACCCAATTAATGAGCGTGAGCGAGCGTGAGTCAGGGGGCAGTACACAGCCAGTGGGGAAGTAGACTGACTCACCCCTTTGTTGTGGCGTCTCCACACGGGGGGAATTCGGGGCTTAGGGGGGGGGGCGGAAATAAGGGGACAGAGGAGGGAAGGAGGGGAAGTTGCTATGTCCAGACACATTGTTGGACATGTAGTGTGTGTGTGTGTGTGCGTGTGTGTGTAAACACACACACACACACACGACACTTGTCTCAGCTGTCAGACTGAAGGTGGTATAGGTCGTCATTATTTGTGTACGTAGCGCAGGTCAGGGACTGACGTCGACTCTGGGTGTTAGTATTTATCCATGCGGTGACACGGTAGCGCTGGTCACTGACGTCATGCGAAGCTTCAGTATCTACCTCACGTAGCACGAGTGACGTCACGTCACACTACACCTCAATATTTACTAGCCTCGGCGTTGGTGCAGCATACTTCAACAACCTTCCTTCATATATAAAGGGGCTCACCAACACACTCTTGACTCGAGAGGGGAAGCTGATAGCTTCGTAGAAACTGTCCGATCAGCCTGGCTGTGGTGCCAGCCGCTGGACTACTGTCAACTGCCAATACTAAGAGCCTGGTCAGAGGTCGGGCTGTTGGCGTGATGAAATCAAGATTGAAGTCGAGGGAGTGTTGCTGGTGCTGCTGTTGCAGGCGCTACCGGTACTGCTGTTGCTACACCTTTTGCTGTTGTTACTGCTTCTGAAAATGTTGCTGTTGCTGTGGTTCCTTCTCTTGTTGCTCCGCGTGTGTGTGTGTGTTTGTGGGTGTTTGTTGATGTTGGAACACCGTAGGTGGTGCTGGAGACGCAGCTGGGGACGGGGGGGGGGTCAGGGGGCAGCCGGGGCTGGGAACGCCGTCCCTGGCTAGCAACAAGGATGAGGATAGGAACAAGGGAGACGACAGGAACAAGAAGGAGGGAAAATGGAGGCAAGGGAGATGAGGATAGCGAGAGAATGAAGAACTGGAGTAAAGGAAGAGGAGAACTATTTGCTGAAAGATACCTGAAGGAGGTATCAGAAGGGGGGTCAACGCCCCCGCGACCCGGTCCCAGACTAGGCTTCATTTCCAATAGTTTTTTTTTTCAGCGGGGGTCGTGTTTCATGCAAGAGAGGCAGTGAAGTCTTCAGTGCCTGGCATTAGTGTTTCAAAGTTCACAGATCCTGGCATTAGTGTTTCAAAGTTCACAGATCCTGGCATTAGTGTTTCAAAGTTCACAGATCCTGGCATTAGTGTTTCAAAGTTCACAGATCCTGGCATTAGTGTTTCAAAGTTCACAGATCACTTCCCATTCTTCGTTTTGACACGGACAACAGTGTCATTATATTATTGTTTTGACAGACACTTGGTCGGCTCACGGACAAGCGAAGTCGTAGTTGTCTTGTCCTGACCCGACTATTCACTTCCAACAGAAACACTCAGAAATTTCCCCTTGGAGGGCAAAATGTGCACTCGAGTCAAGAAAGTCTTCTCTGTTTCGTCCCCTGAGATACTGAACGTTGACAGAAATTGTGAAAGGAGACACGGTTGATAGAGAGGAATTTAGACGTTTCACCACTGGACGAGCCTCTTCAAAGTGACCGAGAAAGCCTGTCCACAGGCGAAACGTCTCAATTAAAGTCGTCTCCACAAATGTATCTTTTTCAAGACTGGACGTGATATATTAAAAAATGTTTTATCTACGTGAAGACCTCCAAGAACTGCATCAGTGTCTTGTTAACAAATATAAACATAATTCCATTTTTTTTTTGCCTTAGAGAGAGAGAGAGAGAGAGAGAGAGAGAGAGAGAGAGAGAGAGAGAGAGAGAGAGAGAGAGAGAGAGAGAGAGAGAAAGAGAGAGAGAGGGAGGGAGAAAGGGGGGAAGGAGGACTAGAGTGACTCAGAGGGATGGTGAGTGACCTGGTAACACTTAAGACATGACTGAGGGGAAAGAAATGTGTGTGTGTGTGTGTGTGTAAAAAGTGTGGTATACCCTGATGGAAGGAGAGAGAACTATTTTGATGTCCACACAAAGGAGAGTGAAACACACACACACACACACACACACACACACACTCTATGTGCGCAAATCTGGTAAAATGCTCGCAACGCAGCGATGTGCACATAGCTTTTATAAACGCACACAACCGGTACAGACATTCCCACACACACACAGTGCCGTCCACATGACATGTAAAAAACACATACATCCTAACACTGAAGTACACATGGCAGGTGGAAATGCACATACACACACGAAGACACATACATAAACAAAATATTCTACACAAATACACGTCCATGAGGACAGTAACAAGAAGACAGTAACAAGAGGACAGTAACAAGAAGGCAGTAACAAGAACACAGTAACAAGAAGACAGTAACAAGAGGACAGTAATAAGAGGACAGTAACAAGAGGACAGTAACAAGAAGACAGTAACAAGAGAACAGTAACAAGAGGACAGTAACAAGAGGACAGTAACAGGAAGACAGTATGAGATTAAGACACATGTGCAACATCTGGGTATCTTTATTGTAGACGTTTCGCCATCCAGTGGCTTTATCAATACAAATTCTAGGACATAACTTGAAGACAGTAGAACTATGTACAGAAGATGAGGTAATCAGTCCCTCACCCTAGGAGTAGGTGCGAACAGCACCATAGTCGTGGAGATTCAGAATCTCCACGACTATGGTGCTGTTCGCACCTACTCCTAGGTTGAGGGACTGATTACCTCATCTTCTGTACATAGTTCTACTGTCTTCAAGTTATGTCCTAGAATTTGTATTGATAAAGCCACTGGATGGCGAAACGTCTACAATAAAGATACCCAGATGTTGCACATGTGTCTTAATCTCATCTTGTCGGTATTATATACCATTCGTACACAAGAAGACAGTAACAAGAGGACAGTAACAAGAGAACAGTAACAAGAGGACAGTAACAAGAGAACAGTAACAAGAGGACAGTAACAAGAGGACAGTAACAAGAGAACAGTAACAAGAGGACAGTAACAAGAGAACAATAACAAGAGGACAGTAACAAGAAGACAGCAACAAGAGGACAGAAACAAGAAGACAGTAACAAGAGAACAGTAACAAGAGGACAGTAACAAGAAGACAGCAATAAGAGGACAGTAACAAGAAGACAGTAACAAGAGGACAGTAACAAGAGGACAGTAACAAGAGAACAGTAACAAGAGGACAGTAACAAGAGAACAATAACAAGAGGACAGTAACGAGAAGACAGCAACAAGAGGACAGTAACAAGAAGACAGTAACAAGAGAACAGTAACAAGACGACAGTAACAAGAAGACAGCAATAAGAGGACAGTAACAAGAAGACAGTAACAAGAGGACAGTAACAAGAAGACAGTAACAAGAGGAGAGTAACAAGAGGACAATAGCAAGAGGACAGTAACAAGAGGACAGTAACAAGAGGACAGTAACAGGAGGACAGTAACAAGAGGACAATAGCAAGAGGAAAGTAACAAGAGGACAGTAACAAGAAGACAGTAACAAGAGGACAGTAACAAGAAGACAGTAACAAGAGGACAGTAACAAGAGGACAGTAACAAGAGGACAGTAACAAGAAGACAGTAACAAGAGGACAGTAACAAGAAGACAGTAACAAGAGGAGAGTAACAAGAGGACAATAGCAAGAGGACAGTAACAAGAGGACAGTAACAAGAGGACAGTAACAAGAAGACAGTAACAAGAGGACAGTAACAAGAAGACAGTAACAAGAGGACAGTAACAAGAGGACAGTAACAAGAGGACAGTAACAAGAGGGCAGTAACAAGAAGACAGTAACAAGAGGAGAGTAACAAGAGGACAATAGCAAGAGGACAGTAACAAGAGTACAGTAACAAGAGGACAGTAACAAGAGAACAGCAACAAGAGGACAGTAACAAGAAGACAGTAACAAGAGGACAGTAAAAAGAGAACAGTAACAAGAGAACAGCAACAAGAGGACAGTAACAAGAGGACAGTAACAGGAGGACAGTAACAGGAGGACAGCAACAAGAGAACAGCAACAAGAGAACAGTAACAAGAGGACAGAAACAAGAGGACAGTAACAAGAGGACAGTAACAAGAGGACAGTAACAAGAGAACAGCAACAAGAGGACAGTAACAAGTGGACAGTAACAAGAAGACAGTAAAAAGAGGACAGTAAAAATAGGACAGTAACAAGAGGACAGTAACAAGAGGACAGTAACAAGAGGACAGTAACAAGAGGACAGTAACAAGAGGACAGTAACAAGAGGACAGTAACAAGAGGACAGTAACAAGAGAACAGCAACAAGAGGACAGTAACGAGAAGACAGTAACAAGAGAACAGTAACAAGAGGACAGTAACAAGAGAAGAGCAACAAGAGGACAGTAACAAGAGGACAGTAACAAGAGGACAGTAACAAGAGGACAGTACGAAGAGGACAATAACAAGAGGACAGCAACAAGAAGACAGTAACAAGAGGAAAGTAACAAGAGGACAATAACAAGAGGACAGTAACAAGAGGACAGTAAAAAGAGGACAGTACGAAGAGGACAATAACAAGAGGACAGTAACAAGAAGACAGTAACAAGAGGACAGTAACAAGAGGACAATAACAAGAGGACAGTAACAACAAGACAGTAACAAGAGGATAGTAACAAGAGGACAATAACAAGAGGACAGTAACAAGAGGACAGTAACAAGAGGACAATAACAAGAGGACAGTAACAAGATGACAGTAACAAGTGGACAGTGACAAGAGGACAGTAACAAGAGGACAATACCAAGAGGACAATTACAAGAGGACAATAACAAGAGGACAGTAACAAGAAGACAGTAACAAGAGGGCAGTGACAAGAGGACAGTAACAAGAGGACAGTAACAAGAGGACAGTAACAAGAGGACAGTAACAAGAGGGCAGTAACAAGAGGACAGTAACGAGAGAATAACAAGAGGACAGTAACAAGAGGACAGTAACAAGAGGACAGTAACAAGAGGACAGTAACGAGAGTACAATAACAAGAGGACAGTAACAAGAGGACAGTAACGAGAGAACAATAACAAGAGGACAGTAACAAGAGGACAGTAACAAGAGGACAGTAACGAGAGAACAATAACAAGAGGACAGTAACAAGAGGACAGTAACAAGAGGACAGTAACAAGAGGACAGTAACAAGAGGACAGTAAAGAGAGAACAATGACAAGAGGACAGTAACAAGAGGACAGTAACAAGAGGACAGTAACGAGAGAACAATAACAAGAGGACAGTAACAAGAGGACAGTAACAAGAGGACAGTACGAAGAGGACAATAACAAGAGGACAGTAACAAGAAGACAGTAACAAGAGGACAGTAACAAGAGGACAATAACAAGAGGACAGTAACAACAAGACAGTAACAAGAGGATAGTAACAAGAGGACAATAACAAGAGGACAGTAACAAGAGGACAGTAACAAGAGGACAATAACAAGAGGACAGTAACAAGATGACAGTAACAAGTGGACAGTGACAAGAGGACAGTAACAAGAGGACAATACCAAGAGGACAATTACAAGAGGACAATAACAAGAGGACAGTAACAAGAAGACAGTAACAAGAGGGCAGTGACAAGAGGACAGTAACAAGAGGACAGTAACAAGAGGACAGTAACAAGAGGACAGTAACAAGAGGGCAGTAACAAGAGGACAGTAACGAGAGAATAACAAGAGGACAGTAACAAGAGGACAGTAACAAGAGGACAGTAACAAGAGGACAGTAACGAGAGTACAATAACAAGAGGACAGTAGCAAGACGACAGTAACGAGAGAACAATAACAAGAGGACAGTAACAAGAGGACAGTAACAAGAGGACAGTAACGAGAGAACAATAACAAGAGGACAGTAACAAGAGGACAGTAACAAGAGGACAGTAACAAGAGGACAGTAACAAGAGGACAGTAAAGAGAGAACAATGACAAGAGGACAGTAACAAGAGGACAGTAACAAGAGGACAGTAACGAGAGAACAATAACAAGAGGACAGTAACAAGAGGACAGTAACAAGAGGACAGTAACGAGAGAACAATAACAAGAGGACAGTAACAAGAGGACAGTAACAAGAGGACAGTAACAAGAGGACAGTAACAAGAGGACAGTAACGAGAGAACAATAACAAGAGGACAGTAACAAGAGGACAGTAACAAGAGGACAGTAACGAGAGAACAATAACAAGAGGACAGTAACAAGAGGACAGTAACAAGAGGACAGTAACAAGAGGACAGTAACAAGAGGACAGTAACAAGAGGACAGTAACGAGAGAAAAATAACAAGAGGACAGTAACAAGAGGACAGTAACGAGAGAACAATAACAAGAGGACAGTAACAAGAGGAGAGTAACAAGAGGACAGTAACGAGAGAACAATAACAAGAGGACAGTAACAAGAAGACAGTAACTAGAGGACAGTAACAAGAGGACAGTAAAAAGAGGACAGTAACAAGAGGACAGTAACAAGAAGACAGTAACCAGAGGACAGTAACCAGAGGACAGTAACAAGAGGACAGTAACAAGAGGACAGTAACAAGAGGACAGTAACAAGAGGACAGTAACAAGAGGACAGTAACAAGAGGACAGTAACAAGAGGACAGTAACAAGAGGACAGTAACAAGAGGACAGTAACGAGAGAACAATAACAAGAGGACAGTAACAAGAGGACAGTAACGAGAGAACAATAACAAGAGGACAGTAACAAGAGGACAGTAACAAGAGGACAGTAACGAGAGAACAATAACAAGAGGACAGTAACAAGAGGACACTAACAAGAGGACAGTAACAAGAGGACAGTAATAAGAGGACAGTAACAAGAGGACAGTAACAAGAGGACAGTAACAAGAGGACAGTAACAAGAGGACAGTAACAAGAGGACAGTAACAAGAGGACAGTAACAAGAGGACAGTAACAAGAGGACAGTAACAAGAGGACAGTAACGAGCGAACAATAACAAGAGGACAGTAACAAGAGGACAGTAACGAGAGAACAATAACAAGAGGACAGTAACAAGAGGACAGTAACAAGAGGACAGTAACAAGAGGACAGTAACAAGAGGACAGTAACAAGAAGACAGTAACAAGAGGACAGTAACAAGAGGACAGTAACAAGAAGACAGTAACAAGAGGACAGTAACAAGAGGACAGTAACAAGAGGACAGTAACAAGAGGACAGTAACAAGAGGACAGTGACAAGAGGACAGTAACAAGAGGAGATTAACAAGAGGACAGTAACAAGAGGACAGTAACAAGGGGACAGTAACAAGAGGACAGTAACAAGAAGACAGTAACAAGAGGACAGTAACAAGAGGACAGTAACAAGGGGACAGTAACAAGAGGACAGTAACAAGAGGACAGTAACAAGAGGACAGTAACAAGAGGACAGTAACAAGATAACAGTAGCAAGAAGACAGTAACAAGAGGACAGTAACAAGAGGACAGTAACAAGAGGACAGTAACAAGAAGACAGTAACAAGAGGACAGTAACAAGAGGACAGTAACAAGAGGACAGTAACAAGAGGACAGTAACAAGAGGACAGTAACAAGAGGACAGTAACAAGGAGACAGTAACAAGAGGACAGTAACAAGAGGACAGTAACAAGAGGACAGTAACAAGAGGACAGTAACAAGAGGACAGTAACAAGAGGACAGTAACAAGAGGACAGTAACAAGAGGACAGTAACAAGAGGACAGTAACAAGAGGACAGTAACAAGAGGACAGTAACAAGAAGACAGTAACAAGAGGACAGTAACAAGAGGACAGTAACAAGAGGACAGTAACAAGAAGACAGTAACAAGAAGACAGTAACAAGAGGACAGTAACAAGAGGACAGTAACAAGAGGACAGTAACAAGAAGACAGTAACAAGAAGACAGTAACAAGAGGACAGTAACAAGAGGACAGTAACAAGAGGACAGTAACAAGGGGACATGACAAGTCATGTCCTGAAAACAAGAGAATTAAAGAAATGAATTTTACTGAACAATAACATAATGGTACAGTGGATGTTCTCTCACACTGAACAATAACATAATGGTACAGTGGATGTTCTCTCACACTGAACAATAACATGACGGTACAGTGGATGTTCTCTCACACTGAACAATAACATAACGGTACAGTGGATGTTCTCTCACACTGAACAATAACATGACGGTACAGTGGATGTTCTCTCACACTGAACAGTAACATGACGGTACAGTGGATGTTCTCTCACACTGAACAATAACATGACGGTACAGTGGATGTTCTCTCACACTGAACAATAACATGACGGTACAGTGGATGTTCTCTCACACTGAACAATAACATGACGGTACAGTGGATGTTCTCTCACACTGAACAATAACATGACGGTACAGTGGATGTTCTCTCACACTGAACAATAACATGACGGTACAGTGGATGTTCTCTCACACTGAACAATAACATGACGGTACAGTGGATGTTCTGTCACACTGAACAATAACATGACGGTACAGTGGATGTTCTCTCACACTGAACAATAACATGACGGTACAGTGGATGTTCTCTCACACTGAACAATAACATAACGGTACAGTGAATGTTCTCTCACACTGAACAATAACATAACGGTACAGTGGATGTTCTCTCACACTGAACAATAACATAACGGTACAGTGGATGTTCTCTCACACTGAACAATAACATAACGGTACAGTGGATGTTCTCTCACACTGAACAATAACATAACGGTACAGTGGATGTTCTCTCACACTGAACAATAACATAACGGTACAGTGGATGTTCTCTCACACTGAACAATAACATAACGGTACAGTGGATGTTCTCTCACACTGAACAATAACATAACGGTACAGTGGATGTTCTCTCACACTTAGGAAACTCACCCAAATGTTAAATTATCATGTCTGTTGTGTTCCTTACGCAGATGACCTCACATGAGAGGTCAAGAGAAAAATGTGTGTCCTCACCCCTCTCCTCCTCCTTCTCCTCCACCTCCTCCATCTCATTCTCATTATCCCCCTCCTCCTCCCCCTTCTCTCCATCTTCTCCCTTCCTCTTTCCCTTACCCTTACACTTTATTTTGCTTTTCTTCCGCTATCCTTCTCTTATTACCTTCATCATTCATCCGCCTCTTTGTCTCTTCCATGTATCTCCTTTCTGTCTTTCTCCTGCCAGTTTTTTTACTGCATCTTCCTTTCTCATATTCTCTTCCTTTCCTGCACACTAGCCTCCCCACGATACTTCATAACCTCTCTCCCTTCCTTCAATTACACCTATCTCCTCTTCCCTCTCCCTTATCCGCGCGACAGCACACCCTAGATGTTATCTCGGCTACTTAATTCCATCTCTCCCCCTTCCCCACATCCATCTCTCCCGTCTCTCCATCCTCTGCCTCCCTCCATCTTCATTCCCTCCTCCCCACTAAGGGAGGTTTAGCACCGTTTAGCAGTGAGGGCACACTGCAGTTGAGACGCTAATGGGGTAGATATCAGTAGTTTACGAGGCGATGGTCATTTTAGATAGCTTGGTGAGACGAGGTAATAGACGGAGGGAGGACCTGGGCTAATTTGCGTCACCTGAAGATGCTGTGAGGATGGCATCAGGACCTGACCTGGCCTGTCACCCTGGGTGGTGCTGCAGGAGCATTAGTGACCTGGACAGGACCACGGGTACCGTCATCCTGGGTGGTACTGCAGGCCTCCACAGAGAGGGAGGGCCGGAAGACATAAGGGTTAAAAGACGAAGGAGAGACAGATGGAAGAAGGGAGATACAAACAGAACAGAGAGAACGTTGGTTAAGTCCAATGGAGACATGACGTCTACATCCTTCCTTCCTACCTGTCTTCCTTCCGTCTTTCTTCCTCTCTCTTTGTTCCTTCCCTGCCCTTCTCCTATATACACTGGTTCTCCCACCTTCGTGTGTTAGTGTGACTTGTAAATGGTCCAAGTCGGACCGAAACGTCATAATCTCCTCTCTCGTATGTGCGGGTTATTTGTTATTGTGCCTATTTATTCTTTATTTTTACTGTTTTTCCCAACGCACTGAACCTATACACAAGTGACGCAGTTCATAGACTGGTGGAGACTCGACCCTCCGTCCAGTAATCACGGCCCTGTCTCTGGCCAGTCAGAGGGAAGAGCGTGTCAAGGTCCTCTGAAAGCATCCATGACACACTGTCTTGTGTATAACTAGAGAGGACCTGTAGCTTCCTCTCGTCTGAGAGGAAGTTCTTGTTGCCTCTCCTCGGGAAGGTAGTGGAGGGAGCACTGGACCTCCCAAGAAAGTGAAGAAGTGAAGCTCTTCAGTGGACATGTCAGCCTTATAAGTCACTTCAGTGGTATTTACATCATGAAGGAAAAGACGTTCATTTATGCCAGTCCAGTAATTAACAAGAACGCTTTTTATGATGATGATGATGATGATGATGATGATGATGATGATGATGATGATGATGATGATGATGATGATGATGATGATGATGATGATAATTCAACAGGTCTATACATCAGTTAGGTTTCACTTACATCATGCAGCTCAGTTCTGGTCTCTAAACACATAATACATGTAAGTCTCTCTCTCTCTCTCTCTCTCTCTCTCTCTGTCTGTCTGTCTGTCTCTTTCTCTCTCTCTCTCTCTCTCTCTCTCTCTCTCTCTCTCTCTCTCTGTCTGTCTGTCTGTCTCTCTCTCTCTCTCTCTCTGTCTCTCTCTCTCTCTGTCTGTCTGTCTGTCTGTCTGTCTGTCTGTCTCTCTCTCTCTCTCTCTCTCTCTCTCTCTCTGAAGAATATACAGTAAAAGATGACAAACTACATCCACTGTACAAGGAATCTTAGACACGACCATACAGAGTCTTGAACCTTCATTTTCTTGAAAGACGTAGAATGAGAGGAGAAATGATTGATGTTTACAAGTAGGAGACAGACTCATATAGAGAGGAGATATAGAGTGGGAGACAGACTCATATAGAGAGGAGATATAGAATGCTAGAAATATCTAATCATAAAAACAATTAATTTTACGTAGAGTACAATTTGATTTAGAATGGATGAAGGAAGACAGTAACTTCAACTTCTCTGCAACAGAGAATCACTTAGGTGACTGAGAGAACACTGGGGACAATCTAAACACAGTGCTCAGGCACTAAGTGCCGGTGAGGGACTCTTGATCCGAGGAATTTGCCTGTAATAATTCCAATTTGTGGTAACTGTGAGATCGGTAGATAAAAAAGTCGGCAGGTTGGTTGACTGGTCGGGCTCACTCACACCTCAAACCCTGAGTCTGTAACAATTCTCTTACCTGCTTGACAGGAGTAGTTGGCAGGGGATAGGTACCCACTGGACAAGGGTAGGTGGCGGGGGATAGGTACACACTGGACAAAATGGCGGGGTATAGGTACACACTGGACAAGGTGGCGGGGGATAGGAACACACTGGACAAAGTGGCAGGGAATAGGGACACACTGGACAAGGGTAGGTGGCAGGGGATGGGTACCCACCGGACAAGGGTAGGTGGCAGGGGATGGGTACCCACCGGACAAGGGTAGGTGGCAGGGGATGGGTAACCACTGGACGAGGGTAGGTGGCAGGGGATAGGTACCCACTGGACAAGGGTAGGTTGTAGGGCATGGGTACCCACCGGAAAAGGGTAGGTGACAGGGGATAGGTACGCACTGGACAAGGGCAGGTGACAGGGGATAGGTAAGCACTGGACAAGGGTAAGTGGCAGGGAATGGGTACCCACCGGGCAAGGGTAGGTGGAAAAGGATGGGTACCCACCGGACAAGGGGAGGTGGAGAGGGGACGGGTACCCACCGGACAAGGGAAGGTGGCAGGGAATAGGTAACAACTGGACAATGGTAGGTGGCAGGGGATAGGTACCCATTGGCAAGCAAAAGGTTGCAGGAGATAGAAGGTAGGAATAAATCATAGGGTAACCGTGAGGTGTATATTCACGAAGGTGGTGTGGGGGAGGCTAGGTGGTGTGGGGCAGGCTAGGTGGTGTGGGGGAGGCTAGGTGGTGTGGGGGAGGCTAGGTGGTGTGGGGGTGGCTTGGTGGTGTGGGGCAGGCTAGGTGGTGTGGGGGAGGCTAGGTGGTGTGGGGGAGGCTAGGTGGTGTGGGGGAGGCTAGGTGGTGTGGGGGAGGCTAGGTGGTGTGGGGCAGGCTAGGTGGTGTGGGGGAGGCTAGGTGGTGTGGGGGAGGCTAGGTGGTGTGGGGAGGCTAGGTGGTGTGGGGCAGGCTAGGTGGTGTGGGGGAGGCTTGGTGGTGTGGGGGAGGCTAGGTGGTGTGGGGGAGGCTAGGTGGTGTGGGGCAGGCTAGGTGGTGTGGGGGAGGCTAGGTGGTGTGGGGGAGGCTAGGTGGTGTGGGGGAGGCTAGGTGGTGTGGGGCGGGTTGGTGGTGTGGGGGAGGCTAGGTGGTGGGGGGGAGGCTAGGGGGTGTGGGGGAGGCTAGGTGGTGTGGGGCAGGCTAGGTGGTGTGGGGGAGGCTAGGTGGTGTGGGGGAGGCTAGGTGGTGTGGGGGAGGCTAGGTGGTGTGGGGCAGGCTAGGTGGTGTGGGGGAGGCTAGGTTGTGTGGGGGAGGCTAGGTGGTGTGGGGGAGGCTAGGTGGTGTGGGGGAGGCTAGGTGGTGTGGGGCAGGCTAGGTGGTGTGGGGGAGGCTAGGTGGTGTGGGGGAGGCTAGTTGGTGTGGGGGAGGCTAGGGGGTGTGGGGCAGGCTAGGTGGTGTGGGGGAGGCTAGGTGGTGTGGGGGAGGCTAGGTGGTGTGGGGGAGGCTAGGTGGTGTGGGGCAGGCTAGGTGGTGTGGGGGAGGCTAGGTGGTGTGGGGGAGGCTAGGTGGTGTGGGGGAGGCTAGGTGGTGTGGGGGAGGCTAGGTGGTGTGGGGCAGGCTAGGTGGTGTGGGGGAGGCTAGGTGGTGTGGGGGAGGCTAGGTGGTGTGGGGGAGGCTAGGTGGTGTGGGGGAGGCTAGGTGGTGTGGTGGAGGCTAGGTGGTGTGGGGGAGGCTAGGTGGTGTGGGGGAGGCTAGGTGGTGTGGGGCAGGCTAGGTGGTGTGGGGGCGGCTAGGTGGTGTGGGGGAGGCTAGGTGGTGTGGGGGAGGCTAGGTGGTGTAGTGGAGGCTAGGTGGTGTGGGGGAGGCTAGGTGGTGTGGGGGAGGCTAGGTGGTGTGGGGGAGGCTAGGTGGTGTGGGGGAGGCTAGGTGGTGTGGGGGAGGCTAGGTGGTGTGGGGGAGGCTAGGTGGTGTGGGGGAGGCTAGGTGGTGTGGGGCAGGCTAGGTGGTGTGGGGGAGGCTAGGTGGTGTGGGGCAGGCTAGGTGGTGTGGGGGAGGCTAGGTGGTGTGGGGGAGGCTAGGTTGTGTGGGGGAGGCTAGGTGGTGTGGGGGAGGCTAGGTGGTGTGGGGGAGGCTAGGTGGTGTGGGGCAGGTGGTGTGGGGGAGGCTAGGTGGTGTGGGGGAGGCTAGGTGGTGTGGGGGAGGCTAGGTGGTGTGGGGGAGGCTAGGTGGTGTGGGGGAGGCTTGGTGGTGTGGGGGTGGCTAGGTGGTGTGGGGGCGGCTCGGTGGTGTGGGGGAGGCTAGGTGGTGTGGGGGAGGCTAGGTGGTGTGGGGGAGGCTAGGTGGTGTGGGGGAGGCTAGGTGGTGTGGGGGAGGCTAGGTGGTGTGGGGGAGGCTAGGTGGTGTGCGGGAGGCTAGGTGGTGTGGGAGAGGCTAGGTGGTGTTAGAGAGGCTAGGTGGTGTTAGAGAGGCTAGGTGGTGTGGGGGAGGCTAGGTGGTGTGGGGGAGGCTAGGTGGTGTTAGAGAGGCTAGGTGGTGTGGGGGAGGCTAGGTGGTGTTAGAGAGGCTAGGTGGTGTGGGGGAGGCTAGGTGGTGTTAGAGAGGCTAGGTGGTGTGGGGGAGGCTAGGTGGTATGGGAGAGGCTAGGGGGTGTGGGGGTGGCTAGGTGGTGTGGGGGAGGCTAGGTGGTGTGGGGGAGGCTAGGTGGTGTTAGAGAGGCTAGGTGGTGTGGGGGAGGCTAGGTGGTGTTAGAGAGGCTAGGTGGTGTGGGGGAGGCTAGGTGGTGTTAGAGAGGCTAGGTGGTGTGGGGGAGGCTAGGTGGTGTTAGAGAGGCTAGGTGGTGTGGGGGAGGCTAGGTGGTATGGGAGAGGCTAGGTGGTGTGGGGAGGCTAGGTGGTGTGGGGGAGGCTAGGTGGTGTGGGGGAGGCTAGGTGGTGTGGGGGAGGCTAGGTGGTGTGGGCGAGGCTAGGTGGTGTGGGGGAGGCTAGGTGGTGTGGGGGAGGCTAGGTGGTGTGGGGGAGGCTAGGTGGTGTGGGGGAGGCTAGGTGGTGTAGTGGAGGCTAGGTGGTGTGGGGGAGGCTAGGTGGTGTGGGGGAGGCTAGGTGGTGTGGGGGAGGCTAGGTGGTGTGGGGGAGGCTAGGTGGTGTGGGGGAGGCTAGGTGGTGTGGGGGAGGCTAGGTGGTGTGGGGGAGGCTAGGTGGTGTGGGGGAGGCTAGGTGGTGTAGGGGAGGCTAGGTGGTGTGGGGGAGGCTAGGTGGTGTGGGGGAGGCTAGGTGGTGTGGGGGAGGCTAGGTGGTGTGGGGGAGGCTAGGTGGTGTGGGGGAGGCTAGGTGGTGTGGGGGAGGCTAGGTGGTGTGGGGGAGGCTAGGTGGTGTGGGGGAGGCTAGGTGGTGTGGGGGAGGCTAGGTGGTGTGGGGGAGGCTAGGTGGTGTGGGGGAGGCTAGGTGGTGTGATGGAGGCTAAGTGGTGTGGGGGAGGCTAGGTAGTGTGGGGGAGGCTAGGTGGTGTGGGGGAGGCTAGGTGGTGTGGGGGAGGATTGGTGGTGTGGGGGAGGCTAGGTGGTGTGGGGGAGGCTAGGTGGTGTGGTGGAGGCTAGGTGGTGTGGGGGAGGCTAGGTGGTGTGGGGGAGGCTAGGTGGTGTGGGGGAGGCAAGGTGGTGTGGTGGAGGCTAGGTGGTGTGGGGGAGGCTAGGTGGTGTGGGGGAGGCAAGGTGGTGTGGGGGAGGCTAGGTGGTGTGGTGGAGGCTAGGTGGTGTGGGGGAGGCTAGGTGGTGTGGTGGAGGCTAGGTGGTGTGGTGGAGGCTAGGTGGTGTGGGGGAGGCTAGGTGGTGTGGGGGAGGCTAGGTGGTGTGGTGGAGGCTAGGTGGTGTGGGGGAGGCTAGGTGGTGTGGTGGAGGCTAGGTGGTGTGGTGGAGGCTAGGTGGTGTGGGGGAGGCTAGGTGGGGGGGGGAGGCTAGGTGGTGTGGTGGAGGGTTGGTGGTGTGGGGGAGGCTAGGTGGTGTGGGGGAGGCTAGGTGGTGTGGTGGAGGCTAGGTGGTGTGGGGGAGGCTAGGTGGTGTGGGGGAGGCAAGGTGGTGTGGGGGAGGCTAGGTGGTGTGGTGGAGGCTAGGTGGTGTGGGGGAGGCTAGGTGGTGTGGTGGAGGCTAGGTGGTGTGGTGGAGGCTAGGTGGTGTGGGGGAGGCTAGGTGGTGTGGGGGAGGCTAGGTGGTGTGGGAAGGCTAGGTGGTGTGGTGGAGGCTAGGTGGTGTGGGGGAGGCTAGGTGGTGTGGTGGAGGCTAGGTGGTGTGGGGGAGGCTAGGTGGTGTGGGGGAGGAAAGGTGGTGTGGGGGAGGCTTGGTGGTGTGGGGGAGGCTAGGTGGTGTGGGGGAGGCTAGGTGGTGTGGGGGAGGCTAGGTGGTGTGGGGGAGGCTAGGTGGTGTGGTGGAGGCTAGGTGGTGTGGGGGAGGCAACGTGGTGGGGGGGAGGCTAGGTGGTGTGGGGGAGGCTAGGTGGTGTGGGGGAGGCAAGGTGGTGTGGGGGAGGCTAGGTGGTGTGGGGGAGGCTAGGTGGTGTGGGGGAGGCAAGGTGGTGTGGGGGAGGCTAGGTGGTGGGGGGGTGGCTAGGTGGTGTGGGGGAGGCTAGGTGGTGTGGGGGAGGCTAGGTGGTGTGGGGGAGGCAAGGTGGTGTGGGGGAGGCTAGGTGGTGTGGGGGAGGCAAGGTGGTGTGGGGGAGGCTAGGTGGTGTGGGGGAGGCAAGGTGGTGTGGGGGAGGCTAGGTGGTGTGGGGGAGGCTAGGTGGTGTGGGGGAGGCAAGGTGGTGTGGGGGAGGCTAGGTGGTGTGGGGGAGGCAAGGTGGTGTGGGGGTGGCCAGGTGGTGTGGGGGAGGCTAGGTGGTGTGGGGGAGGCTAGGTGGTATGGGGGAGGCTAGGTGGTGTGGGGGAGGCTAGGTGGTGTGGGGGAGGCTAGGTGGTGTGGGGAAGCTAAGTGGTGTGGGGGAGGCTAGGTGGTGTGGGGAAGCTAGGTGGTGTGGGGGAGGCTAGGTGGTGTGGGGAAGCTAGGTGGTGTGGGGGAGGCTAGGTGGTGTAGGGAAGCTAGGTGGTTTGGGGGAGGCTAGGTGGTGTTAGAGAGGCTAGGTGGTATGGGGGAGGCTAGGTGGTGTGGGGGAGGCTAGGTGGTGTGGGGGAGGCTAGGTGGTGTGGGGGAGGCTAGGTGGTGTGGGGGAGGCTAGGTGGTGTGGGGGAGGCTAGGTGGTATGGGGGAGGCTAGGTGGTGTGGGGGAGGCTTGGTGGGGTGGGGGAGGCTAGGTGGTGTGGGGGAGGCTAGGTGGTGTGGGGGAGGCTAGGTGGTATGGGGGAGGCTAGGTGGTGTGGGGGAGGCTAGGTGGTGTGGGGGAGGCTAGGTGGTGTGGGGAAGCTAAGTGGTGTGGGGGAGGCTAGGTGGTGTGGGGAAGCTAGGTGGTGTGGGGGAGGCTAGGTGGTGTGGGGCAGCTAGGTGGTGTGGGGGAGGCTAGGTGGTGTGGGGAAGCTAGGTGGTGTGGGGGAGGCTAGGTGGTGTTAGAGAGGCTAGGTGGTATGGGGGAGGCTCGGTGGTGTGGGGGAGGCTAGGTGGTGTGGGGGAGGCTAGGTGGTGTGGGGGAGGCTAGGTGGTGTGGGGGAGCCTAGGTGGTGTGGGGGAGGCTAGGTGGTGTGGGGGAGGCTAGGTGGTGTGGGGAGGCTAGGTGGTGTGGGGGAGGCTAGGTGGTGTGGGGGAGGCTAGGTGGTGTGGGGAAGCTAAGTGGTGGGGGAGAGGCTTGGTGGTGTGGGGAGGCTAGGTGGTGTGGGGAGGCAAGGTGGTGTGGGGGAGGCAAGGTGGTGTGGGGGAGGCTAGGTGGTGTAGGGGAGGTGTAGGGGAGGCCAGGTGGTGTGAGGGAGGCTAGGTGGTGTAGGGGAGGCTAGGTGGTGTCGGGGAGGCTAGGTGGTGTAGTGGAGCCTAGGTGGTGTAGGGGAGGCTAGGTGGTGTAGGGAAGGCTAGGTGGTGTGGGGGAAGCTAGGTGGTGTGGGGGAGGCTGGGTGGTGTGGGGGAGTGGAAAAATAATGTAAGGGACCTGGGAGTAGTAATGTCTGAGGATCTCACTTTCAAGGATCACAACAGTGCCACGATCGCACGTGCAAAGAAAATGATAGGATGGATAATGAGAACTTTCAAAACGAGAGATGCCAAGCCCATGATGATCCTTTTCAAATCACTTGTTCTCTCTAGGCTGGAATACTGCTGTACATTAACATCTCCATTCAAAGCAGGTGAAATCGCAGATCTAGAGAGTGTACAGAGATCCTTTACTGCACGTATAAGTTCTGTCAAGCACCTTAACTACTGGGAACGCTTGGAAGCACTTGACTTGTACTCGTTGGAACGCAGGAGGGAGAGATATATCATAATCTACACTTGGAAAATCTTGGAAGGAATGGTCCCAAATCAGCACACAGAAATCACTCCCTACGAAAGTAAAAGACTGGGCAGGCGATGCAAAATGCCCCCAATAAAAAGTAGCGGCGCCACTGGTACACTAAGAGAAAACACCATAAGTGTCCGGGGCCCAAAACTGTTCAACAGCCTCCCATCAAGCATTAGGGGAATTGCCAATAAACCCCTGGCTGCCTTCAAGAGAGAGCTGGACAGATACCTAAAGTCAATGCCGGATCAGCCGGGCTGTGGCTCGTACGTTGGACTGTGTGCGGCCAGCAGTAACAGCCTAGTTGATCAGGCCCTGATCCATCGGGAGGCCTGGTCATGGACCGGGCCGCGGGGGCGTTGATCCCCGGAATAACCTCCAGGTAACCTCCAGGTGGTGTGGGGGAGGCTAGGTGGTGTAGTGGAGGCTAGGTGGTGTGGGGGAGGCTAGGTGGTGTGGGGGAAGCTAGGTGGTGTGGTGGAGGCAAGGTGGTGTGGGGGAGGCTAGGTGGTGTGGGGAGACTAGGTGGTGTAGGGGACGCTAGGTGGTGTGGGGAAAGCTAGGTGGGGTGGGGAAGGCTAGGTGGTGTGGGGGAGGCTAGGTGGTGTAGGGAAAGCTAGGTGGTGTGGGGGAAGGTAGATGGAGTGGGGGAGGCAAGGTGGAGTGGGGGAGGTTAGGTGGTGTGAGGGAGGCTAGGTGATGTGGGGAAGGTTAGGTGGTGTGGGGGAGGCTAGGTGGTGTAGGGGAGGCTAGGTGGTGTAGGGGAGACTAGGTGGTGTGGGGGAGGCTAGGTGGTGTTGGGGAGACTAGGTGGTGTGGGGGAGGCTAGGTGGTGTAGGGAGGCTAGGTGGTGTGGGGGTGGCTTGGTGGTGTGGGGGAGGCTAGGTGGTGTGAGGGAGGCTAGGTGGTGTGGGAGAGGCTAAGTGGTGTAGGGGAGGCTGTGTGGTGTAGGGGACGCTAGGTGGTGTGGGGGAGGCTAGGTGGTGTTGGGGAGGCTAAGTGGTGTGGGGGAGGCTAGGTGGTGTGGGGAGGCTAGGTGGTGTGGGGGAGGCTAGGTGGTGTGGGGGAGGCTAGGTGGTGTGAGGGAGGCTAGGTGGTGTGGGAGAGGCTAAGTGGTGTAGGGGAGGCTGTGTGGTGTAGGGGAGGCTAGGTGGTGTGGGGGAGGCTAGGTGGTGTTTTGGAGGCTAAGTGGTGTGGGGGAGGCTAGGTGGTGTGGGGAGGCTAGGTGGTGTAGGGGAGGCTAGGTGGTGTAGGGGGAGACGAGGTGGTGTGATTGAGGCTATGTGGTGTGGGGGAGGCTAGGTGGTGTGGGGAGGCTAGGTGGTGCAGGGGAGGCTAGGTGGTGTAGGGGATGCTAAGTGATGTGGGGGAGGTTAGGTGGTGTGGGGGAGGCTAGGTGGTGTTGGGGAGGCTAGGTGGTGTGCGGGAGGCTAGGTGGTGTGGGGAGGCTAGGTGGTGTAGGGGAGGCTAGGTGGTGTAGGGGGAGACGAGGTGGTGTGATTGAGGCTATGTGGTGTGGGGGAGGCTAGGTGGTGTGGGGGGCTAGGTGGTGCAGAGGAGGCTAGATGGTGTAGGCCCGGGATGCTAAGTGGTGTGGGGGAGGTTAGGTGGTGTGGGGGAGGCTAGGTGGTGTGGGGGAGGGTAGGTGGTGTGGGGGAGGCTAGGTGGTGCGGGGGAGACTAGGTGGTGTGGGGGAGGGTAGGTGATGTGGGGGAGGCTAGGTGGTATAGGGAAGGCTAGGTGGTGTAGGAGAGGCTAGGTGGTGTGGGGGAGGCTAGGTGGTGTGGGGAGGCTAGGTGGTGTGAGAGAGGCTATGTGGTGTGGGGAAGGCTAGGTGGTGTGAGAGGCTAGGTGGTGTGGGGGAGGCTAGGTGGTGTGGGGAGGCTAGGTGGTGTGAGAGAGGCTAGGTGGGGTGGGGGAGGCTAGGTGGTGTGGGGAGGCTCGCTGGTGTGAAAGAGGCTAGGTGGTGTGAGAGAGGCTAGGTGGTGTGGGGAGGCTCGCTGGTGTGAAAGAGGCTAGGTGGTGTGGGGAGGCTAGGTGGCATGGAGGAGGCTAGGTGGTGTGGAGGAGGCTAGGTGGTGTGAGAGTGGCTAGGTGGTGTGAGAGTGGCTAGGTGGTGTGAGAGTGGCTAGGTGGTGTGAGAGAGGCTAGGTGGTGTGAGAAGCTAGGTGGTATGAGAGAGGCTAGGTGATGTGAGAGAGGCTAGGTGGTGTGGGGAGGCTAGGTGGTGTGGGGAGGCTAGGTGGTGTGGGGGAGGCTAGGTGGTGTGAGAGAGGCTAGGTGGTGTGGAGGAGGCTAGGTGGTGTGAGAGAGGCTAGGTGGTGTGGGGAGGCTAGTTGGTGTGGGGGAGGCTAGGTGGTGTGGGGGAGGCTAGGTGGTGTGGGGGAGGCTAGGTGGTGTGAGAGAGGCTAGGTGGTGTGAGAGAGGCTAGGTGGTGTGAGAGAGGCTAGGTGGTGTGGGAAGGCTACGTGGTGTGGGGGAGGCTAGGTGGTGTGGGGGAGGCTAGGTGGTGTGTGAGAGGCTAGGTGGTGTGGAGGAGGCTAGGTGGTGTGAGAGACGCTAGGTGGTGTGGGGAGGCTAGGTGGTGTGGGGAGGCTAGGTGGTGTGGGGGAGGCTAGGTGGTGTGGGGGAGGCTAGGTGGTGTGGGGAGGCTAGGTGGTGTGGGGGAGGCTAGGTGGTGTGGGGAGGCTAGGTGGTGTGGGGGAGGCTAGGTGGTGTGGGAAGGCTAGGTGGTGTGGGGGAGGCTAGGTGGTGTGGGGAGGCTAGGTGGTTACCTGGAGGTTACCTGGAGGTTATTCCGGGGATCAACGCCCCCGCGGCCCGGTCCATGACCAGGCCTCCCGATGGATCAGGGCCTGATCAACTAGGCTGTTACTGCTGGCCGCACGCAGTCCAACGTACGAGACACAGCCCGGCTGATCCGGCACTGACTTTAGGTATCTGTCCAGCTCTCTCTTGAAGGCAGCCAGGGGTTTATTGGCAATTCCCCTAATGCTTGATGGGAGGCTGTTGAACAGTTTTGGGCCCCGGACACTTATGCTGTTTTCTCTTAGTGTACCAATGGCACCCCTACTTTTTATTGGGGGCATTTTGCATCGCCTGCCCAGTCTTTTACTTTCGTAGGGAGTGATTTCTGTGTGCAGATTTGGGACCATTCCTTCCAAGATTTTCCAAGTGTAAATTATGATATATCTCTCCCTCCTGCGTTCCAACGAGTACAAGTCAAGTGCTTCCAAGCGTTCCCAGTAGTTAAGGTGCTTGACAGAACTTATACGTGCAGTAAAGGATCTCTGTACACTCTCTAGATCTGCGATTTCACCTGCTTTGAATGGAGATGTTAATGTACAGCAGTATTCCAGCCTAGAGAGAACAAGTGATTTGAAAAGGATCATCATGGGCTTGGCATCTCTCGTTTTGAAAGTTCTCATTATCCATCCTATCATTTTCTTTGCACGTGCGATCGTGGCACTGTTGTGATCCTTGAAAGTGAGATCCTCAGACATTACTACTCCCAGGTCCCTTACATTATTTTTCCGCTCTATCGTATGGCCGGAGTCAGTAGTATACTCTGTTCTAATTATTATCTCCTCCAGTTTTCCATAACGGAGTAGTTGGAATTTGTCCTCATTGAACATCATACTGTTTACCGTTGCCCACTGGAAAACTTTGTTTATATCTTCTTGGAGGTTAACCGCGTCCTCAGCAGATGACAGCCTAATGCAGATCCTAGTATCATCCGCAAAGGATGATACGGTGCTGTGGTAAAATAATACCATTTATTTCCATACGGTGCTGTGGTGTATATCTCTGTTTATGTCTGATATGAGGATAAGGAATAAGATGGGGGCGAGTACTGTGCCTTGTGGAACAGAGCTCTTCACTATGGCAGCCTCCGATTTAACTCTGTTGACCACTACTCTTTGTGTTCGATTTGTTAGCTAGTTGAAGATCCATCTCCCCACTTTCCCAGTTATTCCTTTAGCACGTATTTTATGGGCTATTACGCCATGATCGCATTTGTCAAATGCTTTTGCAAAGTCTGTGTATATTACATCTGCATTCTGATTTTCTTCCAGTGCATCCAAGGCCATGTCATAGTGATCCAGTAGTTGTGAGAGGCTGGAGCGACCTGCCCTGAACCCTGGTGTGGGGAGGCTAGGTGGTGTGGGGGAGGCTAGGTGGTGTGGGGAGGCTAGGTGGTGTGGGGGAGGCTAGGTGGTGTGGGGGAGGCTAGGTGGTGTGAGAGAGGCTAGGTGGTGTGGGGAGGCTAGGTGGTGTGGGGGAGGCTAGGTGGTGTGGGGGAGGCTAGGTGGTGTGGGGAGGCTAGGTGGTGTGAGAGAGGCTAGGTGGTGTTGGGGAGGCTAGGTGGTGTGAGAGAGGCTAGGTGGTGTGAGTGAGGCTAGGTGGTGTGGGGAGGCTAGGTGGTGTGTGAGAGAGGCTAGGTGGTGTGAGTGAGGTAGGTGGTGTGGGGGAGGCTAGGTGGTGTGAGAGAGGCTAGGTGGTGTGAGTGAGGCTAGGTGGTGTGGGGGAGGGTAGGTGGTGTGGGGGAGGCTAGGTGGTGTGAATGAGGCTAGGTGGTGTGAGAGAGGCTAGGTGGTGTGGGGAGGCTAGGTGGTGTGAGAGAGGCTAGGTGGTGTGGGGGAGGCTAGGTGGTGTGGAGGAGGCTAGGTGGTGTGAGTGAGGCTAGGTGGTGTGAGAGAGGCTAGGTGGTGTGGGGAGGCTAGGTGGTGTGAGAGAGGCTAGGTGGTGTGGGGGAGGCTAGGTGGTGTGAGAGAGGCTAGGTGGTGTGAGAGAGGCTAGGTGGTGTGAGAGAGGCTAGGTGGTGTGGGGAGGCTACAGTGCTACAGTGGCTAGTGTACTGTGCACTCAACATCTATCCTCTTATGCAAATATCGCAAAAAAGTGATACAAGATGCAAAACAACAACGAGGAGAGTTGAATGATAGCTCTAGGTCTTCAGCTCTGCAATCAACACATCAGCAGCTCGCAGTGTTGCAGAAAAGAGGAGGAGGTGCAAGCATATATGGTCACAGGAAGCGCCTTTGCTGGCGTTTCCTGTGATCGTATTTGCTTGGATCTCCTCCTCTTTTCTGCAGCATTGCAAGCTCCTGATGATGAGTTGATTGCAATACGAAAGACCTAGAGCTATCATTTAACCCTCTCCCCCCGTTATTGTATTGGATCTCTCCTGTGGACGGTGGCACTGGAACGTAAGGACACTCAGCATGCTAGGTATCTAGGCCCTTATGAAACACCTAATATTTTATTAGGGAACGTTTCGGTCTCGTACAGAACAAGGTACCAGGGGCCGAAACATCTACCTACCTTGAGTCTACCTGGAGGTTATTCCGGGGATCAACGCTCCCGCGGCCCGGTCCACGACCAGGCCTCCCGGTGGATCAGGGCCTGATCAACCAGGCTGTTACTGCTGGCCACACGCAGTCCAAAGTACGAACCACAACCCGGCTGATCCGGCACTGACTTTAGGTATCTGTCCAGCTCGCTCTTGAAGGCAGCCAGGGGTTTATTGGTAATTCCCCTTATGCTTGATGGGAGGCTGTTGAACAGTCTTGGGCCCTGGACACTTAAGGTATTTTCTCTTAGTGTACCAATGGCTCCCCTACTTTTAATTGGGGGTATTTTGCTTCGCCTGCCCAGTCTTTTACTTTCGTAGGGAGTGATTTCTGTGTGCAGATTCGGGACCATTCCTTCCAGGATTTTCCAAGTGTAGATTATGATATATCTCTCCCGCGTTCCAACGAGTACAAGTCAAGTGCTTCCAAGCGTTCCCGGTAGTTAAGGTGCTTGACAGAACTTATACGTGCAGTAAAGGATCTCTGTACACTCTCTAGATCTGCGATTTCACCTGCTTTGAATGAGGACGTTAAACAGCAGTATTCCAGCCTAGAGAGAACAAATGATTTGAAAAGGATCATCATTGGCTTGGCATCTCTTGTTTTGAACGTTCTCATTATCCACCTTATCATTTTCTTTGCACTTTTGATCGTGGCACTGTTGTGATCCTTGAAAGTGAGATCCTCAGACATTACTACTCCCAGGTCCCTTACATTTTTTTACCGCTCTATTGTTTGTAGTATACTCTGTTCTAGTTATTATCCCCTCCAGTATTCCATAACGGAGTAGTTGGAATTTGTCCTCATTGAAGATCGTATTGTTTTCCGTTCCGTTGCCTCGTGCAGATCCTGGTATCATCTCTATGTCTGATAAGAGGATGAGGAACAGGATGGGGGCGAGTACTATGCCTTGTGGAACAGAGCTCTTCACTATGGCAGCCTCCGATTTAACTCTGTTGACCACTACTCTTTGTGTTCGATTCGTTAGGAAGTTGAAGATCCATCTCCCCACTTTGCCAGTTATTCCTTTAGCACGTATTTTTGTGCGCTATTACGCCATGATCTCACTTGTCAAACGCTTTTGCAAAGTCTGTGTATATTACATCTGCATTCTGATTTTCTACCAGTGTCCCAATAATTTATCTTAACAGTGCTTACGTGGTGCTTACCTTATATAAGACACTCAGGGTATTAACAAAGCGAAGATAAACAGTATGAGAATTATTATTATTATTATTATTACTATCAACAGTAGTGATATTGCTATTATTATTATTATTATTATTATTATTATTATTATTATTATTATTATTATTATTATTATTATTATTATTATTACTATCAGTGGAGTAAACTAACTCCAGTTGTTTATATCAGAGGCCGGGACGCAGACATACAAGTGTAATAAACACCAAGCTGAGTTAAAAAAAAAAAAAGGAAGATCAAATAAGGTAAGATGGTGAACATGAAGGTGTTGAGAGGAGGATCTGGGAGCAGGTAATGGAATTAGATTCATTACCAGAATATAAATTTTAGTATAACAGGAGCCGCTCGTGTTGTGGATGTACGCACACGCGCACACACACATGCATACATTTGTATATGTGTAGTGTACACTGTCTCCTACCAGTGACACAGTGAGTGGTGATAGTGAGTGGTGATAGTGAGTGGTGATAGTGAGTGGTGATAGTGAGTGGTGATAGTGAGTGGTGATAGTGAGTGGTGATAGTGAGTGGTGATAGTGAGTGGTCATAGTGAGTGGTGATAGTGAGTGGTGATAGTGAGTGGTGATAGTGAGTGGTCATAGTGAGTGGTGATAGTGAGTGGTGATAGTGAGTGGTGATAGTGAGTGGTGATAGTGAGTGGTGATAGTGAGTGGTGATAGTGAGTGGTGATAGTGAGTGGTGATAGTGAGTGGTGATAGTGAGTGGTGATAGTGAGTGGTGATAGTGAGTGGTCATAGTGAGTGGTCCAAACCATACCCGTGGTCAGAGAGTCTCAAAACTCCAGACCGTCGCGTTAGCCACTGGACCGCGGGTTCAATCCCGCCCGTGGTATGGTTTGTTTGCAATCGTGTCATTACTACTTCGTGAGTCATAGTGAGTGGTGATAGTGAGTGGTGATAGTGAGTGGTCTCCCAGCCAGTGTCGAATATAAGGATATATACCCAGTGAGGTGTGTCTTTCTCAGTATTAAAGTTTCTTTAACTAGTAGCTAGTAGGTGACTTTCAGCCTTAATGATAGTAGTGTAGTCATTAAGAAATGAATAAGACATATGCGCAACACTTGCGTATCTTTATTGTAGAGACGTTTCGCCCACCAGTGGCTTTATCAATCTAATGCTGAGAATAATATCGGAGACGGTAGAAGACATGAACAAAGTAACCTTAATATAAAACCAGTCAAATATCTCATGACAGTGCAGGAATGTGCAGTCTGCCCCTCTCTAACTCCCTCCTTCCCCTCTCATCTCTCTCAGCGAGGAATATAAATCAATTAGACAAAGTCACTTCTTGCCCCGTCTCCTCATCGTGTGGAAAATATTCCTCAGCCACTCGACTAGTTATGCCAGGGTGAGTAATGTCGCTTAATGGTGGGGTACGTTGTGTCGGTGGGGTATTAAATCTTTAAAGAACTTATGACGACGTCTCGGCCCGACGTTTCGGTCCAAGTCGGACTGAAACGTAGAAAATAAATATGGAAAATAAACATTAACAGGAGGAAGGATATAAAAATGAGGAGGAAGAAACCAAGAGGAAGGAAAATGTTGAGGGGGCCCACCCGGGCTCACCCGGGCTCACCCGGGCCCACCCGGGCCCTCCCGGGACCTCCCGGCCCCTTACAGGGGACCCACTTTAGGTGGGGGCCCACATAACATCCTGGAGGGGGTAATTAACATGCATGATGCCAGGCGTACAAATGAAGGAACATTTTAGTGAATCACTGCAGGGAGGTATTGACCGGATGGACACTCACTCCACGGAATATGTGAGTGAATACCTGATCGTTGCTGTTGGTTGTGGTGGTAGTAGTGGTAGTGGTGATATTACTGTTGCTAGTAGTACTGCTGGTACTGCAGCTTTCGTTTCTGTTCGTGCTGCTGTTGCTGTTGGTGTATTGCTTACTCTAACATTGCTGGTGCTGTTGCTGCTAGTATTGTTGCTCGTTTTGCTGCTGCTTGAGCTGTTGCTACTGCTGCAAAGTGAGCGATAGATAACTCTGTCAGTGTGTGGATGGGCTGGATTGATCCCACACTGGGATATTTTGCTTGGCATGTCAGTGTGATGAATTGCCAGCAACTCCCCAAAAGAATACTCTGGCGGGTGTAAAAACTATCAGAGGGGCAGCCAGGAAGCCTGTTTGTTGCTAGGAGAGAGAGAGAGAGAGAGAGAGAGAGAGAGAGAGAGAGAGAGAGAGAGAGAGAGAGACAGACAGACAGACAGACAGACAGATAGACAGAGACAAAGAAACAGAGACAGAAAGACAGAGAGAGAAGTCAAGTCTGTGCCCCCAGGTAACCTCATAGCATCATTCTCAACATTGAACACTCAGGCAGAGAGTAGCACTCTAAAGACCATGCTTTTTCCAAAGTTTTCTGTAGACAATTCCGGGGTCATCACCGTCACGTCCCGGTCCCAGACCAGACCTCATGACTGCTCTCCTGAACTGCACTTCACATTTTACCCACAATTTAAAGAGAAACCTCCATGCGAGGGTTCGGTTCTTGCTGATCCAATATCAAGTCACAGCTGAGTGAAAACAAGTAGAGGGCACTCTACCTCATGTTCAGTTGTCATCCAGAAAGAGAGTTTCCGCCTCACCTCCCGGTACATCACTTATTATCTGTTAAGATCTTTATCAATGTGAACCCATTTATGCTGCAACCAGAAGTGTGTCGAGGAATGGTGTTACAGGAAGCGGAGCCCAATAGTAGAACACAACTGAGGAACACTGATACCTAAATTCAGTACCCGATCAGCCGGGTTGTGGTTCGTCTGTTGGATTGCGTGCGGCCAGCAGTAACAGCCTAGTTGATCAGGTTCTGATCCAACAGGAGGCCTGGTCGAGGACCCGACCGTGGGGGCGTTGTCCCCCAGAGCGACCTCCAGGTGGACTACTGCAGTGAAGCTGGACACTTCTCAGGGCTGAGGGACTGACCACCTCAAAACTATTACCTATTAAATTCCACTCAGTCATAACATTCTATATCAGGGAAATTATGCTGAACACAATGATAAATACATGAGAGAAAGCCCTGAATTTGATAGCTTTGGGGACTGCTTCTCTGTTCTGTGGGGAAGGGGAAATGGGGAGTCAACCCATTCCCATGACGTGGACGTGAGTCAAAAGATTACAAAGACACATGATGGGACCAAAGATTGATCCTCATTCAAATTCAAGTTTATTTCTGCATGATACATTGATCATGCAGGAATGAGTGACAAGTGAAGGAATGCATCACTCATGGTTATGCTGAGTATTTCTGACTGATTCCTTCAGAAATTCAGGACCAGATAGAATGTTCAGCATCAAGGCCTTCAGAGGAAGGTCTTAATGCCGGTGAAGAACCCTCGATTCAAGGGATTAAATCTGTCATCTTCGGATCAAGCCTGTTTACCTCTCAATCCCCTAGTACCCCCCCCCCTCCAATCCTGACTATAGTCTGTTCTGATTGGTCTTCAGTGGTAGCATCAACAAGCCTAAACATACACTTTATTATGTGATTAAGACTGCTAGTCTTTGATCAGTGTTCTCCTGAGACAAACCCAGGTCTCCCCTGGGGCAGAGGTTCAACACCTGTGTAAACAACCCAGGGGTCACAAAGACACCCACACATGCATGCTAAGACATAACAGCACTGCTGTTTACAGTGCTGGGGATTATGACACTGGTGGTGACAGCGTTAGTGATGATGCACACCAACTAAGACCTTCAAAAACAACCACGTGGGGAACTAAACAACCACGTGGTGTGCTAAACAACCACGCCGTCCACTGCTCACCAGCCACCTGCTCCATGCACCTGTCATCTGCGATCGTTAGAACACAACGAGCCAGTTGTTGGGTGATTAAGTGCTTCATACCCAAGGAGGGAGAGAGACAGAAAGAGGGGGCAGGGGTATAGTAGTAGCAAGTGCCCACACACACACACACACACACAGAGCAGTTATGATGCCGTGTTTGTCAACATGCCCAGCCTCTGGGGGAAGGGAGAGAGGACGGGGGAGGATAAACACTAACGCTGGTGGTCTGAGAACGGTTCAGCGCTGTGGGTTGGAAATGAATTCAACGTTGGGGGCCCAAGAGAGATTCAACGCTGAGGGCCGAAGACAAATTCAATCCTGGGAGTTGATGAAAGTCGATATATATATATATATATATATATATATATATATATATATATATATATATATATATATATATATATATATATATATATATATATATATATATATATATATAATGTGTGTGTGTGTGTGTGTGTGTGTGTGTGTGTGTGTGTGTGTGTGTGTGTGTGTGTGTGTGTGTGTGTGTACTCACCTAATTGTGGTTGCAGGGGTCGAGACTCAGCTCCTGGCCTTGCCTCTTCACTGATCGCTACTAGGTCCTCTCTCTGCTTCCTGAACTGTATCATACCTCTTCTTAAAACTAAGTATGGTTCCTGCCTCCACTACTTCATTTGCTAGGCTATTCCACTTCCTGGCAACTCTATGACTGAAGAAATACTTCCTAACGTCCCTGTGACTCGTCTGAGTCTTCAGCTTCCAGCTGTGACCCCTTGTCCCTGTGTCCCCTCTCTGGAACATCCTATCTCTGTCCACCTTGTCTATTCCCCGCAGTATCTTGTATGTCGTTATCATGTCTCCCCTGACCCTTCTGTCCTCCAGTGTCGTCAGTGTGTGTGTGTGTGTGTGTGTGTGTGTGTGTGTGTGTGTGTGTGTGTGTGTGTGTGTGTGTGTGTGTGTGTGTGTGTGTGTGTGTGTGTGTGTGTGTGTGTGTGTGTGTGTGTGTTTGTGTGTGCTTCAAGGATCATAGCAAGTAAGCTTAAAGTTAGAGTAGGGAAAAATTTTGGCCTTAATGACCCTCGTGTAGTTGATAGACCTTAACCATGACACAGTGACCCTGACGTGGAAAGTGGCTCGACCGCACTAAGCAGGTGAAACAAACACTGAGGAAGCTTTGCTTGACAGCCACAGTACCATAACACGCTGACAGGAGAACATTCAAGTGATGTGAAGCAGGAGTGGAGGTTATATACTGCCTCGACACCTGCACGACGGCCTTACATACTGCCTCAACACCTGCATGACGGCCTCGCATACCGCCTCGACACCTTCACGACGGCCTTATATACTACCTCGACACCTGCACGACGGCCTTATATACTACCTCGACACCTGCACGACGGCCTTATATACTACCTCGACACCTGCACGACGGCCTTATATGCTGCCTCAACACCTGCACGACGGCCTTATATGCTGCCTCAACACCTGCACGACGGCCTTATATGCTGCCTCAACACCTGCATGACGGCCTTATATGCTGCCTCAACACCTGCACGACGGCCTTATATGCTGCCTCAACACCTGCATGACGGCCTCGCATACTGCCTCGACACCTGCACGACGGCCTTCTATACTGCCTCAACACCTGCACGATGGCCTTACATACTGCCTCAACACCTGCATGACGGCCTCGCATACCTCCTCGACACCTTCACGACGGCCTTATATACTACCTCGACACCTGCACGACGGCCTTCTATACTGCCTCAACACCTGCACGACGGCCTTACATACTGCCTCAACACCTGCATGACGGCCTCGCATACTGCCTCGACACCTGCACGACGGCCTAATATACTACCTCGACACCTGCACGACGGCCTAATATACTACCTCGACACCTGCACGACGGCCTTATATGCTGCCTCAACACCTGCACGACGGCCTTATATGTTGCCTCAACACCTGCATGACGGACTTATATGCTGCCTCAACACCTGCACGACGGCCTTATATGCTGCCTGAACACCTGCATGACGGCCTCGCATACTGCCTCGACACCTTCACGACGGCCTCGCATACTGCCTCGACACCTGCACGACGGCCTTCTATACTGCCTCAACACCTGCATGACGGCCTTCTATACTGCCTCAACACCTGCACGACGGCCTTATATGCTGCCTGAACACCTGCACGACGGCCTTATATGCTGCCTCAACACCTGCACGACGGCCTTATATACTGCCTCAACACCTGCACGGCGGCCTTATATACTACCTCGACACCTGCACGACGGCCTTATATGCTGCCTCAACACCTGCACGACGGCCTTATATGCAGTCTCAACACCTGCATGACGGCCTTATATGCTGCCTCAACACCTGCACGGCGGCCTTATATGCTGCCTCAACACCTGCACGACGGCCTTACATGCTGCCTCAACACCTGCAAGACGGCCTTATATGCTGCCTCAACACCTGCATGACGGCCTCGCATACTGCCTCGACACCTGCACGACGGCCTTACATACTGCCTCAACACTTGCACGACGGCCTTATATACTGCCTCAACACCTGCACGACGGCCTTATATACTGCCTCAACACCTTCACGACGGCCTTATATACTACCTCAACACCTGCACGACGGCCTTATATACTGCCTCAACATCTGCACGACGGCCTTATATACTGCATCAACACTTGCACGACGGCCTTATATACTGCCTCAACACCTGCACGACGGCTTTATGTACTACCTCAACACCTGCACGACGGCCTTATATACTGCCTCAACACCTGCACGACGGCCTTATATACTGCCTCAACACCTTCACGACGGCCTTATATACTACCTCAACACCTGCATGACAGCCTTCTATACTGCCTCAACACCTGCACGACGGCCTTATATACTGCCTCAACACCTTCACGACGGCCTTATATACTGCATCAACACTTGCACGACGGCCTTATATACTGCCTCAACACCTGCACGACGGCCTTATGTACTACCTCAACACCTGCACGACGGCCTTATATACTGCCTCAACACCTGCACGACGGCCTTATATACTGCCTCAACACCTTCACGACGGCCTTATATACTACCTCAACACCTGCACGACGGCCTTATATACTGCCTCAACACCTGCACGACGGCCTTATATACTGCCTCAACACCTTCACGACGGCCTTATATACTGCCTCAACACCTTCACGACGGCCTTATATACTGCCTCAACACCTTCACGACGGCCTTATATACTGCCTCAACACCTTCACGACGGCCTTATATACTGCCTCAACACCTGCACGACGGCCTTATATACTGCCTCAACACCTGCACGACGGCCTTATATACTGCCTCAACACCTGCACGACGGCCTTATATACTGCCTCAACACCTGCACGACGGCCTTATATACTGCCTCAACACCTGCACGACGGCCTTATATACTGCCTCGACACCTTCACGACGGCCTCGCATACTGCCTCAACACCTGCACGACGGCCTTATATACTGCCTCAACACCTGCACGACGGCCTTATATACTGCCTCAACACCTGCACGACGGGCTTATATACTGCCTCGACACCTTCACGACGGCCTCGCATACTGTCTCAACACTTGCACGACGGCCTTATATACTGCCTCAACACCTTCACGACGGCCTTATATACTGCCTCAACACCTTCAAGACGGCCTTATATACTGCCTCAACACCTGCACGACGGCCTTATATACTGCCTCAACACCTGCACGACGGCCTTATATACTGCCTCAACACCTGCACGACGGCCTTATATACTGCCTCAACACCTGCACGACGGCCTTATATACTGCCTGGACACCTTCACGACGGCCTCGCATACTGCCTCAACACCTGCACGACGGCCTTATATACTGCCTCAACACCTGCACGACGGCCTTATATACTGCCTCAACACCTGCACGACGGCCTTATATACTGCCTCAACACCTGCACGACGGCCTTATATACTGCCTCAACACCTGCACGACGGCCTTATATACTGCCTCAATACCTGCACGACGGCCTTATATACTGCCTCAACACCTGCACGACGGCCTTATATACTGCCTCAACACCTTCACGACGGCCTTATATACTGCCTCAACACCTGCACGACGGCCTTATATACTGTCTCAACACTTGCACGACTGCCTTATATACTGCCTCAACACCTTCACGACGGCCTTATATACTGCCTCAACACCTTCAAGACGGCCTTATATACTGCCTCAACACCTGCACGACGGCCTTATATACTGCCTCAACACCTGCACGACGCCCTTATATACTGCCTCAACACCTGCACGACGGCCTTATATACTGCCTCAACACCTGCACGACGGCCTTATATACTGCCTCGACACCTTCACGACGGCCTCGCATACTGCCTCAACACCTGCACGACGGCTTCAACATCTGGGTAAAGTCGACGAGTTATAGTTGGTGAGGACACCATGGCTGTGAGGAACACAAGACAAGTTTAATTATGAGACTACTCCAACATTTGCTTCCTATGTACTTTAGTTCTGAAGAATCTGTAATGAAATTATACACAGATAAAACTTGGGATTTTGGCTTAAATATCAACGCTCTTCTTGCCAAATAAGGCAAGCGAAAATTTGTGTATGCAATAATTTCTCAAAAATCATTCTGAAAATAACGAAAAAAATATATTTCATTGTGTTTGTTTATTATTAAATTATTGTAAACTTATCTAAAATATATTTAGTTGGATTAGCCTAAATAGAATTGCGGTTAGGTAAGTTTTCTAAGGTTCTTTGGGTAAAAATTATTAACTTTTATCGTAACATAAATGAAAAAAAAATACATCTTTAAACGTATAAGAAAAATTTTTGGAAAGGACTTAATTTTAAATGAGTTCTTGCTAATTGACCAGTTTTACATATTCGGCATGACACACACACACACACACACACACACACACACACACACACACACACACACACACACACATATATATATATATATATATATATATACATATATATATATATATATATATATATATATATATATATATATATATATATATATATATATATATATATATATATATGCATATATGTATAACTAATAAGGCAAAGCCACCTGAGAAAGAAATGACCTTAGCCAGGATGGGGGAGGGTAGGAGCATGTACATGGGAGGGGAGCAGAAGGAAGGGTACCAGCGGAACGGGTTTTTTTTTTTTTACCCTCGACGAACAGATGTTCAGACCAGCACACACCTGGGCAAGACCAGCACACACCTGGGCAAGACCAGCACACACCTGAGCAAGACCAGCACACACCTGGGCAAGACCAGCACACACATGGGCAAGACCAGCACACACCTGGGCAAGACCAGCACACACCTGGGCAAGACCAGCACACACCTGGTCAAGACCAGCACACACCTGGGCAAGACCAGCACACACCTGGGCAAGACCAGCACACACCTGAGCAAGACCAGCACACACCTGGGCAAGACCAGCACACACCTGGGCAAGACCAGCACACACCTGGGCAAGACCAGCACACACCTGGGCAAGACCAGCACACACCTGGGCAAGACCAGCACACACCTGGGCAAGACCAGCACACACCTGAGCAAGACCAGCACACACCTGGGCAAGACCAGCACACACCTGGGCAAGACCAGCACACACCTGGGCAAGACCAGCACACACCTGGGCAAGACCAGCACACACCTGGGCAAGATCAGCACACACCTGAGCAAGACCAGCACACACCTGGGCAAGACCAGCACACACCTGGGCAAGACCAGCACACACCTGGGCAACACCAGCACACACCTGGGCAAGACCAGCACACACCTGGGCAAGACCAGCACACACCTGGGCAAGACCAGCACACACCTGGGCAAGACCAGCACACAAGACCAGCACACACCTGGGCAACACACCTGACCAGCACACACCTGGGCAAGACCTGGAGACCAGCACACACTGGGCAAGACCAGCACACACCTGAGCAAGACAGCACAGCACCAGCACACTGGGCAAGACCAGCACACACCTGAGCAAGACCAGCACACACCTGGGCAAGACCAGCACACACCTGGACAAGACCAGCACGCACCTGGGCAAGACCAGCACACACCTGAGCAAGACCAGCACACACCTGGGCAAGACCAGCACACACCTGGACAAGACCAGCACGCACCTGGACAAGACCAGCACACACCTGGGCAAGACCAGCACACACCTGAGCAAGACCAGCACACACCTGAGCAAGACCAGCACACGCCTGGGCAAGACCAGCACACACCTGAGCAAGACCAGCACACACCTGAGCAAGACCAGCACACACCTGGGCAAGACCAGCACACACCTGGACAAGACCAGCACGCACCTGGACAAGACCAGCACACACCTGGGCAAGACCAGCACACACCTGAGCAAGACCAGCACACACCTGAGCAAGACCAGCACACGCCTGAGGCCAGCAGAAGACCAGCACACACCTGAGCAAGACCAGCACACACCTGAGCAAGACCAGCACACACCTGGGCAAGACCAGCACACACCTGGGCAAGACCAGCACACACCTGGGCAAGACCAGCACACACCTGGGCAAGACCAGCACACACCTGCTGTGTGATGGTTACATGGGGGGGGAGGACACTCGCGGTGTAAGAGTAATTTAATCCTACAGGTAAAGATTAAAGAATGCCATCAATGTATATACAGTGTATATAGTGAGAAATACACATCCCAGAGTATATTCACTCAGACACATACCTATGTTGATATAAAAAGTTATGTGCGTGTTGTGTTGTGTGTGTGTTGTGTTGTGTGTGTGTTGTGTTGTGTGTGTTGTGTTGTGTGTGTGTTGTGTTGTGTGTGTGTTGTGCGTGTGTGTGTTGTGTGTGTGTGTGTTGTGTTGTGTGTGTGTTGTGTTGTGTGTGTGTTGTGTTGTGTGTGTGTTGTGTTGTGTGTGTGTTGTGTTGTGTGTGTGTTGTGTTGTGTGTGTGTTGTGTTGTGTGTGTGTTGTGTTGTGTGTGTGTTGTGTTGTGTGTGTTGTGTGTGTGTGTGTTGTGTTGTGTGTGTGTTGTGTTGTGTGTGTGTTGTGTTGTGTGTGTGTTGTGTTGTGTGTGTGTTGTGCGTGTGTGTGTTGTGTGTGTGTGTTGTGTTATGTGTGTGTTGTGTGTGTGTTGTGTTGTGTGTGTGTTGTGCGTGTGTGTGTTGTGTGTGTGTGTTGTGCGTGTGTGTGTTGTGTGTGTGTGTTGTTAACAGCTCTTTGTGTGGACTTGCGTAAATGAGAATATGTAAAGGAAATAAAGCAAGCCACGTGCTTTAGTACAGCAGCACACGTTGAAAATATAAACAATCGCACGTGATGTGTGAATTGGAGATATCACAATCCTACGTGCTCTGGTCATGACGTGAAGGACGCGCTCGTGCTCTAGATGTAAATAAACGCACGTGACGTACGTGCTGGGGATATAAACACTCACGTGCTCTGATCCAACAACAGACAAGCAGCGTACGTGTTGTGAACATGAGAAAATAAGTGTGCTCTGGTCGACACACGCAGTACACGCGTTCTGGGGGAGATGAGCGCACGTGTTGTAGATATAAACAAAGGCACGTGCTCGCGTCAACACGCGACGGAGGCGCGTGCTTGGTAGGTAAACACATGGTGGTGGCGGTGGTGGTGGCAACACCTGCCTCAGCTAATCATAACTAACCTTTCTGCGCCATCAGTCTTACTTTTGCGGCGGGTCCTGTCTTCCGCTTCCGTCTGGGCTATGTTTGTGTACACCTGCTGCACTGCACCTTCCACCTGGCCTTGTTTCTTTGTGCTTCTGTACCTGACCTCGTCACTAGGTGCTGCCTCACCTGACCTCGTCACTAGGTGCTGCCTCACCTGACCTCGTCACTAGGTGCTGCCTCACCTGACCTCGTCACTAGGTGCTGCCTCACCTGACCTCGTCACTAGGTACTACCTCACCTGACCTCGTCACTAGGTACTACCTCACCTGACCTCGTCACTAGGTACTACCTCACCTGACCTCGTCACTAGGTACTACCTCACCTGACCTCGTCACTAGGTACTACCTCACCTGACCTCGTCACTAGGTACTACCTCACCTGACCTCGTCACTAGGCACTACCTCACCTGACCTCGTCACTAGGCACTACCTCACCTGACCTCGTAATCAGGTGCTGCCTCACCTGTGAACACCTCCACTTACAGATACATCAGTAAACACTCTCGTAATAAATCTTTAAAGTGGTTTACGGTATAAACATAAGTGTAATGTTTAATTCGTTATAATGTTTATTATAGACGTTTTATTTCATAGTAAACATTACTAAATATTACTCTTATTCAAGGACGCATTAACTAAATATTCCCACGACTTTATTCACGTCAGGAAATATCTTTAAAATGTATTTAACCGTGTCTTCTGAAACGGAAGCTTGTTAAATGTTTTGCACTCTGGCAAGACTGCTCGTCTTTTTCTCTCTGATTTATGAACACGTAAGATGTACACCTGCGGTTTACATGTATACCTGTATATACCTGCGGTATCCATGTGACCCGTCGAGTCTTCCTACTCGCGAGAAGTCAGGTTTATAATCTGCTTCTCCAGAATACACTCATCTTTGCTTCTCTGTGTGTTGTTATCAACCTTAATCTTGTAATATTCATTTCCGGTTTAGGAAGTCTGGTCTAGGACCGGATCGCGGGGGTGATGCCCCCCAGGACAGACACAGATATAATGTATTAGATGCAAAAAATTCGCGAACAAACGATGGAAGATGGAAAACAACCCCCCGGGGGGGCTGAAAGATAGCGCTAGGCCTTTCATGTTGCAATCAACACATCAGGAGCTTGATGCGTTGATTGCAATACGAAAGGCCTAGAGCTATCTTTCAACTCCCCCCCCCTCGGGGGTGTTTTGCATAATCTATTAAATATTACTCGGTGTTTAGTACTCGTTTGTGCGTGCTGGATGGTGTATCGTGTAGGAATAATGATCCTTCACTGTCAGTGAACTGTTGTGTATCAGGAGTAAATCTTTAAATGTCAAAGGTGGTGAATCAGCTGCCTTTTCATGAGCTGATATAATCTTGTGTTCTTGGTCTAAATTTAATGCCATTTTTCCGATATGATGTCTTGTATTTCCATCCCCTCCCTTCTGTGGTGTATTTCCACCCCTTCCTTCTGTGGTGCATTTCCACCCCCTCCTTTCTGTCATGTATTTCCATCCTCTCCCTTCTGTGGTGCATTTCCACCCCTTCCTTCTGTGGTGTATTTCCACCCCCTCCCTTCTGTGGTGTATTTCCACCCCCTTCCTTCTGTGGTGTATTTCCACCCCCTTTCCTTCTGTGGTGCATTTCCACCCCCTTCCTTCTGTGGTGTATTTCCACCCCCTTCCTTCTGTGGTGTATTTCCACCCCCTTTCCTTCTGTGGTGCATTTCCACCCCCTGCCTTCTGTGGTGTATTTCCACCCCCTCCCTTCTGTGGTGCATTTCCACCCCCTCCCTTCTGTGGTGTATTTTCCTCCCCCCCCCCACCCCGCCATTCCCCACCACCCCGTTTTTTTGTGGGCAGTAACCAGAGGGAATAGCAGGAGAGAGGGAGAAAGAGAGAGGAAGGAGTGCTGATTCTGTATCCTTGACCAATACCTTAAATATTACATGATAGTCCTTAATCCATGTAGATGTGACTGGTTCTTCTCAGCAGATAACCTCGGTGTGGATATCCAAATCTTTTGTTGTCTATCATTCCCGTGTGTACTCTGTTGTGTTGTGGCGCTAAAAGTAACGTTTTAAAACGAATGAGTCATCTTCTTAACCCTATACAAAATTATGGCGTTGGTACTGGCTGTGATGGCTAGTAACGTACCTAGATAGTGAACTAGCAGAGATAGCTTATTGTACGGGTGTCACGTAGCTCCATTGCTACCGCACTTAGTTCACACACTGAGACCCGGGGTTCGATCCCCGGTAGGGATGGAGAATCAGGACGTATTTCCCAAAGACACTTGCTGTCCCTGTTCACCTATCAGTAAAATAGGTACCTGGGTGTTAGCCGACTGGTGTGGGTCGCATCCTGGGACAAAATTGACCTAATTTGACCGAAATGCTCAGCATAACAAAGGGCTTTCTATAAAATAGTATGTCATTAATATTAGCTAAACTTGTTCAGTGTTCAGTGGTCAGTCGTCACGTGAGGTCACAGACCCTGAGCTGCTTTGGGGATTAGCGTGGACGGTTACAAAGCATGGCTTGCTTCTGCAGTGTTTTAAAAACTGAGTTTGGAGAGTTGAAGGAGGAGGTCTTGCTTCTCCAGGAGGAGATTAGGAGGCTGAAGGTCCACCTCAATGGGCCTGGGAGAGAGTGTGAGGTGGTTGGAGATGTGGGGAATGAGGCTTCTAGCAGTGAGGTGCAGTCTGTCTCTCACTGTGAGGAGGCTGTAGGTGGGGAGGTAGCAACGGGTACCAGCAGTGAGGTGCAGCCCAGCACCTGCTACAAGTGGCGAGTTGTTCACAGTAATGGGAGGCGCATCAGAGTAAGGAAAGTTAAGAGTGAAGATCTGAAGGTAGGAAATCGCTTCTCTGTTCTCCAGGATGAATGTACTTCAGTGGCCAGTGAAGGTAAGGGTACTACTGCCCCTGCTAATGAAGGTAAGCGCATTCTTGTGGTTGGTGACTCTCAGGTAAGATATGTTGACCGTGCTTTTTGTAATAGGAATAAGAAGATGAGAGATAGAGTGTGCTTCCCTGGAGCTGGTGTTGGGGACATTGTCAACAGACTGGATAATATCATGTCAGGTAATGGGAACAAGCCCATTATCTGTCTCAGTGCTGGTGGAAATGATATTGGGAAGGGTAGGAGAGAAGAGCTGCTAGATAAGTACAGGTCAGCTATAGATTTCATTAAGTCTAAGGGAGGGATCCCAATCATATGTAGCATCTTGCCTAGAAGGGGAGTAGGAAATGAATGGTTGTCTAGGGCAATTGGTGTAAATTGCTGGCTAGACAGATACTGCAAGGAACTTGCAATCCCATTCATTGACAACTGGAACAACTTTTATGGCAAACATGATATGTATGCAAGGGATGGGGTTCATCTCTCTGGGGCAGGGGTGGTAGCACTTGCAGACTCGATTGAGAAGGCCATTGGTGAAATGCCTATGATTTTAAACTGATGGAAGATAGAGGTATGGGTGTGTGTGGGAAACAAGCAGGTTGCAACACTAGGGTTGGAAACAGTAAATGTATAAAAGGCATTCAGCATGAAGTTATAAATAAAGACAATAGAACAGGTCAGAAAACAAAGGGGGACAGCAGAGGGCAGCAAGGGACTAGCTCCCTTAAGGTTTACTATACTAATAGCAGGAGTGTTAGAAATAAGATAGATGAGCTAAGATTAATTGCAAGTGCAGGAAACATAGATATTATTGCTATAACAGAGACCTGGCTCAATTTGAAAGATAGAGAGATGCCATCTGAATGTCACATACAAGGCTATAAATTATTCCACACTGACAGGGTCAACAGGAAAGGTGGTGGAGTAGCGATGTATGTCAGAGACAATTTAAATTGTTGTGTTAGACAAGATATTAAATTAGAAGCGTCAGCCACTGAATCTGTTTGGTTACAGCTTCTCGAGGGCCGAGAAAAACTAATTTTGGGTGTGATTTACAGGGCCCCAAATCTTGATAGGGAGTGCAGTAAACTTCTATGGGACGAAATTCGTAAGGCATCTACATACGAAAATGTTGTGCTAATGGGAGATTTCAACTATAGACAGATTGACTGGAGCAATTTGACAGGAAATTTAGAGTCGGGTGACTTTCTTGATACGATCCAGGATTGTTTTTTAAAACAGTTTGTGACAGAGCCAACTAGGGGAAATAACCTCCTTGACTTGGTTCTTGCCAGTAGGGAAACACTAATTAATAATCTTGAGGTTAATGATGAGCTTGGGGAGAGTGATCACAAATCACTCAGTTTTAACATATCATGGAATTCCCCTAATAATGGCAATCAAGTCTCCGTCCCTGACTTTCGCTTGGCTGATTTCATAGGACTGAAAAATTACTTAGGTGGGCTGAACTGGAATGACCTGACTAGGGGTCAGGTAGGTGGTGATGGTTGCCGATATGATGCTTTCCAGGGCATAGTTCTAGCTGCTCAGTCAAATTATGTTCCAAATAGGGAAATCAGATCAAACAAAAATGATCCTAAATGGATGAACAATAGATTAAAATATCTGATTGGTCAAAAGAGAGGCATATATAGGCAAATCAAAAGAGGAGAGGGGCAATTAAGAAATCGATATATTCAGTTAAAGAGAGAAATAAAAAAGGGAATTAGAAAAGCAAAAAGAGATTATGAGGTTAAAGTTGCAAGAGAATCGAAGACTAACCCAAAAGGATTCTTTCAGGTATACAGAAGTAAGATCAGGGACAAGATAGGCCCACTCAAAAGTTCCTCGGGTCAGCTCACTGACAGTGATAAGGAAATGTGTAGAATTTTTAACACATACTTCCTCTCAGTTTTTACACAGGAGGATACCAGTGATATTCCAGTAATGATAAATTATGTAGAACAGGACGATAATAAACTGTGCACTATTAGGGTCACAAGTGACATGGTCCTTAGGCAAATAGATAAATTAAAACCTAACAAATCCCCAGGCCCTGATGAACTGTATGCAAGGGTTCTAAAGGAATGTAAAGAGGAGCTTAGCACACCTTTGGCTAATCTTTTCAACATATCACTACAAACTGGCATGGTGCCAGATAAGTGGAAAATGGCAAATGTGATACCTATTTTCAAAACAGGTGACAGGTCCTTAGCTTCGAACTATAGACCAATAAGCCTAACCTCCATAGTGGGAAAATTTATGGAATCAATAATTGCCGAGGCAGTTCGTAGCCACCTTGAAAAGCATAAATTAATCAACGAATCTCAGCATGGTTTTACAAAGGGACGTTCCTGCCTTACGAATTTATTAACTTTTTTCACTAAGGTATTTGAGGAGGTAGATCATGGTAACGAATATGATATTGTGTATATGGACTTCAGTAAGGCTTTTGACAGGGTCCCACATCAGAGACTATTGAGGAAAATTAAAGCACATGGAATAGGAGGAGAAATTTTTTCCTGGATAGAGGCATGGTTGACAAATAGGCAGCAGAGAGTTTGCATAAATGGGGAGAAATCAGAGTGGGGAAGCGTCACGAGCGGTGTTCCACAGGGGTCAGTGTTGGGCCCCCTGCTGTTCACAATCTACATAAACGACATAGATGAGGGCATAAAGAGCGACATCGGCAAGTTTGCCGATGACACCAAAATAGGCCGTCGAATTCATTCTGACGAGGACATTCGAGCACTCCAGGAAGATTTGAATAGACTGATGCAGTGGTCGGAGAAGTGGCAGATGCAGTTTAATATAGACAAATGCAAAGTTCTAAATGTTGGACAGGACAATAACCATGCCACATATAAACTAAATAATGTAGATCTTAATATTACGGATTGCGAAAAAGATTTAGGAGTTCTGGTTAGCAGTAATCTGAAACCAAGACAACAGTGCATAAGTGTTCGCAATAAAGCTAATAGAATCCTTGGCTTCATATCAAGAAGCATAAATAATAGGAGTCCTCAGGTTGTTCTTCAACTCTATACATCCTTGGTTAGGCCTCATTTAGATTATGCTGCACAGTTTTGGTCACCGTATTACAGAATGGATATAAATTCTCTGGAAAATGTACAAAGGAGGATGACAAAGATGATCCCATGTATCAGAAACCTTCCCTATGAGGATAGACTAAGGGCCCTGAAACTGCACTCTCTAGAAAGACGTAGAATTAGGGGGGATATGATTGAGGTTTATAAGTGGAAGACAGGAATAAATAAAGGGGATGTAAATAGTGTGCTGATAATATCTAGCCTAGACAGGACTCGCAGCAATGGTTTTAAGTTGGAAAAATTCAGATTCAGGAGGGATATAGGAAAGTACTGGTTTGGTAATAGAGTTGTGGATGAGTGGAACAAACTCCCAAGTACCGTTATAGAGGCCAGAACGTTGTGTAGCTTTAAAAATAGGTTGGATAAATACATGAGTAGATGTGGGTGGGTGTGAGTTAGACCTGATAGCTTGTGCTAACGGGTCGGTTGCCGTGTTCCTCCCTTGAGTCAATGTGACCTGACCTGACTAGGTTGGGTGCATTGGCTTAAGCCGGTAGGGACTTGGACCTGCCTCGCATGGGCCAGTAGGCCTTCTGCAGTGTTCCTTCGTTCTTATGTTCTTATGTTCTTATGTATACCATGTACATGTACTTATAGAAATAAAGATTATTATTACTATCTGACATATGTTGGTGCTGATCAGAACTGCTGGGCAGCTGACAGTCCTCTAGATCTGTCTTGTATAACGAAGACTGAAGGGCAGAAGTGTCGTCTGGATAAGCTGGGCATAAGATACATAAAAAAAAAACGACAAACTGCAAAACAAAGACCCGGTTGTATTTTTTATAGTTAGTCGTTCTAGTGATGCTTGTGGAGTATTCATTATCTATTTCGTAACTAAAGATGATTATACTGGTAATGACACTATGGTGTCTCTGATGGCGGCGAAGTATTGCAAATTTTGCAGGTCAAATAAAATAACTTGACGGGGGTGTAAATTACTCTGTGTATAGTATTTAAGTTAAGGCAGCTGAGACTGCTTCTCTGAGATCGACGACACCATGCCCAGCCCTTCTAGGGTAGGGTAGGTGCCTGAGCCCGAGCCTTTAGCTCATAAGACTGTCATTCCCATTTGCCCCCTTGAGGCGGGGATGGCAGACCAGAGAGGCCTAGCTTGTGCCTAGGCCTGGGGACAGTTGGGGACAGTTGGTACTTGTGCCTCCTCCCATGAGAGACTTAGGTCTCAGACACTCCCTAAAGAGGGAGCCAAGGCCGGGCCACCACTTGGAAAAGGCCCGGGCCGGGAGAATACCGGCGAATCTTTAATAATAATAAATAATAATAATGCTTCTCTGATTCAGACGTTTCGGAGAATTCGCTTTCCATTATCAGTGCTGTGAAACACCGAAGACCGTCTTCCTGCGGAACTGAACATAAAGGATACATTCTTATTTACAAAATTAAACAGAAATACATACATTGAAATCAAGAAATATTATGTAAAACATCGCTATAAAAAAAAACGTTAAAAAATTTCAATTAAATTCCCCCCAGGAGCGACCCAAAGAATAATTCTCGTTGCACCAGAAAATATTAACATCTGTGTAAGATAGTCACCTGACGCGATTTACTTTTAAAAGATATTTGGATTGAATTTACAGGCACAATACTGTAGTTGTTACAAGCTTTGATCTCGTTTTCTGTGTATAACAGAAAACATCGATTCTGAGAGAAAATGTCAAGGGATACACTGAGAAGTGTTTGTCTCTGTGTATATACGTTGAAAGCTTATATTAATCCAGCTTGAATTCAGGGATTAAAGTATTATTGACTGGTAGTGAACAAGTGTCATGTATCCTCAGTAACACTTGCGTAGATGATGAACGTTAAGACGCGTATTGCACTGTATTAAAAGGTGAAGCTACCGAGTGGCAGAAGTCATTACTCTCAGATCTTTGTGAGCACATATTACTGACACAGGGACCTTCAGTCACAGTAGTCTTCCGTCACAGTGGCCTTCCGTCACAGTGACCATGAAGACGGTCTAGCAAGCTGATAATTTGTTTGAAATAACTTATCCGAATGTTGGAGGATGGTGTGAGCACACAGTGCTGCCTACACATGTGTAAGTGTAGAGGACTACCCACCTATATGTAAGTGGACTCACAGTTCTAGCCAGGTACGGAGTATAGCAGCTCTACCAGGAAAACGATTAAACTTTACAGGTCTGAGAACAAATACTCAAGTTTCAGACTTCCTGACGTGTGGTTCCAGAGTGTACTCACCTATTTGTGGTTGCAGGGGTCGATTCATAGCTCCTGGCCCCACCTCTTCACTGATCGTTACTTGGTCCTCTCACTCCCTGCTCCATGTGTTTTATCGTACGTCGTCTTAAAACTATGTATGGTTCTTGCCTCCACTATGTCACTTTCTAGGCTATTTCACTTCCTGACGCCTCTATGACTGAAGAAATACTTCCTAACATCCCTTTGACTCATCGGAGTCTTCAACTTCCAATTGTGACCCCTTGTTTCTGTGTCCCATTTCTGGAACATCCTGTCTTTGTCCACCTTGTCAATTCCACGCAGTATTTTATATGTCGTTATCATGTCCCCCCTAACCCTCCTGTCCTCTAGTGTCGTCAGGCCGATATTCCTTAACCTTTCATCGTAGGACATTTTCCTTAGCTCTGGGTCTAGTCTTGTTGCAAACTTTGCACTTTCTCTAATTTCTTGACGTGCTTGACCAGGTGTGGGTTCCAAACTGGTGCTGCATACTTCAGTATGGGCCTGATGTACACGGTATACAGTGTCTTGAACGATTCCTTACTAAGGTATCGGAACGCTATTCTCAGATTTTCCAGACACCCATATGGTGCAGCAGTTATCTGGTTGATGTACGCCTCAAGAGATGTGCTCGGTATTATACTAACCCCAAGATCTTTTTTCCTTGAGTGAGGTTTACAGTCTTTGCCCACCTAGACTATACTCTGTCTGCGGTCTTCTTTGCCCTTCCCCGATCTTCATGACTTTGCATTTGGCGGAGTTAAAGTCTAGGAGCCAGTTGCTGGACCACGCGTCCAGTCTGTTCAGGTCTCTTTGTATTCCTGCCTGATCCTCATCCGATTTAATTCTCCTCATTAACGTCACATCATCTGCAAACAGGGACACTTCTGAGTCTATCCCTTCCATTATGTCATTCACCTCGCTAGTCACAGGCGCCTTCTCTGACACCTCGTCACGTACCATGACTCGTTGTTGCCTCCCTGTCAGATATTCTCTGATCCATTGCAGTGCCTTTCCTGTTATGCATGTCTGATCCTCTAGCTTTTGCATTAACCTCTTGTAAGGAACTGTGTCGAAGGCCTTCTTGCAGTCCAAGAAAATGCAGTCTATCCACCCCTCTCTCTCTCTCTCTCTCTCTCTCTCTCTCTCTTGTCTGACTTCCGTTACCTTGTCATAAAACTCCAGTAGGTTTTTGAAACAGGATTTTCCCTCCCTGAAACCGTGCCGGTTGTCGATTATAAGCTTGTTTCTTTCTAGGTGCTCCACCACTCTCCTCCTGATAATCTCCATGACTTTGCATACTATACACGTCAGTGACACTGGTCTGTAGTTTAGTGCCTCGTGTCTGTCTCCTTTCTTAAAATCTGGGACTGCATTTGCTATCTTTCATACCTCAGGTAGTTGCCCAGTTTCAATGGATGTGTTGAAGATTTTTGTTAGTGGCACACAGAGCATCTCTGCTCCCTCTCTAAGGACCCACGGAGAGATGTTGTCTGGTCCCACCGCCTTTGAGGTATCAAGTTCACATAGCAGCTTCTTCACCTCCTCCTCCTCCTTTGTGTGTAATTCATCCAGCACTTGTTGGTGTATTCCTTGTTGGTGTACCTCCCTATTCTAACTTCTTGGAGTCCTTCCTGTCTCCACTGTAAATACTTCTTTAAATGTTATGTTGAGCACCTCACATACTTCTTGGTCGTTTCTTGTGAACTTTCTACCTTTCTTCCTCAGCCTGATTACTTGGTCCTTGACTGTTGTTTCCCTCCTGACGTGGCTATAAAGCAGGTTCGGGTCAGACTTGACTCTCGATGATATGCCATTTTTGTATTGTCGCTGTGTATGTGTGTGTGTGTGTGTGTGTGTGTGTGTGTGTGTGTGTGTGTGTGTGTGTGTGTGTGTGTGTGTGTGTGTGTGCGTGTGCTCACGCGCAAGTACATTTTCATGTATACCAACTCTTCTTAATGTATGCATAAATAACTCACTACGATTGTGACAGGATATAAGCATGTAAATGGTTTATTATCACTGTAACTTGTTCAGCTACCAGTATTTTGCGGCCCAGTCCCTGGACCTATTATGTGCATCTGTAATCCTTTGGCTACCGCCCATAGGATGGATATGTGATGCATAATAAAGATGTGAAACTAACAGTTCTTCTGTTTCTCTCCGGCAGAACAAGATCGTCGTGTGTAATAGAAAGCCTTGTCCTAGTCTTGAAGGTTGCTACTGGAAGATCACTGTAGACAAACACTGTTGTCAGATATGCAAGGGTGAGTCTCCCTGAAGTGTTGTCCTATCTGCAAGGGTAAGTCTGCCTTCATACTATTGTCTTTTATCAGACCTATTAGGATGAGTTTCCTCTTGGATTGTTATTAGATCTGTTAGAGTGTATTTCCGCTAACATTGTTATCGAGTGCGTTTGCGAGAGTTTCCTCAAGCACTTCTTATCGAGCATACTAGAGTGTATCCTCACCACGTCTGCACTCACTTCATTACAATTCCACATTACTCTAAGACATCCCATTCCAACTCTAGCACTTGATTATTACTTTAGCACTTTCTCAATTTTTACTTTTTTTTTGTGGATAAAAAGTTGATGGGCAGACCTTTAGATGTGCATGCTTTTGGACAGACTAATGAAGTCATTGTTTATTGGTAGCTACAGTAAGAGCTGGAAGCAGAAATAATGCAAGGATGATGGCGTCAGTGGGTAAGAAATGTGGGTAAAGTAAATGAGCTAAAGGTGACAATGGGAGATGTAAGAAGATATAAGAATGAAGGGATTGAAAGAGTACATTCAGTGAGGAGGTCGAGGAAGTATGCAGTAGAATTACAAATGCCTTGCTAGAGTTGGCAGCCAAAGTTTGAAGTTGTACAAGGGTGGGTGCTAATGGGAAGAGGAATGATTGGTGGAATGATGAGGTAAAGAGGGAGGTGAAGTACAAAAAAAAATGTAAGCTTATGTATATAAGTAGATAAGAAAAAAAATAGATAATGGCCAGAAACTGCTTGTCCTTTTACGAATTTATGAAAAAAATCGTGTGATAGAGCGGACAGAGGAACACTGGCAAAAGTTCCAAATGTATGGAATAAGTTAGTTACTAAAAGGAAGGAGTTTTCACGTGGGCAATGAGGCTTAGGGTAGGACATGTAGGGGAAAGAGAGATGGACTGTTTCTTAGAAAAAGTAAGTATTAGACAGGGATATGCAATATAACCATGGTTGCTTAATAGTGAATGCTGGGGTGGTGGGAAGAGGTGTGGGATTAATAGACAATGAATCTCATAGAAAGGAAATGTAACAGATGCACTTTGCTCGTGACACAGTTCTGTTCTGAAAGATTCTGAAGAAAGTTTTCAAAGGTTGGTGGAGGAGTTTGGGATGGTGTGTAAAAGAAGGAAATTAAATGTAAACACAGAAAAGAGCAAAGTGATGAGGGTAGCAAATGTTTCTGCAGTGAAAGATTAGGCATGAAACTGGTGGAATTGTAAATGAAGTGAAGGTATTTAGATATTTAGGAGTGAATACGTCAGCAGATAGCACTGAAAAATGAAGGAGAACCATAGAATAAACGAGGGAAACTGGTAAGTGAAGTGTTGAGGCACCACTTGAAAGAAATTTCTCATTGGAGATCACAAGGACAACATATCGGAGAATAATGATACCAGCACTATTGTACGGGTGTGAGAAGATTGGCTTTAAATACTGCAGCATGAAGGAGGACAGAGGCAGAGTAGATGCCATGTTGCGGAGCAATAGTTGATGTGAATATTAAGCAGAGAAATCGCAGGGGATTAGGAAAAGTATAATTCGGAGGACTGAGGAATAGTTGTCGAGATGGTCTTGGAATTTTGAAAGAATAGAGCAGAAGAGGATAAACAACAGGTTGCATAAATTTGATGGAAGGAAAGTGAAGGGGGTCACTCTAGGAAGAGCTGGAGGGAGAGCCTGAAGTTTTTAAGTAGGAAGGACTTGCGCATCCAGCAGACTTGTGTGAACATGTTAGATATGAGTGACTAGAGATGAGTGCCTTGTAGGATTTGACGTGATGTTGATGAACAATGTAACATTTATGAAGGTGTTCAAAGAAAATGGTTGACCAGACTCAAGCCCTGGGGGTGTCATACGAATACAGATTATGCATATAATTGAACTTTTTGTACGATCCTGGAAGATAGGACAGGTTTTAGAGTAGGTTAGTGAGAGGAATGACTTGAGAGTGAGAGAAAGCAGCCGAGCTGAACCCAGCAGCTGAGCACTGATGAAGGGCATGTGACGGCAGCTTGTATGGAGGCGAGTTGGTCTAGGCAGGTAGACAAGACAAGAAAGTTTAGGTAAGACCATGGTGGGGTGAGCGTGGAAGTGGGGATCAAGGAAGAATAGATTGGTGAGAGGAAGGTTATGAATGGTAGAGATAGTACCAGGGCTTAACCTAGTAGCTAAAGGAAGATCTAAAGGGTTAAGGGTACGACACCAGAGCTCACAAACGCACGATACTCTCCTCTTGGGCACTTTGGGTTAACCAAGGTGACTAATTTAAGTCTGACAAGGAAATCTGGCAAATTACGTAATGAAAATATACTAATAAAAGAAACCGGCTCGATTTCAATGGTCCAGGCCCTTTAACATAGGCCTGTGGGGCAAATTTATGTTTATTTGTAGATGGGAAGGACTGGTAAAGTGGCGTGTAGGTCAGTACCGGCACTCTGAAGCAGTGGTGGGGAGTTTTAGCTCGTAGGCTCAACCTAATTGTGCTCTCTGATCATTTCTGGCAAGAAAACTATTGAGTGAATGATAATGAATATTTGTTCTTTTTTTTTTTGGTCATTACGTATGTGGGAGACGGTCAGTGGTAAAAAAAAAAAGTCATCATAATCGTCATTATCACAATAATTATCAATGTTACTATAAATATTATTCTGATTACTCACGGCCACGCTGGCGGGAGATTCGTCTGTATAAACTTGCATTTGTGGTCACAGTGGTGCCTATGCTAACCGTACTATCGTAATCGCCTTCAAAAGCGTCAATATCTTCATGACTGACGTGATACTAATCACCACAATCATCAAACAATCGCCAAACACCATATTAATACAGCCCTTTCATTCCCCCTGGCTACAGGTTGTGAACATCAGGGCAAGTGGCACCACCACGGGTCTCGCTGGTCGGACGGGTGTCAACATTACCAGTGTCTCTCAGGAGTACTAACAGTCTCCCAGACACAATGCCACATCCCCTGCTACGGTCCTCTGCAACCCCATGGCAAGGCTTGCTGCTCTTCTTGCTTAGGTGAGTGTTTGATGGGGGAGGGGAGAAGGAAAGTAAGGGCATGGTGAACAGAGAATATATATACCAATAACTGTCTGTGTATAATGCACACTTCGAAGTATGTATCGGAATAAATATGTATCGTGAGGTATCTGTAAATTGTATGTACATTAAATTATCTGTGGGTATACATCGATGTATATGCATCTCTAAGTGCATATTCACTTCAGTCCCTAAGGAAAATATTAGATTGATTGAGTGATAGACTAACTGAGCGACAGACTAATTGAGTGATAGGCTCATTGAATGATAGAGTAAGTGGGGAGGGAGAAAAATCAGAGGGAAAGAGAGAAATGAGCGAGTTCAGCAGCGTCTGGAAAATGACTCCACAACCCAACCAGCCGTTCCTTACGACAAAACCTCATTATGCCTCAACATTAACAGAGTCTACCATCAAACACACACCAATACAGAAAATGTCAGTCATCATATAGTTAGAGAGGTAAACTAAGGTAAACGAGAAGAAGTTAATTGAAAAAAAAATAAAATCAGGAGATAGTACAGAAAGAAATAATTGCAGAAGAAGAAAATTAGCCCATACACAGTTCCAAAGACTCAACTGAGCACTCACTCAACATGGAGGGCTCAATATGGGGACTGGGTGCTCTACGGAGATCAGATTATTATTATTATAATCAAGGGGGAAGCGCTAAACCCGTAGGATTATACAGCGCCCAGGGGAGGGGGGATGTGGAAGGCATTCAGGCTTAATTCGGGGAACTGGAGCACAGATCCAATTCCCTAAATCAAGAGCCCCTCACCAACATCAAGGAACCTTCCATGAGGGGTACGGAGATCAGAGAGGCCTTCAGTCTGCCAACATAACACTCCCTTCACAAACCATGGAGAAAGGTGCCTTGATACTGGTGAAGGATTCTTGATACAAGAAATTATAGCTACTCTACCCTGTCTTCAGTACACTTAACTTCCTTTCCCCATTGTAGTGACCCAGGTGGCTCCCAGGAAGGAATAACTTCACAGGCGGAGGACAAAATAACTTCAGTGCACAGGAAAACACAAATTTTAAGGTGACATTCAAGATATAAAGCCAAGGCAGACCTTATATATATATATATATATATATATATATATATATATATATATATATATATATATATATATATATATATATATATATATATATATATATATATATATATATATATATACATATATATATGTCCAATATACAAAAAGAGTTAGAAACAGAAATACAAATAGCTAGAGCTTCATTTAAGGTTATTAATATAATATTCAAGAGGTTGCTAGTAGAATTGCAGTAAATCAACCATTCAAATCATTATGAAGCTGTGTGTAGTCTGTGGTCAGTCAAACAAACGGGCTTCCACATGGATAAATTGTCATTTTTGTGGAAATTGGTGTCACGCCCCTTGTGCAGATATTCAAGAACTAGCTACAAGCAGTATTAAAACAGAGAAGTGTTTTTGGGTATGCCCAAATGAGGAAAATCTGTGGACTAAAATCACAAGGGTATTAAAAGAGGACAACATCAAAGCTGCTTTCATAGAAAACCTGGAAGCTTTCTACAACAGATGGGAACATAAAAAGTCTGGGCTGAATGGTACTGCCCTTGATACTGGCCATGTAGTCAGAAACTGTAAGGCTGGAGGTGATGTCCTGGTAGTCAGTAAATGTGGGGCTGATAGTGCTGTCCTGGGAGACAGTAATGGTGAAGCTGGAGGTGCTGTCTTGGGAGACAGAAATGGTGAAGCTGGAGATACTGTCCTGGGAGACAGAAATGGTGAAGCTGGAGATACTGTCCTGGGAGACAGTAATGGTGAAGCTGGAGATACTGTCCTGGGAGACAGTAATGGTGAAGCTGGAGATTTTGTCCAGGTAGTCGGGAATTATACGCAGGAAGGAATACATATAAATGACCTCTTAGGGGACAGGAGCCATAGTAGGGAAACAAGTGTAGTCAAAGATAAGATAAAACCAATATTGCAAACTAGAAATACCGCAGGAAATAGCAAACAAGAGGACTCCACTAGCAATAATGAGGATATATTACCAAAAACAACTGGTGGGAGCTCCATTGTTGGTGCTAGGGAGGATAGAAGTAAGACAGGGAAACATGCACCAACAGGGAATACAGTCACAGAAACCCAAGGCAAGCCGAAACCAAGCCTGTGCACATACTATGCACTTGGTATCTGCTGGCATGGGAAATCTGGAAAAACAGATGGGACATGCAACTATGACCACCCTAGAAAATGCCATGCCCATATGACAACAGGAAAATGCAAACTCCCTTCCTGTAAGCTTTTTCACCCTGAAATGTGTACCTCTTCAGTACAGGAAAGACTGTGCTATAACTTAAATTGCCAGGCATACCATCTAAAGGGGACAAAAAGATACAAAACATCCAGGCCATGGGAAAACCTGGGTAGCCACAGCCACTCAAGAGGGAGAGGTTTTTTAGTGCCAGGAAGGAAAAAAAACTGGCAGGAAATGGCAGAAATCGTACACCAAATCCAGTCATTCCTGGAGTGGAACCACAGTCGATGGCCTCCACTCCAAACCAAAAGATACAGATACTAATGCCGGAAAAAAAATCCCCCCCCCAGTACCAACAATACCACCAGTCCGATAACATTCTTCTTTGCAAATATACAGGGTCTAAAGCCAGCAACAAACAACAAAATACCTTTCATCCGTGGACTGCTTGCAGAGGCAAAGGCAATGTTCGCGGCTTTCACTGAGACCCACATAAAGGATCACTTGGACAACGAAATATGGATCCCAGGTTACAACCTATACAGATGTGACAGAGTGAACAGGCAAAAGGGGGGGGGGGGGGTTGGCCTGTACATTGCAGAGTCACTTGTTTGCACAGAACTGCTTAATGCCTCAAATGATGTAGTGGAAGTTTTAGCAGTAAAGGTCGAGAACCAAAACCTAGTCATTGTGGTAGTCTACAAGCCTCCGGATGCAACATCCCAGCAATTCCAGGAACAGCTGTTAAAAATTGACCACTGTCTGGAAAATCTTCCAGCTCCTGCACCCAACATCTTGCTTCTGGGGGATTTCAACTTAAGGCACCTAAAATGGAGGAATATAGCAAATAATATTGTTGCAGTAATAACACCAGGAGGCAGCTCTGATGAAAACTCACACTCACACGAGCTTTTAAATCTCTGCACAATATTCAATTTAAACCAGCAAATAATAGAGCCTACTAGACTGGAGAATACACTAGACCTCATCTTCACTAACAATGATGATCTGATAAGAAATGTCACCATATCAAAAACAATATACTCAGATCACAACATAATTGAGGTTCAGACATGTATGCGTGGAGCCCCAGACCGACAAAATGAGACTAGTCACGAGGGAGCACTCACCAAATTCAACTTCAATAACAAAAACATAAATTGGGACCAAGTAAACCAAGTCCTAACCGATATAAGCTGGGAAGATACACTAAGCAACACAGACCCAAACTTATGCCTAGAACAGATTAACTCGGTGGCACTCGATGTATGCACAAGGCTTATTCCTCTAAGAAAAAGGAGGAGTAGATGTAAAATAGAAAGAGACAGGCGCTCCCTTTACAGGCGACGGAAAAGAATAACAGAGCGGCTAAAAGAGGCCAATATATCTGAAATGCGTAGGGAGACACTGGTCAGAAAAATAGCAAGCATCGAACTTAAGCTAAAAGAATCCTTTAGGAGTCAGGAATCGCGGGAAGAACTAAAAGCCATAAATGAAATCGAAAGAAACCCAAAGTATTTCTTCTCCTATGCCAAATCAAAATCCAGTATTGGGCCCCTACTTAAACAAGATGGGTCCTACACAGATGACAGCAAGGAAATGAGTGAGCTACTCAAGTCCCAATATGACTCAGTTTTTAGCAAGCCGCTAACCAGACTGAGAGTCGAAGATCAAAATGAATTTTTTATGAGAGAGTCACAAAATCTGATTAACACAAGCCTATCCGATGTTATCCTGACGCCAAATGACTTCGAACAGGCGATAAATGACATGCCCATGCACTCTGCCCCAGGGCCAGACTCATGGAACTCTGTGTTCATCAAGAACTGCAAGAAGCCCCTATCACGAGCCTTTTCCATCCTATGGAGAGGGAGCATGGACACGGGGGTCGTCCCTCAGTTACTAAAAACAACAGACATAGCCCCACTCCACAAAGGGGGCAGTAAAGCAACAGCAAAGAACTACAGACCAATAGCACTAACATCCCATATCATAAAAATCTTTGAAAGGGTCCTAAGAAGCAAGATCACCACCCATCTAGAAACCCATCAGTTACACAACCCAGGGCAACATGGGTTTAGAACAGGTCGCTCCTGTCTGTCTCAACTATTGGATCACTACGACAAGGTCCTAAATGCACTAGAAGACAAAAAGAATGCAGATGTAATATATACAGACTTTGCAAAAGCCTTCGACAAGTGTGACCATGGCGTAATAGCGCACAAAATGCGTGCTAAAGGAATAACAGGAAAAGTCGGTCGATGGATCTATAATTTCCTCACTAACAGAACACAGAGAGTAGTCGTCAACAGAGTAAAGTCCGAGGCAGCTACGGTGAAAAGCTCTGTTCCACAAGGCACAGTACTAGCTCCCATCTTGTTCCTCATCCTCATATCCGACATAGACAAGGATGTCAGCCACAGCACCGTGTCTTCCTTTGCAGATGACACCCGAATCTGCATGACAGTGTCTTCCATTGCAGACACTGCAAGGCTCCAGGCGGACATCAACCAAATCTTTCAGTGGGCTGCGGAAAACAATATGAAGTTCAACGATGAGAAATTTCAATTACTCAGATATGGTAAACATGAGGAAATTAAATCTTCATCAGAGTACAAAACAAATTCTGGCCACAAAATAGAGCGAAACACCAACGTCGAAGACCTGGGAGTGATTATGTCGGAGGATCTCACCTTCAAGGACCATAACATTGTATCAATCTCATCTGCTAGAAAAATGACAGGATGGATAATGAGAACCTTTAAAACTAGGGAGGCCAAGCCCATGATGACACTCTTCAGGTCACTTGTTCTATCTAGGCTGGAATATTGCTGCACTCTAACAGCACCTTTCAAGGCAGGTGAAATTGCCGACCTAGAAAATGTACAGAGAACTTTCACGGCGCGCATAACGGAGATAAAACACCTCAATTACTGGGAGCGCTTGAGGTTTCTAAACCTGTATTCCCTGGAACGCAGGAGGGAGAGATACATGATTATATACACCTGGAAAATCCTAGAGGGATTAGTACCGAACTTGCACACGAAAATCACTCACTACGAAAGCAAAAGACTTGGCAGACGATGCACCATCCCCCCAATGAAAAGCAGGGGTGTCACTAGCACGTTAAGAGACCATACAATAAGTGTCAGGGGCCCGAAACTGTTCAACTGCCTCCCAGCACACATAAGGGGGATTACCAACAGACCCCTGGCAGTCTTCAAGCTGGCACTGGACAAGCACCTAAAGTCAGTTCCTGATCAGCCGGGCTGTGGCTCGTACGTTGGTTTGCGTGCAGCCAGCAGCAACAGCCTGGTTGATCAGGGGCTGATCCACCAGGAGGCCTGGTCACAGACCGGGCCGCGGGAGCGTTGACCCCCGAAACTCTCTCCAGGTAAACTCCAGGTATACCAGATAGAAAATAACAAAGATCAAGGTCTTGATGCCTTGATTCTGGCGAAAGTTTCATGTTTCAAGGAACTGGAGGTATCCCTCCAGTAGGTACCCAGGCTCGGAGCGAGCCTGGGTACCTATCATTCTTAAGGAGCCGTAGGACCCCTACAAGTTTAATTCCTAATGAACAATAATGATCATAATATTAAGCTAATAACTGATGAATACAGTAAAAGCAAATGTAGCCAAGGCCAAGAAAATAGCGTGCCGGGCTATAAGAGCTTTACAAAACAAGAGATAACAACAGTGTTGGTACTCTCAAAACACTTTTGTTGTTGTGAGCATTTGATCATTCAAGACAGAGCCAGACACTCCGGCTATAAAATACCCAGAGACCATTCATTGCCCGCACAGCATCAATAAAACATCAGAACTACTGGCAGCGTCTCCAAGCGTTCTGAATACACTATCTTGAGCAGTGACGGAAGATAGGTTTTTGTGTTCAGGAAAGTGAGTAAGCTTGTTCTTTCATCTGACAGCTCTGCTTGGCTTGTTCTACCATCTGACAGCTCTGCTTGGCTTGTTCTACAATCTGACAGCTCTGCTTGGCTTGTTCTACAATCTGACAGCTCTGCTTGGCTTGTTCTACCATCTGACAGCTCTGCTTGGCTTGTTCTACCATCTGACAGCTCTGCTTGGCTTGTTCTACAATCTGACAGCTCTGCTTGACTTGTTCTTCCATATGACAGCTCTGCTTGGCTTGTTCTACAATCTGACAGCTCTGCTTGGCTTGTTCTACCATGTGACAGCTCTGCTTGGCTTGTTCTACCATCTGACAGCTCTGTTTGGCTTGTTCTACCATCTGACAGCTCTGCTTGGCTTGTTCTACCATCTGACAGCTCTGCTTGACTTGTTCTACCATCTGACAGCTCTGCTTGGCTTGTTCTACAATCTGACAGCTCTGCTTGACTTGTTCTTCCATATGACAGCTCTGCTTGACTTGTTCTACCATCTGACATCTCTGCTTGGCTTGTTCTTCCATCTGACAGCTCTTCTTGGTTTATTCTTCCACCTGACAGCTCTGCTTGGCTTGTTCTACCATCTGATAGCTCTGCTTGACTTGTTCTACATTCTGACAGCTCTGCTTGGCTTGTTCTACCATCTGATAGCTCTGCTTGACTTGTTCTACATTCTGACAGCTCTGCTTGGCTTGTTCTACCATCTGATAGCTCTGCTTAGCTCTCATCTCTTTTGTGATAAAATTAGTTGCTTGGTTTGTCTGGTTTAAAGAGACACGACCAGACAAGCATCACTAACACAGTATGTTAATTTTCCACCGCCAGTCAAGAATACTTTAATCTCCAAAATAGGAATTAAGGTAGACTTACAGTGTATATGCAGTCTGATATACACATTTCGGTGTTTATAATTTTGCTAGATTAATGGTTGGTTGGGTTTAAAGACTATCGACTGCGCGAGGGGTCATAAAGGACCCTCAGTGGAAATAAGTCACTGTGACTTTTTTGGGTTTTAATAGGTAATCAATTTACACATATGCTTCTATGTATGATAATTTATGTAACTGTATTTATGTGACTGTGTTTATGTGCTTGTAGGAAGGCTGCACACAACTTTCTCACCCTCTGCCAGGAATACTTTATTCTCTGAAAGAAGAATTAAAATACACTATCTGTGTGTATATATACAATAAGTGATGCACATCCTAGTATATATATTCTGTGTGGCCAGTAGTGGTGAGATTTTTAAAGACAGCAGTATAAATTTTTACAGTGGTTTCGAGGACTGAAATGTAGCAGGTACACAATGAAAAATTGGGTAGATTTAACTTATGATAATATAGCTAAAGTGTGACTTAGACTGAAGAGCTGGAGTGTCATAGGTAGTGTGTCAACATGTGTGGTTCACCACTCTTCACGCGTCATCCAGCACATTAATGTTACCGGGAGGGAGGGAGGAACGGAGGGAAGGAGGAACGGAGGGAGGGAGGAACGGAGGGAAGGAGGAACGGAGGGAGGGAGGAACGGAGGGAGGGAGGAACGGAGGGAGGGAGGGAGAGAGAGAGAGAGAAAGAGGAAGAGGAAGAGAGAGAAGTAATGGAAAACCCAGCAAAGCACTTTTAGCTTGGCCGACGCTGTGTTGCCAGCCTGACTGATCATCATCAACTGTTAACAGATGGATCGTTTACAAATCTGTTAACCGTTGAAACGGTACCTCTTAATCCATGTTAAAGACTTCCACCCGATATCAGTATTCCGTTGATCAATCAACAGACAGAATCTGTGCATTCTGTTGATCACACAACAGACACAGTCTTTGTTTCCCGTTGATCACACAACAGACACAGTCTTTGTTTCCCGTTGATCACAAAACAGACACAGTCTTTGTTTCCGTTGATCACACAACAGACACAGTCTTTGTTTCCCGTCGATCACACAACAGACACAGTCTTTGTTTCCGTTGATCACACAACAGACACAGTCTTTGTTTCCGTTGATCACACAACAGACAGTCTTTGTTTCCGTTGATCACACAACAGACACAGTCTTTGTTTCCATTGATCACACAACAGACACAGTCTTTGTTTCCGTTGATCACACAACAGACACAGTCTTTGTTTCCATTGATCACACAACAGACACAGTCTTTGTTTCCGTTGATCACACAACAGACACAGTCTTTGTTTCCGTTGATCACACAACAGACACAGTCTTTGTTTCCATTGATCACACAACAGACACAGTCTTTGTTTCCATTGATCACACAACAGACACAGTCTTTGTTTCCGTTGATCACACAACAGACACAGTCTTTGTTTCCCGTCGATCACACAACAGACACAGTCTTTGTTTCCGTTGATCACACAACAGACCCATAACCTGTGTCACCATTTGAAGACGCTCTTGTTTAATCTATGCGGTAGATTTTTTTTTTAACAAACCCAAGAAAAAGAATCAATATAAATGCATATTATATATACAGCCGATATACATACATGTATGATTGATCCTACGAGTTCTGGACACTCATGTGTGATGGTGAATGACACAGAAACTGGGCGGTGGTGGAATGTGGTAAAACTCATACTATTGTGATGAATTATGATAGGAAACTCATCCTGCATGATTGTGATAGATCGATTCTGAATGGTGGAGTGTGATAGATCCATCCTGTATGATGGAGTGTGATAGATCCATCCTGTATGATGGAGTGTGATAGATCCATCCTGTATGATGGAGTGTGATAGATCCATCCTGTATGATGGAGTGTGATAGATCCATCCTGTATGATGGAGTGTGATAGATCCATCCTGTATGATGGAGTGTGATAGATCCATCCTGTATGATGGAGTGTGATAGATCCATCCTGTATGATGGAGTGTGATAGATCCATCCTGTATGATGGAGTGTGATAGCTCCATCCTGTATGATGGAGTGTGATAGATCCATCCTGTATGATGGAGTGTGATAGATCCATCCTGTATGATGGAGTGTGATAGATCCATCCTGTATGATGGAGTGTGATAGCTCCATCCTGTATGATGGAGTGTGATAGATCCATCCTGTATGATGGAGTGTGATAGATCCATCCTGTATATCCATCCTGTATGATGGAGTGTGATAGATCCATCCTGTATGATGGAGTGTGATAGATCCATCCTGTATGATGGAGTGTGATAGATCCATCCTGTATGATGGAGTGTGATAGATCCATCCTGTATGATGGAGTGTGATAGATCCATCCTGTATGATGGAGTGTGATAGATCCATCCTGTATGATGGAGTGTGATAGATCCATCCTGTATGATGGAGTGTGATAGATCCATCCTGTATGATGGAGTGTGATAGATCCATCTCTCAGTAGTAGTACCAGTTCCTAGTAACCAGTTACCAGTAACCAGTGTACCAGTAGATGACTCACTACCAACCGTCTGTGTGAATCATTGACTGTATTCATATTGCTGCTGACCATAGCAGGATTTCAAACATCCTCATACGTAGGCACTCATGGGTCAGTCAGGCTAGGGAGCAGAGAGAGGCAGGATGGCTGTTGGCACTTTCCCACACTTTCCGTTATATTATACGTACTACCAGCCTACGTGAGTATTCTTACCCTATCCACGTATTGAAAACCCACATGACAAATGGTGGCACCGGTGTGGGCGTGGATTTAAGGGTATTTCAGACGTTAGAAGACTGTTTGTGGGTTGCCGGCAGGTCAAAGGTGAACCGTCCACCACCTTCAGCTACTCGCTACCCTCACTCTTCTCCACCCTGTGTACTCCAGCCTGCAAGCCTGTTGCAGCCGTTTTTCAAGCTTCCTGGCTTAGTTCGTGTGCTAATTGCTTCAATCTCCGAGGGGTTGACCCAGATTTTGCAATTAAGCCAGTCAGTAAGCCAGACTGTGGAAGTGAACGCTAGTCAGCCTACCTCAGCCTACCATCCAGCCTGTCTCCTGTCAACCACCTGCTCCTTCATGCTGTGTGCATCGTTACACGTCTTCGTCAGCCATTCTCGTGGGTTAAGCCAGTCAGTCAACCCAGCTTCTAACCCAGCTGAGAGAGAGAAGTAAGCCACGCAAGTTCCTCTGAAGTATTGTTTCATATATCGCTTGTGCTTGGATGCTGGTAAGAGTGGTCTTCATCATCCCTGTGGCATTGTGATTTAGTTAAGCCACCTTGTGCGTGGTGAGAAGTGCGTGGCAGTGAGAGAGCACAGGGCCAGCTTGTTCTGCTGCCCTCCACCACCACCCGCCACTATTCACCTCATCTACCTGTGGCTGTTTGCACCCTTGTACCGGGTCCTAGTACTGTTTTGGCTCACATAATTGGTCAAGAGATCGTAGATCACATGAATACAGATCGATCGATCAAATTGTTTTTTATCACTTCTATTGTGTAATCTCAATGTTGAGTTTCATTCGATGAGTTGTGCTATATTATACCTTGTATTGCATTACAGTTTCAGTTACGTAAGCTTCCATTCCAATATTCTACTTATGTATGTTATAATGTTCAATTGTTGTGTACTTTGACATTGTATAGAATCAGCCCAAGCCGTACACCTGCCATCTCTAATTTGTATTAGTTGTATGTTGGGACGACATACATTAGCGTCGCCGAGCTCTCAGTAGTAGTACCAGTTCCTAGTAACCAGTTACCAGTAACCAGTGTACCAGTAGATGACTCACTACCAGCCGTCTGTGTGAATCATTGACTGTATTCATATTGCTGCTGACCATAGCAGGATTTCAAACATCCTCACCTGTAGGCACTCATGGGTCAGTCAGGCTAGGGAGCAGAGAGAGGCAGGACGGCTGTTGGCGCTTTCCCACACTTTCCGTTATATTATACGTACTACCAGCCTACGTGAGTATTCTTACCCTATCCACGTATTGAAAACCCACATGACAAATGGTGGCACCGGTGTGGGCATGGATTTAAGGGTATTTCAGACGTTAGAAGACTGTTTGTGGGTTGCCGGCAGGTCAAAGGTGAACCGTCCACCACCTTCAGCTACTCGCTACCCTCACTCTTCTCCACCCTGTGTACTCCAGCCTGCAAGCCTGTTGCAGCCGTTTTTCAAGCTTCCTGGCTTAGTTCGTGTGCTAATTGCTTCAATCTCCGAGGGGTTGACCCAGATTTTGCAATTAAGCCAGTCAGTAAGCCAGACTGTGGAAGTGAACGCTAGTCAGCCTACCTCAGCCTACCATCCAGCCTGTCTCCTGTCAACCACCTGCTCCTTCATGCTGTGTGCATCGTTACACGTCTTCGTCAGCCATTCTCGTGGGTTAAGCCAGTCAGTCAACCCAGCTTCTAACCCAGCTGAGAGAGAGAAGTAAGCCACGCAAGTTCCTCTGAAGTATTGTTTCATATATCGCTTGTGCTTGGATGCTGGTAAGAGTGGTCTTCATCATCCCTGTGGCATTGTGATTTAGTTAAGCCACCTTGTGCGTGGTGAGAAGTGCGTGGCAGTGAGAGAGCACAGGGCCAGCTTGTTCTGCTGCCCTCCACCACCACCCGCCACTATTCACCTCATCTACCTGTGGCTGTTTGCACCCTTGTACCGGGTCCTAGTACTGTTTTGGCTCACATAATTGGTCAAGAGATCGTAGATCACATGAATACAGATCGATCGATCAAATTGTTTTTTATCACTTCTATTGTGTAATCTCAATGTTGAGTTTCATTCGATGAGTTGTGCTATATTATACCTTGTATTGCATTACAGTTTCAGTTACGTAAGCTTCCATTCCAATATTCTACTTATGTATGTTATAATGTTCAATTGTTGTGTACTTTGACATTGTATAGAATCAGCCCAAGCCGTACACCTGCCATCTCTAATTTGTATTAGTTGTATGTTGGGACGACATACATTAGCGTCGCCGAGCTCTCAGTAGTAGTACCAGTTCCTAGTAACCAGTTACCAGTAACCAGTGTACCAGTAGATGACTCACTACCAGCCGTCTGTGTGAATCATTGACTGTATTCATATTGCTGCTGACCATAGCAGGATTTCAAACATCCTCACCTGTAGGCACTCATGGGTCAGTCAGGCTAGGGAGCAGAGAGAGGCAGGACGGCTGTTGGCGCTTTCCCACACTTTCCGTTATATTATACGTACTACCAGCCTACGTGAGTATTCTTACCCTATCCACGTATTGAAAACCCACATGACAAATGGTGGCACCGGTGTGGGCATGGATTTAAGGGTATTTCAGACGTTAGAAGACTGTTTGTGGGTTGCCGGCAGGTCAAAGGTGAACCGTCCACCACCTTCAGCTACTCGCTACCCTCACTCTTCTCCACCCTGTGTACTCCAGCCTGCAAGCCTGTTGCAGCCGTTTTTCAAGCTTCCTGGCTTAGTTCGTGTGCTAATTGCTTCAATCTCCGAGGGGTTGACCCAGATTTTGCAATTAAGCCAGTCAGTAAGCCAGACTGTGGAAGTGAACGCTAGTCAGCCTACCTCAGCCTACCATCCAGCCTGTCTCCTGTCAACCACCTGCTCCTTCATGCTGTGTGCATCGTTACACGTCTTCGTCAGCCATTCTCGTGGGTTAAGCCAGTCAGTCAACCCAGCTTCTAACCCAGCTGAGAGAGAGAAGTAAGCCACGCAAGTTCCTCTGAAGTATTGTTTCATATATCGCTTGTGCTTGGATGCTGGTAAGAGTGGTCTTCATCATCCCTGTGGCATTGTGATTTAGTTAAGCCACCTTGTGCGTGGTGAGAAGTGCTTGGCAGTGAGAGCGCACAGGGCCAGCTTGTTCCGCTGCCCTCCACAACCACCCGCCACTATTCACCTCATCTACCTGTGGCTGTTTGCACCCTTGTACCGGGTCCTAGTACTGTTTTGGCTCACATAATTGGTCAAGAGATCATAGATCACATGAATACAGATTGATCGATCAAATTGTTTTTTATCACTTCTATTGTGTAATCTCAACGTTGAGTTTCATTCGATGAGTTGTGCTATATTATACCTTGTATTGCATTACAGTTTCAGTTAAATAAGCTTCCATTCCAATATTCTACTTATGTATGTTATAATGTTCAATTGTTGTGTACTTTGACATTGTATAGAATCAGCCCAAGCCATACACCTGCCGTCTCTAATTTGTATTAGTTGTATGTCGGGACGACATACATTAGCGTCGCCGAGCTCTCAGTAGTAGTACCAGTTCCTAGTAACCAGTTACCAGTAACCAGTGTACCAGTAGATGACTCACTACCAGCCGTCTGTGTGAATCATTGACTGTATTCATATTGCTGCTGACCATAGCAGGATTTCAAACATCCTCACCTGTAGGCACTCATGGGTCAGTCAGGCTAGGGAGCAGAGAGAGGCAGGACGGCTGTTGGCGCTTTCCCACACTTTCCGTTATATTATACGTACTACCAGCCTACGTGAGTATTCTTACCCTATCCACGTGTCGAAAACCCACATGACACATCCTGTATGATGGAGTGTGATAGATCCATCCTGTATAATGGAATACAACAGGAAACAAAATTCTTTTGTCAGTAAGTGTGGCAGGAAATCCATTGTTTGTGTCAGTAAGCATGTTTCTTGTGCCTTCCTGCTGTTACATTATCATGCAGTGGTATAATATACATATATTTACATCTGTATATCACAAACTCTGAGCATTGGTATAAGTCGACTGGTGGAAGTAACGTCCTGTCATGAATAACATTGTCATATAGACACACACACACACACACACACACTCTCACACACACGTAATGTGCTGTTACTAATTTTGAGAGGAGTAAGTTAACATGTGCGGCCCTGGACTACCTAGCCTGGGTGTCAGACTCACACCAGCAACCAGTAACTAATTTTTAATTTCATTCTTCTTGCCCGCGTAGGTGGATGTTTTTATATTTTTTTATAATTAGCAAAATTGGATACATCAGTAATGTGCTGCTTCACTATTCTGCATGATAGTATCAGTGGTAACAAAAGCTACCTACATTTCTGCCATATTCCATCACATAGGATGGGTAACGGTGTTGAACACTGTCAGTCGGAACTGAGAGACTTAAGTAGGGTAATGAAGATATCAGGTGTCCTATGGCCTGGTAGGCGGGGCCAGGAGCTGAGTCTCAACCCCTGCAACCACAATTAGGTGAGTACACACAATCAGTGGTAAGAAACATTGGGTGTGTTTCCTTACACCTAATGTACTCGTTCACCTAGCAAGTAAATAGGTACCTGGGTGTTAGTCGACTGGTGTGGGTGGCATCCTGGGGGACAATATTGAGGACCACAGTGGAAATAAGACAGACAATCCGTCGATGACGCACTGACTTTCCTGGGTGGCTAACCCTCCGGAGCTAAAAACTTATCTTTTATCTTATCGTAAAGTATTCGGGGGGCAGGCTGTGGGAGATAGTCTGTCGGGATCAAATATTTCATTAACGGGGCAGGCTGTGGGAGATAGTCTGTGAGGATCAGACTTTTAATTAACGGAGTATTCAGAGTATTAACACTGGAGTGTTTTAACCTAAACTCGCCCAAGAAATTCAATGTGATTTGCATCCATTTTCATCTTTATCTAGAGTCCTTCTCCAGGATGCGACACTCAAACTCATCCTGTGTAATGGAAAATGACAGGGAAATACAGTTTTTCTTCCCACAATGTTAGTGTCATATAGAATAGTGTAGCAGCACATTACTAATGTGTTCATTTTTGCTAATTACTGTAACGAAAATACTCTACCAAAATTCTTAGGTATTTATTTACTGTAGGGTTACAGATAAATCAGGTGTAATTAGGTTCGCCCTTGAGTCCGAGTCCGTTCGTGTAGGAAATATCCACTTATGTCTAAAACTTTAAGACATAAAGGCACATACATGTATATATAAGCGAGTTGAGCGGCTGGGCTCCACTTTGTTGATAGTGATAACAGAAAACTTGGCGAGAGGGTAAACTGTGGTAGAGCACGTCGGGGTCGCTACCAAGGTGAGGATAGAGAGCCTCATGCTCTTTCGTCGTCTCTTCACGCCTTCAACGTGGGCTAGAAGAATATATCCAGTATAAAAGCCAAGTCACAATACCGTAGCTGAAATCACTGAAAACGCGCCCAGAAACTGGATATAGACTAGCTAAAAGTCCAACGAGGCTTGAAACTACGTCTCTTTCCTCATCTCCACCTAGTGGAATAGTTGCAGTATGATCCAGGCTAGGTAGTCAGGATCTAGAGCTACACATGTTAACTTACTCGGATGAACGAGTAGTATGGGATTGATAAAAGTCAGTAGTGAGGCGATTGACTAATAGTGAGACAATATATGTTCTGCACACAGCAACGTAAAGATACAGACAATGAAGAGTGTTGATAAGGATACGCAGACAAATGACAAAGAAATACACCAGAAAGACACATACAGATACCAGAGAAATACATACACCAGACAAATACACGCAGTTACACCCGACAGACATACAGGCACTAGAAAGACAAAAGTACAAATTATTAGACAGCTTCAGTGTACCACGGCGGCTACAGAAAACTATGAAAGCTGGCAGGTTTAGGTTGTGTGGCGGCGGGTTGAGTGGCTTAGTGAAGGGAACAAGAAATGTCCTTAATGTAAAAGTCTATAAGGATAAGCAGACAGACGGGGCCAGGAGCCAAGAAACTTAACCCATCTTTCCTTTTCAAACATATAGCTAGCTGAGTACAGTCATAAGGAAGATAACTCCCATTTCAATAATAACAAAAACACATAAATGAACAAAAGTGAATAGAGGCCCAGGTTATTAGGGAGACTAGAGATATGTGATCGGAAAACTCAAATATGCGATAAGGAAAAAATCGGAAAGATATGAGAGAGTTAGCAAGAATGAGATATAAGGAGTTGTGCCCACCTGACATTCGTACTCTGCGAGAAGTAAACACAAGTGTGAGGCAACAACAGACAACAGGGACAGCAGCAGGAAGCTGTGATGTATATCTGATATTTACATAGCCACCTCTCCTCTGTATTACCGCCAGGCTTTCCTCCTCTCTTATTTTCTTTTGTATTCTCTCCCTCTCTTAAGCATTAACTTCTCTCAAGCCTTCCCTTCCTTCCTCCCTCCCTATCCCTGCCAGGTAATGATCTCCGTTGAAGCTGAACAATATTGCCGTATTCAAGAAAAACTATCCTGTGTGGTGGAATATGACAGGAAACAACTAGCTTTTGTGCCTGCAAAGTATCTCACAACTAGGAGGGCAGCTGCACACTTGTGATATACTGAAGCTTTCCCGGTGAGCCTCGCAGACGAGCAGTAACCTGTTAGGAACAGTGACTATTAGACAATGGTTACTAATTCGAGTGAGGAGAGAAATACTCTCAGCTCACTTATAGACATCACCTTCCAGGGAATTCCGTTCCTTTCTGTACAGTTTATTGCATATATCTGGTAATAGTTCTGGAAATCGTCGTCACCTCGCCCCAGTCTCTGACCTGACCTCCGAAATTAGAAAGAACATATTAGAAAAAAAACTTAAGAAACAGAAAAATAATAATTGCATTTTGAATATGCATGGAAATTTGTAAGACTTAAGTTTTCAACTTACACATTCATGTCACAAAGACAAGACCAAGAATCCTGCCAGAGTGCAAAATATTTAAGAATCTTCAGTTGCACGCTCGAATCCCAGAGGAGTAGTATATCATTGCTGTGTACCAACCTACTACCACGACGTGCTAACGTCTGTGATACACATTTTAATGTCTTTCCTGTGTGACATTCAGGTGTTGACATAGGGGTTTTAGGATCACCAAGGTATCTGTTCAAACCTGGGTGATATTTAAGAAAAATATTAGCGAGAAGTAATGGTATTTTTGATGGAGATAGCAATGTTTAAGCTGTTGTGATTCTCTATGTTATAGGAAATAATTATGTAATGTGTGTGTGATGAGTAACATACTGAGTGTTCAGTGATATTTTATCCAGCGCTTTAGAAATTCCACTCCCTTCTCTCTCTCTCTCCCCTTCCTTCCCTTCTCCCCTCCTTCTCTACCTCCCTCCACTTGGCTTCCGTCTTCCGCACGTTACACATACACTAAGAAAGGGGAAAAAATGTTAGAGGTGGTAATAATAGCAAGTGGCCAGACACAACAACTTTGTGGGCGGTCCTTACAGTGGAGGAAGGAAAGAAGGGAAAACAGAAGAAGAGGAGCGACAGAGAAGAAATTAGAAAAAGAAAAGGAACTAGATAAAGAAAACAAGAGAGTAAGTCACAATATCGTGATGTGTTGATAATCAAGGTGGAACGGAGACCCGAAAGGTCGTCTAAGCTGTGCTGTCCAAATTATTGGTTAGATGTGAAGGAGAGGAAATGAAGGAGTGGAAATGATGAAAATACGAAGAGGAAAAGAGAGGGAAAGGTGCATAGGGTAGATATATAGGATATATATAGAGAAAGGAGGAACAAAGGGGAATGGGGGGTATATAAGGAGAGGAGAGTGTAGGTGGAGTAAAGGGGGTTTACCTAATGTAAACTGGAGCAAAGTTTTCCATTGTTGTAGACGTGATGATGTGTTTACCAGGTGTGGCGCCTCCCTCCTCCCCTCTCCATACTCCCCCTCCGGTCTTCTCTCTCCCTACACACCACCATACACCACCTTATTCTCTGCTTCCTCTAGTTACTGCTACACCCAAATTCAGCTTCACCTGAATACTGTTTCCCTTGTCTACTACTGCCACACCCCCTAGTTACTGTCACACCCACTAGTTACTGCCACACCCCCTGGTTACTGTCACACCCCCTAGTTACTGTCACACACCCCTAGTTACTGCCACACCCCCTAGTTACTGTCACACACCCCTAGTTACTGTCACACATCCCTAATTATTGCCACACCCACTAGTTACTGCCACACCCCCTAGTTACTGCCACACCCACTAGTTACTGCCACACCCCCTGGTTACTGTCACACCCCCTAGTTACTGTCACACACCCCTAGTTACTGCCACACCCCCTAGTTACTGTCACACACCCCTAGTTACTGTCACACACCCCTAGTTACTGTCACACACCCCTAATTATTGCCACACTCACTAGTTACTGCCACACACCCTAGTTACTGTCACACCCCCTAGTTACTGTCACACCACTGCTAATTATTGCCACACCCACTAGTTACTGCCACACCCCGTAGTTACTGCCACACCTAGTTACTGTCACACACCCCTAGTTACTGCCACACCCCCTAGTTACTGCCACACACCCCTAGTTACTGCCACACCCCGTAGTTACTGCCACACCTCCTAGTTACTGTCACACCCCTGCTAATTATTTCCACACCCATTAGTTACTGCCACACCTGGTTACTGCCACACCTAGTTACTGTCACACACCCCTAGTTACTGCCACACCCCCTAGTTACCGCCATACCTCCTAGTTACTGTCACACACCCCTAGTTACTGCCACACCCCCTAGTTACTGCTACACCCCCTAGTTACTGCCACACCGTGTCTTCCTTTGCAGATGACACCCGAATCTGCATGACAGTGTCTTCCATTGCAGACACTGCAAGGCTCCAGGCGGACATCAACCAAATCTTTCAGTGGGCTGCAGAAAACAATATGAAGTTCAACGATGAGAAATTTCAATTACTCAGATATGGTAAACATGAGGAAATTAAATCTTCATCAGAGTACAAAACAAATTCTGGCCACGAAATAGAGCGAAACACCAACGTCAAAGACCTGGGAGTGATTATGTCGGAGGATCTCACCTTCAAGGACCATAACATTGTATCAATCGCATCTGCTAGAAAAATGACAGGATGGATAATGAGAACCTTCAAAACTAGGGAGGCCAAGCCCATGATGACACTCTTCAGGTCACTTGTTCTATCTAGGCTGGAATATTGCTGCACTCTAACAGCACCTTTCAAGGCAGGTGAAATTGCCGACCTAGAAAATGTACAGAGAACTTTCACGGCGCGCATAACGGAGATAAAACACCTCAATTACTGGGAGCGCTTGAGGTTTCTAAACCTGTATTCCCTGGAACGCAGGAGGGAGAGATACATGATTATATACACCTGGAAAATCCTAGAGGGACTAGTACCGAACTTGCACACGAAAATCACTCACTACGAAAGCAAAAGACTTGGCAGACGATGCACCATCCCCCCAATGAAAAGCAGGGGTGTCACTAGCACGTTAAGAGACCATACAATAAGTGTCAGGGGCCCGAGACTGTTCAACTGCCTCCCAGCACACATAAGGGGGATTACCAACAGACCCCTGGCAGTCTTCAAGCTGGCACTGGACAAGCACCTAAAGTCAGTTCCTGATCAGCCGGGCTGTGGCTCGTACGTTGGTTTGCGTGCAGCCAGCAGCAACAGCCTGGTTGATCAGGCGCTGATCCACCAGGAGGCCTGGTCACAGACCGGGCCGCGGGGGCGTTGACCCCCGAAACTCTCTCCAGGTAAACTCCAGGTAAACACCTAGTTACGGTCACACACCCCTAGTTACTGCCTAGTTACTGCCTAGTGTATAGCGCGCTGGACTTCTGATCCAGAGGCCGCGGGTTCGAATCCCGCTGGGGATGCTTGTTATTATGTGGGTTTATATAATGATGGGTTTGTGGAAACCTAACTTTAGACTGACGACCACGTTAGCAAAGCAAATTCATTCATGGTTTGGTTTACTTCTTTGAGGCCTGGTCTCAGACCGGGCCGCGGGGGCGTAGACCCCCGAAACCCTCTCCAGGTAAACTCCAGGTAACACCCCTAGTTACTGCCACACCTCCTAGTTACTGACACACCCCCTAGTTACTGCCACACCCCTTAGTTACTGCCACACCTCCTAGTTACTGCCCCATTCCCTAGTTACTGCCAGACCTAGTTACTGTCACACACCCCTAGTTACTGCCACACCTAGTTACTGTTACACCCCCCTGCTTACTGCCACACCTCATGGGTACTGCCACACCTGGTTACTGCCACACCCCCTAGTTACTGTCACACACACCCCTAGTTACTGCCACACCCTCTAATTACTGCCAGACCCCCTAGTTACTGCCACACCCTCTAGTTGCTGTCACACACCCCTAGTTACTCTCACACCCCCTTGGTTACTGCCACACCTCCTAGTTACTGTCACAGCTCCCTAGTTACTGTTACACAGTTCAAGTTACTGCCACACCCTCTAGTTACTGCCACACCCACTAGTTACTGCCACACCCTATAGTTAATGTCACCCCCCTAGTTACTGTCACACCTCCCTAGTTACTGTCACGCCCCATGGTTACTGCCACACCTCCTGGTTACTGCCATACCTCCTAGTTACCACACACTCCTAGTTACTGTCACATCCCCCTAATTACTGTCACACCCCCTTAGTTACTGTCACACCCACTTAGTTACTGCCACACCCCTCTGGTTACTGCCACACCTCTTGGTTACTGCCACACCTCCTAGTTATGCCTTAGTTATGGCCCTCACACCGCCTTAGTTACGGCCCTCCCACTGCCTTACTTATGGCCCTCACACCGCCTTAGTTACGACCCTCACACCGCCTTAGTTACAGCATCCACACTGCCTTAGTTACGGCCCTCACACCGCCATAGTTACAGCATCTACACCGTCTTAGTTACAGCATCTACACCGCCTTAGTTACAGCATCCACACCGCCTTAGTTACAATATCCACACTGCCTTAGTTACAGCATCCACACCAATGGAAATCACTTCAGAAAATTTCCGTTTTTATTCTGTGTATAGAAGAGACCAGCTTGAGGGATGGTAACTCCCAGGTAAGAGCAGCAGCTGCTGCTGTTTCCCAGCTAATTTTAACACCGTGATACATTCTGTGCCGTGGAATATGACAGGAAAACATAACTAGCTTTTATTTTCACTGTGTAGCTCCCATGCAGGATAGACTAGCAACACACTGTGTAGCTCCCATGCAGGATAGAGTAGCAACACACTGTGTAGCTCCCATGCAGGATAGAGTAGCAACACTGTGTAGCTCCCATGCAGGATAGAGTAGCAACACTGTGTAGCTCCCATGCAGGATAGAGTAGCAACACTGTGTAGCTCCCATGCAGGATAGAGTAGCAACACTGTGTAGCTCCCATGCAGGATAGAGTAGCAACACACTGTGTAGTTCCCATGCAGGATAGAGTTGCAACACACTGTGTAGCTCCCATGCAGGATAGAGTAGCAACACACTGTGTAGCTCCCATGCAGGATAGAGTAGCAACACACTGTGTAGCTCCCATGCAGGATAGAGTAGCAACACGCTGTGTAGCTCCCATGCAGGATAGAGTAGCAACACACTGTGTAGCTCCCATGCAGGATAGAGTAGCAACACACTGTGTAGCTCCCATGCAGGATAGAGTAGCAACACACTGTGTAGCTCCCATGCAGGATAGAGTAGCAACACACTGTGTAGCTCCCATGCAGGATAGAGTAGCAACACACTGTGTAGCTCCCATGCAGGATAGAGTAGCAACACACTGTGTAGCTCCCATGCAGGATAGAGTAGCAACACGCTGTGTAGCTCCCATGCAGGATAGAGTAGCAACACACTGTGTAGCTCCCATGCAGGATAGAGTAGCAACACACTGTGTAGCTCCTATGCAGGATAGAGTAGCAACACATTGTGTAGCTCCCATGCAGGATAGAGTAGCAACACGCTGTGTAGCTCCCATGCAGGATAGAGTAGCAACACACTGTGTAGCTCCAATGCAGGATAGAGTAGCAACACACTGTATAGCTCCCATGCAGGATAGAGTAGCAACACACTGTGTAGCTCCAATGCAGGATAGAGTAGCAACACACTGTGTAGCTCCCATGCAGGATAGAGTAGCAACACACTGTATAGCTCCCATGCAGGATAGAGTAGCAACACACTGTATAGCTCCCATGCAGGATAGAGTAGCAACACACTGTGTAGCTCCCATGCAGGATAGAGTAGCAACACGCTGTGTAGCTCCCATGCAGGATAGAGTAGCAACACACTGTGTAGCTCCCATGCAGGATAGAGTAGCAACACACTGTGTAGCTCCCATGCAGGATAGAGTAGCAACACACTGTATAGCTCCCATGCAGGATAGAGTAGCAACACACTGTGTAGCTCCCATGCAGGATAGAGTAGCAACACACTGTATAGCTCCCATGCAGGATAGAGTAGCAACACACTGTGTAGCTCCCATGCAGGATAGAGTAGCAACACACTGTGTAGCTCCCATGCAGGATAGAGTAGCAACACACTGTGTAGCTCCTATGCAGGATAGAGTAGCAACACACTGTGTAGCTCCCATGCAGGATAGAGTAGCAACACACTGTGTAGCTCCCATGCAGGATAGAGTAGCAACACACTGTATAGCTCCCATGCAGGATAGAGTAGCAACACACTGTGTAGCTCCCATGCAGGATAGAGTAGCAACACACTGTGTAGCTCCCATGCAGGATAGAGTAGCAACACACTGTATAGCTCCCATGCAGGATAGAGTAGCAACACACTGTGTAGCTCCCATGCAGGATAGAGTAGCAACACGCTGTGTAGCTCCCATGCAGGATAGAGTAGCAACACACTGTGTAGCTCCCATGCAGGATAGAGTAGCAACACACTGTATAGCTCCCATGCAGGATATGAGTAGCAACACACTGTGTAGCTCCCATGCAGGATAGAGTAGCAACACACTGTGTAGCTCCCATGCAGGATAGAGTAGCAACACACTGTGTAGCTCCCATGCAGGATAGAGTAGCAACACACTGTGTAGCTCCCATGCAGGATAGAGTAGCAACACGCTGTGTAGCTCCCATGCAGGATAGAGTAGCAACACACTGTGTAGCTCCCATGCAGGATAGAGTAGCAACACACTGTGTAGCTCCCATGCAGGATAGAGTAGCAACACACTGTATAGCTCCCATGCAGGATAGAGTAGCAACACACTGTATAGCTCCCATGCAGGATAGAGTAGCAACACACTGTGTAGCTCCCATGCAGGATAGAGTAGCAACACACTGTGTAGCTCCCATGCAGGATAGAGTAGCAACACACTGTGTAGCTCCCATGCAGGATAGAGTAGCAACACACTGTGTAGCTCCCATGCAGGATAGAGTAGCAACACACTGTGTAGCTCCCATGCAGGATAGAGTAGCAACACACTGTGTAGCTCCCATGCAGGATAGAGTAGCAACACACTGTGTAGCTCCCATGCAGGATAGAGTAGCAACACACTATGTAGCTCCCATGCAGGATAGAGTAGCAACACACTGTGTAGCTCCCATGCAGGATAGAGTAGCAACACGCTGTGTAGCTCCCATGCAGGATAGAGTAGCAACACACTGTGTAGCTCCCATGCAGGATAGAGTAGCAACACGCTGTGTAGCTCCCATGCAGGATAGAGTAGCAACACACTGTGTAGCTCCCATGCAGGATAGAGTAGCAACACGCTGTGTAGCTCCCATGCAGGATAGAGTAGCAACACACTGTGTAGCTCCCATGCAGGATAGAGTAGCAACACACTGTATAGCTCCCATGCAGGATAGAGTAGCAACACACTGTGTAGCTCCCATGCAGGATAGAGTAGCAACACACTGTGTAGCTCCCATGCAGGATAGAGTAGCAACACACTGTGTAGCTCCCATGCAGGATAGAGTAGCAACACACTGTGTAGCTCCCATGCAGGATAGAGTAGCAACACACTGTGTAGCTCCCATGCAGGATAGAGTAGCAACACACTGTGTAGCTCCCATGCAGGATAGAGTAGCAACACACTGTGTAGCTCCCATGCAGGATAGAGTAGCAACACACTGTGTAGCTCCCATGCAGGATAGAGTAGCAACACACTGTTGATGGATTTAATTTTAGTAAATGAGAAAAAAACCCTACCCACCTGGACGGGATGGTGATGCTGCATCCCCCGTCACTTTAGCTTGTTAGTGATAACTCTGTTTCATTCCCCTCCCTTTCCCATGTACTTCTCCCCTCCCCACATCCTCCCCCCCCCACCCACTTCCTGCCCACACCTGTAGCTTATAAATTCCCACTGAAGTTTTTATCAGCCACAGCACGAGGGTATATATTATCATTATCGTCTTCAAACTTAAAGTGGTTCCGTATATTATTTTTAAATGTCTGCTTGATCTCCCCCTCCACCATTTTTCCCTATGTACGGGCCAATTATTTTGACGGCAACTGAATGATGATCTTTGTAGAATAAAATGCATTTTACGGGGTCGCCGCCCCCCCTACACCAGCACCTACATGATGGTAATCTTAATTACGGTCTCTTAACTCCCGCTGGAATAATCTGGTGTAGCCTGTGGAGATGACACTCAGTTTCGGTATTTTTTGCCTTCTGAGCATTTAGTTTGTGTACATGTAGCTCATCCTGTGAGCGATAGTTTACTGTACACCCACAGCTCATCCTGTAAAATTACTCAGGTACAGGTACACATAAATACAGTTACATAAGTTTTCATACATAGCAGCGTATGTTTAGATTATCTAGGATAACCCAAGAAAGTCAAAGTGACTTATTTCCACTGGGATCATGTGAGTGATAATTTATTGTGCACCTACAGTTCTTTTGCTAATAATAATAAAATAACCATAAAAACAGCCAGAACAGAAGACTGAAAGATAACACAACGTAAACTATCAAGACATATAACGGTAATAAACTACATCTGGTTGGACAAGAAAAGAATGATGACCTCAGACAAGTGTATACAGGATGTAAGTAGTTTAGCTGCAGTAGTAGTCAGAACTGGTCACTGAACGGAAGGAACAGGGAGATCAAGACGGAATATTAATGTCAGACGACGTAACGTTCAGAGAACACTAAGTAATGCAGCTAAGGTCAGGAAAGTGATAGGGTGAACTGAGAGCTTTAGGCGAAAAAGAAGCCAGGCTAGTGATGGGACTCTTCAAAATACTTGAGCTCTCTTGACTAGTGTTTCTTTGCTCACATCTTAGAGGCAGGTAATATGTTAGAGCTAGCATGTATACAGAGATCATATATTGCGCCCAGAGACACAGTAAGATATTTCAATCCACTGGGACCTTCTTCAAGCATCCAGAACATCTTCTCTGCAGCAGAGAAGATGTACCTTGTTATCTCGACTTGACTCTTTCTCCACAACATTGTGAAATATTTTCTGAATGTTGACCGACGTGGTATACTAATCTGAAGTTCAAGATTCAGATTTCAGATAAAAAAAACTAACATGGTCTATCCTAAATATCACTATCTGGCAGATATATGGTTTTGTGTGTGCACTTAACGAGTGGTTTGTCGGGTTCGAGTCTCAGCGCCTGGCCCCTCCTCTTAAACTACAATTGCTGTCATTATTGGTTGAAGAAAGTTTTCTCTCTGACAGCTATAATGTCTGGATACTCTTCCGCTATTCTGTTCTTTAAGTTACTACTTATTTTATTTGTGATTCCATCTGCATTCATATACCGCACTCACTTTTCTGGTATTGAAACTGGTTTCTGGAGAGGGAGAGAGGGTTTTAGCGTCAACGTACGTGTGTGTGTGTGTGTACTCACCTAATTGTACTCACCTAATTGTGGTTGCAGGGGTCGAGACTCAGCTCCTGGCCCCGCCTCTTCACTGATCGCTACTGGATCCTCTCTCTCTCTGCTTCCTGAGCTGTATCATACCTCTTCTTAAAACTATGTATGGTTCCTGCCTCCACTACTTCACTTGCTAGGCTATTCCACTTCCTGACAACTCTATGACTGAAGAAATACTTCCTAACGTCCCTGTGACTCGTCTGAGTCTTCAGCTTCCAGTTGTGACCCCTTGTCCCTGTGTCCCCTCTCTGGAACATCCTATCTCTGTCCACCTTGTCTATTCCCCGCAGTATCTTGTATGTCGTTATCATGTCTCCCCTGACCCTTCTGTCCTCCAGTGTCGTCAGTCCGATCTCCCTCAACCTTTCCTCGTACGACATTCCCCTGAGCTCTGGGACTAGCCTTGTTGCAAACCTTTGTACTTTCTCTAACTTCTTGACGTGCTTGACCAGGTGTGGGCTCCAGACTGGTGCTGCATACTCCAGTATGGGCTTAACATACACAGTGTACAGTGTCTTGAACGATTCCTTATTAAGGTATCGGAACGCTATTCTCAGGTTTGCCAGGCGCCCGTATGCTGCAGCAGTTATTTGCTTGATGTGTGCCTCCGGTGATGTGCTCGGTGTTATGGTCACCCCAAGGTCTTTCTCCCTGAGTGAGGTCTGTAGTCTTTGTCCACCTAGCCTATACTCTGTCTGCGGTCTTCTTTGCCCCTCCCCAATCTTCATGACTTTGCATTTGGCTGGATTGAATTCGAGAAGTCAGTTACTGGACCACATGTCCAGCCTGTCCAGGTCTCTTTGCAGTCCTGCCTCATCCTCATCCGATTTAATTCTTCTCATCAACTTCACATCATCTGCGAATAGGGACACTTCAGAGTCTATTCCTTCCATCATGTCGTTCACATATATCAAAAATAGCACTGGTCCTAGAACTGACCCCTGTGGGACCCCGCTCGTCACAGGCGCCCACTGTGATACCTCTTCACGTACCATGACTCGTTGCTGCCTCCCTGTCAGGTATTCCCTGATCCATTGCAGTGCCCTCCCTGTTACATGCGCCTGATCCTCCAGCTTCTGCACTAATCTCTTGTGGGGAACTGTGTCAACGGCCTCCCTGCAGTCTAGGAAAACGCAATCTACCCACCCCTCTCTCTCGTGTCTTACTTCTGTTACCTTGTCATAAAACTCCAGGAGGTTTGTGATACAAGATTTACCTTCCATGAACCCATGCTGGTTTTCATTTATAATCTTGTTCCTTTCCAGGTGTTCGACCACTCTCCTCCTGATAATCTTCTCCATGACTTTGCACACAATACATGTCAGAGACACAGGTCTGTAGTTTAGCACCTCGTTTCTGTTTCCTTTCTTAAATATGGGGACTACATTAGCTGTCTTCCATTTCTCAGGTAGTTGCCCAGTTTCAAGGGATGTGTTGAAGATTGTGGTTAGAGGCACGCACAGCATCTCTGCTCCTTCTCTAAGGACCCATGGGGAGATGTTGTCCGGTCCCATCGCCTTTGAGGTATCAAGGTCACTTAGGAGCTTCTTCACCTCCTCCTCAGTTGTTCGTATGTCATCCAACACTTGTTGGTATATTCCCTCTTGATGTTCCCTTCTGTGCTGTCTTCCCACAGCCCTTCCTGTCTCTACTGTAAAAACTTCCTTAAATCTCCTGTTCAGCTCCTCACATACCTCCTGATCATTTCTTTTGAGTTCTCCACCTTCTGTCCTTAATCTGATCATCTGGTCTTTGACTGTTGTCTTCCTCCTGATGTGGCTATACAACAGTTTCGGGTCAGTCTTGATTCTCGATGCTATGTCATTTTCATACTGTCGCTGGGCCTCCCTCCTTACCTGTGCGTACTCATTCCTGGCTCTGCGACTGATCTCCCTATTCTCGTGTGTTCTCTGCCTTCTGTACTTTTTCCATTCTCTATTGCATTTTGTTTTTGCCTCCTTACACCGTCGGGTAAACCAGGGGCTCGTTCTGGTCTTCCCGTTGTTACTGTTGCCCTTGGGAATAAACCTTTCCACTGCCTCCTTGCATTTTGTTGTTACATATTCCATC
>NC_091337.1:17568528-17578528 GCF_038502225.1 Cherax quadricarinatus | reverse complement strand
ACTGTCTCGAGGATCTTACCAGTGATTGACAGGAGTGACACTGGTCTGTAGTTGCTGATTTCTGCTCTGCTCTTCTTTTTGTGAACAGGGACTACATTTGCCTCTTTTCACAGAGAGGGCCATTTACACTGTACAAGGCAGTGCTGAAAGATGCGAGTTAGAGGTGCTGCTAGCTGATCTGCACATCTTCTCAGTAATCTTGGGCTCAACTTGTCTGGGCCCACAGACTTTTCTTGGTCAAGTGATTTAAGAAGGAAATGCACCTCCTCCTGCCTTACTGTCACCACTGACAGTTTTGATACAGTTCTTGCAGCTAGCCAAGGAGGGTCCCTGGCTGGATCAGGAACTTGCATTTTGGTAGCAAAGTGTTCGGCAAAAGAGGTCCGCCTTCTCTTGACTACTAATAGAGGTGGTCCCATCTAGGCTATTCCACTTCCTGACAACTCTATGACTGAAGAAATACTTCCTAACAACCCTTTGACTCATAGGGGTCTTCAGCTTCCAATTGTGACCCCTTGTTTCTGTGTCCCATCTCTGGAACATCCTGTCTTTGTCTACCTTGTCAATTCCTCGCAGTATTTTATATATCGTTATCATGTCTCCCCTAACCCTCGTGTCCTCCAGTGTCGTCAGGCCGATTTCCCTTAACCTTTCTTTGTAGGACAATCCCCTTAGCTGTGGGACTAGTCTTGTTCCAAACCTTTGCACTTTCTCTAATTTCTTGATGTGCTTGACCAGGTATGGATTCCAAACTGGTGTTGCATACTCCAATATGGGCCTGACGTATATGGTGTACAGAGTCCTGAACAATTCCTTGCTGAAGTATCGGAACGCTGTTCTTAGGTTTGCCAGACGCTCGTATGCTGCAGCAGTTATCTGATTGATGTGCTCCTCAGGAGATGTGCTCTGTGTTATACTAACCTCAAGATCTTTTTTCCTTGAGTGAGGTTTGCAGTCTTTGGTCACCTAGACTATACTCTGTCTGCGGTCTTCTTTGCCCTTTTCCGATCTTCATAACTTTGCATTCGGCAGGGTTAAATTCAAGGAGACAGTTGCTGGACCAGGCTTGTAGCCTGTCCAGGTCTCTTTGTACTCCTGCCTGATCCTCAACCGATTTAATTCTCTTTATTAACTTCACATCATCTGCAAATAAGGACACTTCTGAGTCTGTCCCTTCCATTATGTCATTCACATATACCAAAAACAGCACAGGTCCTAGGACTGACCCTTGTGGAACCCCGCTCGTCACAGGCGCCCCTCTGTTGCCTCTCTGTCAGATATTCTCTGATCCATTGCAGTGCCTTTCCTGTTATACATGCCTAATCCTCTAGCTTTTGCATTAACCTCTTGTGAGGAACTGCGTCGAAGGCCTTCTTGGGGTCCAAGAAAATGAAGTCTATCCACCCCTCTCTCTCGTGTCTTACTTCTGTTACTTTGTCGTAAAATTCCAGTAGGTCTGTGACACAGGATTTTCCTTCCCTGAAACCTTGCTGGTTGTCGTTTAAAAGCTTTTGTCTTTCTAGGTGCTCCACCAATCTCCTCCTGATGATGTTTTCCATGACTTTGCACACTATACACGTCAGTGACACAGATCTTTAGTTTAATGCCTCGTGTCTGTCTCCTTTCTTAAAAATTGGGACTACATTTCCCATCTTCCATTACTCACGTAGTTGCCCAGTTTCAATGGACGTGTTGAAGATTTTTGTTAGTGGCACACACAGTATCTCTGCCTCCTCTCTAAGGACCCACGGAAAGATGTTGGCTAGTCCCACCGCCTTTGAGGTATCAAATTCACATAACAACTTCTTCACGTCCTCCGCAGTTGTATTTCATCCAGCACTTGTTGGTGTACCTCCCTATTCTGACTTCCTGGAATCCTTCTTGTCTCCACTGTAAATACTTCTTTTTATCTCATGTTGAGCTCCTTACATACTTCTTGGTTGTTTCTTGTGACCTCCCCACCTTCCTTCCTCAGCCTGATTACCTGGTCCTTGACTGTTGCTTTCCTCCTGATGTGGCTATACAACAGCTTTGGGTCAGACTTGACTTTCGATGCTATGTCATTTCCGTATTGTCGCTGAGCCTCCCTTCTTATCTGTGCATATTCATTTCTGGCTCTTCGGCTGATCTCTTTATTTTTCTGGGTGCTTTGTCTTCTGTACTTTATCATTCTCTAGTGCACTTAGTCTTTGCCTTCCTACACCTTTGGGTGAACCAAGGGCTCGTTCTGGTCTTCCCATTATTTCTGTTTCCCTTGGGAACAAACCTCTTCCCTGTCTCCTTGCATTTTGTTGTCACATAGTCCATCATTTCTTTTACTGGTTTTTCTGACAGTTCTCTCTCCCACTGAACGTCTTGCAGAAAGTTCCTCATGCTTGTGTAGTCCCCCCTTTTGTAGTTTGATTTTTCTCGTCCTATTCCTGCTACTCTCTCCACTTGTAGCTCAACTATGTAATCACGGCACAGAACCACATGATCACTAGTTCCAAGGGACCTTTCGTACATAATATCCTCGATGTCCAAACAACTCAAGGTGAATACTAAGTCCAGTCTTGCTGGATCTTCCTCACCTCTCTCTCTGGTAGTGTCTCTAACATATTGATGCATGAGATTTTCCAGTACCACATCCATCATCTTGGCTCTCCATGTTTTGGGACCCCATGGGGCTCTAGGTTTCCCCAGTTAATCTCCTTGTGATTAAAATCACCCATAACTAGTAACTTTATTCTTCCCATGTGAGCTCTTCTGACCACCTCGGCTAGTGTGTCTACCACTGCTCTGTTGCTATCGTCACATTCTTCTCTTGGTCTCCTGCAGCTCTGTGGTGGGTTGTACATTGCTGTAATTATCACCTTATGGCCCTCAGACTGGATTGTTCCTACTATGTAGTTGCTTTTACCCATTCCATCCATACCCACCGGTTTTTATTGAGCAGTGCAACTTCTCCCCTCTGCTCCCTCTATCCTTCCTGAGGATTTGATATCTGGGTGGAAAGATTGCATCAGTTATCCCGGTGAATTTCGTTTCTGTGAGTGCTATTATGTCTGGGGATGTCTCCTTGATTCTTTCATGCCACTCCTCACATTTATTTGATATTCCATCTGCATCTGTATACCAAACCTTCAACTTCTTTTCTAAAACTGTGGTCTGGGGGGTATGTTGGGGTTGGGGAAGCGGGAGACCTGATGAACTATGGGTGGTTGCTGTGAAGGTAGAGTTTGTAATGAGGTGGGTGGGGGCATTAGGTATGGCATATGTGTTTTGGGTTAAATGTTTGGGTGCATTGGGGTTGTCCTGGTTGGAGGGCTTCTGTAAGTGGTTGTGAGGGAGGGTGTATTTGAACTTCCTCCTGAGTCTGGGTTCTCCTGTTCATCTCCATCTTCACCTCTCTTTTCTTCTTTCATCTTTGTGCCCTCTCTTTCAGTTTCTGCCTTTCTTCTTGTGTTCTGTCGCAGTTGAGATACACTCTCTGGTATGCCGACATGTTCCTTAGTCTTGCTTTCTTCTGCAGGATCCTGTTTCGAGTCGATTCTGCTTTGAAAATCACTTTGACTGGTTTCTTCCTCTTGCAAACCCCCTTATTCTCAGAAAATTTGCCAGCTGGATCATGTCATCTTCTCCTATTGCTTTCATGATGCTTTCAATCACTTTTTTCTCCCCATGTCTTCTTGCTTTGTAAGTTTTCCCTTCAACTTCATGGAGCCCATAAACAAAGACTGATCTCTCCCTTTCATTCTCCCACTGCATATCCTTCTGTATCCCCTGATTCGATTTAGTTGCCTCCATTTCAGCTTTCCTTTCTTCAATCACTTCACTGTCCCTACTCACCTATATGTGGTTGCAGGGGTCGAGTCATAGCTCCTGGCCCCGCCTCTTCACTGGTCGATACTAATTCACTCTCTCCCTGCTCCATGATATTTGTCATACCTCTTCTTAAAGCTATTTATGGAACTTGCTTCCACTACTTCACTCTCCAGATTATTCCAGTTCCTGACAACTCTAAGACTAAAGAAATACTTCCTAACATCCCTATGACTCATCTGGGTTTTCAGCTTCCAATTGTGTCCCCTTGTTTCTGTATCCCATCTCTGAAACATTCGATCCTTGTCCACCTTGTCAATGCCTCTTAGTATTTTATACGTTGTTATCATGTCCCCTCTATCCCTCCTATCCTCTAGTGTCATCAGGTTGAGTTCCCTTAACCTCTCCTCATAAGACATACCCCTCAGTTCCGGGACTAATCGTGTTGCAAATTTTTGCACTTTCTCCAATTTCGTGACGTGTTTGACTAAGTGAGGGTTCCATACTGGCGCTGCATATTCCAGTATAGGCCTTACGTACACTGTGTACAATGTCGTGAATGACTCCTTACTCAGATGTCTAAACGCCAATCTCAGGTTTGCCAATCTCCCATATGCTGCAGCAGTTATTTGATTGATGTGTGCCTCAGGGGACATGTTCGTTATAATGCTTACCCCAAGATCCTTTTCTTTAATTGACGTTTGCAGCTGTTGGTTTCCTAACCTGTACTCCGTCTGCGGTCTTCTGTGTCCTTCCCCAATCTTCATGACCTTACACTTACTGGGGTTAAACTCCAGGAGCCATTTGTCGGACCATACTTGTAGTTTGTCCAGATCCCCTTGTAATCTTAACTGATCCTCGCCCACTTGTATTCTCCTCATCAGTTTCACATCATCAGCGAACAGTGACACTTCTGAATCTATTCCTTCCACCATGTCATTCACGTATACAAGAAACAGCACCGGGCCTAGGACTGAACCTTGTGGAACCCCACTCGACACATTCGCCCACTCCGACACTTCAGCACGTACCAACACTCGTTGTTTCCTTCCTGTCAGGTATTCCCTGATCCATTGCAGTACTTTCCCCGTTATTCCTGCCTGCTCCTCTAATTTTTGCACCAGTCTCTTGTGTGGTACTGTGTCAAAAGCCTTCTTGCAATCTAAAAAGATGCAATCTACCCATCCCTCTCTCTCCTGTCTTACTTCTGTTACCTTATCGTAGAACTCAAGTAGATTTGTGACACAGGATTTCCCATCTCTGAAGCCGTGCTGACTGTCATGTATGAGCCCAATCTTTTCAATGTGTTCCACCACTTTTCTCCTGATAATCTTTTCCATGACTTTACATACTATACAAGTCAGTGACACTGGTCTGTAGTTTAATGCTGCCTGTCTGTCCCCTTTCTTAAAAATTGGAACTACATGTGCTGTCTTCCACGCCTCAGGCAACTGCCCTGTTTCGATAGATTTACTGAAGATTGCTGCTAATGGCACACACAGTTCCTCTGCTCCCTCTCTCAGTATCCATGGAGATATGTTATCTGGGCCCACCGCCTTTGAGGTATCGAGTTCGTCTAGCAGTTTCTTCACCTCTACCTTGGTTATGTGTATTGTGTCCAGCACCTGCTGGTGCACCCTACCTCCACAGTTTGCTGGAAGCATTCCTGACTCTATTGTGAATACTTCTCTAAATCTTTTGTTTAGTTCATCACATACTTCTTGGTCACTCTTCGTCAGCTCCCCTCCTTCTTTCCTCAGCCTGATTACCTGGTCCTTGACTGTTGTTTTTCTCCTAATGTGACTGTATAACAACTTTGGTTCAGATTTGGCTTTTGATGCTATGTCGTTCTCGTATTGCCTCTGGGCCTCTCTCCTTATCCCTGCATATTCGTTTCTGGTTCTTCTGCTCAGCTCCTTGTTTTCTTGAGTCCTTTGCCTTCTATACCTTTTCCATGCTCTAGCACACTTGGCTTTGGCCTCTTTACACCTCCAGTTAAACCATGGGCTCACTCTGGTCTTACCATTTTTTCTGTTGCCCTTTGGTATGAACCTTTCCTCTGCCTCCCTGCACTTAGTGGTTACTATTTCCATCATTTCATTTACTGTCTTTCCATCTAGTTCTCTTTCCCACTGCACTTCATGCAGGAAACTTCTCATTCCTATGTAGTCCCCTTTTTTGAAGTTTGGTTTCTCTCTTTGTTCTCGTGCTGCTGCATTCTCCACTGTTAACTCTACAAGATATTCAAAACTCAGGACATCATGATCACTAGCGCCAAGGGGTCTTTCGTGGGTGATATCCCCTATGTCTGAACTATTCAAGGTGAATATGAGATCCAGCCTTGCTGCAACATCCTCTCCTCTCTCTCTGGTTGTATCCCTAACATGTTGATGCATGAAGTTCTCCAATACAGTCTCCAACATCTTAGCCCTCCATGTTTCTGGTCCCCCATGTGGCTCTAGGTTTTCCCAGTCAATCTCTTTATGATTGAAATCCCCCATTATAAGCAATTTTGTCCTACCCATATGAGCCCTCCTGGCCACTTCAGCTAGTGTATCCACCATTGCCCTATTGCACACATCATACTCTTCTATTGTCCTCCTGCTGTTAAGTGGTGGGTTATACATCACTGCTATCATCTCCTTTGGACCCCAGTCTGAAGTGTTCCTACAATGAAGTCGTCTGTTTCCCTTCTTTCCATTCCTATCATCACCTCAAAACTCCACTGGTTTTTGATGAGCAATGCTACTCCTCCCCCTCCTCTGTTCTCTCTGTCTTTCCTCATAATCTGATATCCAGGTGGAAAAATTGCATCTGTTATCATCCCTGTAAGTTTTGTCTCTGTTAGTGCTATGATGTCAGGTGATGCATCAATGATGCATTCTTGCCACTCTTCACTCTTATTTGTTATTCCATCTGCATTGGTGTACCATACCTTTAGCTTCCTTTCCATTACTGTATTTTGGGAGATGGAAGAGGAAGGTGCAGGCTGGGAGGGTGGGAGGCAGGGCACAATATTATGGGAGGCTGCTGTGATTGTGGAATTAGTGCTTAGGGGGGTGGTGGCTATGGAGTGAGGTTCGTTTCTGTTTACTGTGTTTGGTTGATATGTGGTGACAGGGGTTGAGAGATTTCTGTAATCAATTGTGTTTGATGCTCCCCCAAAGGCTGAGCTTGCTTGTCTGTCTCTCTTTCCTTCCACTGGTTTTGTCTTGCTCTCACTTTCAGTTATTCCCTTTCCTTTCATGTTCTGTCAAGATTGAGGAACACTTTTTGATAATCTGGAGAGTCCTTTAACAGTGGTTTCTGTTGTAGTAGTATTGTTACATACCACATCTGTCTTGAATGTCAATTTGATTGGTCGATTTTTTTCCCTCGAATACCCCCCAAGTCTGTGAAAATTTTCTACCTGAGACATGTCCCTCTCTCCTGTTATTGCAATGATGTTCTTAATCTCTGTTTTCTCCCAATGCTTTCTTTCATCATAGGTCTGCCCTTCAGCCTCCTGAAGCCCATGAATAATTATTGACCTCTCCCTCTCCTCTTCCCATTTCTTTTCCCTCTGTATCTCTGGATCTGATTTAAGCATCTCCTTTGCTGTTTCCCTAATCATCTCCCAGACACCATGATGGCCTGATATTACTGCTGCAAAAGACTGCTTAGATCCATCCCCTCCTTCAGTCCCCTCACTGCCTGCTGATGTTCCCATTTCAGTCATCTTGCTCCTTTCGGACCTCATCTTTAGATCCTGCTTCAGCACATCCATTTCTTCCTCCAATCTCTGTATTTTTGCCTCAGCTACTACAGGTCGTGATTCCCACTTCTTGCTTTCTACAGATATTTGCTCTAATATGTTATTGCAAAGCTCATTTAACCTTTTCCCCCATTTTTGTTCCATTTTGTTCTTGAGCCATTCTAACTATTTTGTCTTTTCCGACCAGCCATCATCAGTTCTCTTGCCTTTACGTCCTCCCTTTTGAGATCCCATTTTATTTTTTTCCTGTTGGGATGTTCTAGCTGCTTCAGCTTATCGTAAAAATGTGTGTGGTGGGGGTATTTATGAGCTAATGTGTTAGGTTAGGTTTGTGTATGCGTGTGTACTCACCTATGTGTGTGTGTGTGTGTGTGTGTGTGTGTGTGGTTGTACTCACCTATTTGTGGTTGCAGGGGTCGAGTCCAGCTCCTGGCCCCGCCTCTTCACTGATTGCTACTAGGTCCTCTCTCTCCCTGCCCCATGAGCTTTATCATACCTCGCTTAAAACTATGTATGGTTCCTGCCTCCACTACATCACTTTCTAGGCTATTCCACTGGCCTGACTACTCTATGACTGAAGAAATACTTCCTAACATCCCTTTGATTCATCTGTGTCTTCAACTTCCAATTGTGACCTCTTGTTCTGTGTCCCATCTCTGGAACATCCTGTCTTTGTCCACCTTGTCTATTCCGCGCAGTATTTTATATGTCGTTATCATGTCTCCCCTGACCCTCCTGTCCTCCAGTGTCGTCAGGCCGATTTCCCTTAACCTTTCTTCATAGGACATCCCCTTAGCTCTGGAACTAGCCTTGTTGCAAACCTTTGCACTTTCTCTTAATTTCTTGACGTGTTTGACCAGGTGTGGGTTCCAAACTGGTGATGCGTTCTCCATTATGGGCTTGACGGACACAGTGTACAGAGTCTTGAACGATTCCTTACTGAGGTATCGGAACGAAAATTCTCAGGTTTGCCAGGCGCCCATATGCTGCAGCAGTTACCTGACTGATGTGCATTTCAGATGTGCTCGGTATTATACTCACCCCAAGATCTTTTTCCTTGAGTTAGGTTTGCAGTCTTTGGCCATCTAGACTATACTCTGTTTGCGGTCCTCTTTGCCCTTCCCCGATCTTCATGACTTTGCATTTGGCTGGGTTAAATTTCAGGAGCCAGTTGCTGGACCAGGCTTGTAGCCTGTCCAGGTATCTTTGTAGTCCTGCCTGATCCTCGACCGATTTGATTCTCCTCATTAACTTCACATCATCTGCAAACAAGGACACTTCTGAGTCTATCCCTTCCGTTATGTTGTTCACGTATACCAAGAACAGCACAGGTCCTAGGACTGACCCCTGTGGAACCCCGCTTGTCACAGGCTCTGACACCTCGTCACGTACCATGACTCGTTGTTGCCTCCCTGTCAGATATTCTCTGATCCATTGCAGTGCCTTTCCTGTTATGTGTGCCTGATCCTCTAGCTTTTGCAGTAACCTCTTGTGAGGAACTGTGTCGAAGGCCTTCTTGCAGTCCAAAAATACGCAGTCGATCCACCCCTCTCTCTCTTGTCTTACTTCTGTCACCTTGTCATAAAACTCTAGTAGGTTTGTGACACAGGATTTTCCTTCCCTGAAACCGTGCTGGTTGTCAATTATACACTTGTTTCTTTCCAGGTGCCCCACCACTCTCCTCCTGATGATCTTCTCCATGACTTTGCATACTATACACGTTAGTGATACAGGTCTGTAGTTTAGTGCCTCATGTCTGTCTCCCTTTTTAAAAATTGGGACTACATTTGCCATTTTCCATACCTCAGGGAGTTGCCCAGTTTCAAATGATGTGTTGAAGATCTTTGTTAATGGCTCACACAATATCTCTGCTCCCTCTTTAAGGACCCATGGAGAGATGTTGTCTGGTCCCACCGCCTTTGAGGTGTCAAGTTCGCATAGCAGCTTCTTCACCTCCTCCTTGGTTATATGTACCTCATCCAGCACTTGCTGGTGTGCCCCCCTGTTCTGATTTCTTGGAGTCCTACTGGTTTCCACTGTAAATACCTCTTTAAATCTTGTGTTGAGCTCCTGACATACCTCTCGGTCGTTTCTTGTGAATTCCCCATCACCCTTCCTCAGTCTGATTACCTGCTCCTTGACTGTTGTTTTCCTCCTGATGTGGCTGTACAACAGCTTCGGGTCAGTCTTTACTTTTGATGCTATGTCATTTTCATATTGTCTCTGAGCCTCCCTTCTTATCTGTGCATATTCGTTTCTGGCTCATCGGCTGATTTCTTTATTTTCCTGAGTTCTCTGTCTTCTGTACCTTTTCCATTCTCTAGTACACCTAGTTTTTGCCTCCCTACACCTTTGGGTGAACCAAGGACTCGTTCTGTTCTTCCCATTATTTCTGTTTCCCTTGGGAACAAACCTCTCCTCTGCCTCCTTGCATTTTGTTGCTAC
>NC_091337.1:17513528-17563528 GCF_038502225.1 Cherax quadricarinatus | reverse complement strand
ACAAAAGGCCTAGGAACTAGGCCCCAAAGGGTTAACAGGAATACATATGGATTTATATCTACATATCTATAGTTCACTTATCTGTTACAAGCAAATTTAGGAAATTTGCTTAGTATATCTGGTATCTTATTTTCATTAATAAGATATCTTGACATGTCACATAGGTTATTATACTGTCTGTCTCTGTATTCCTCAATAAGTGGACAATTAAGCACATAGTGTTCAAGAGAGTGACTATATGCCTGATCACATAATTTACATTTAGTTTGATCATCATCTGTGTGTCTCCCAAACTGCCAGAAGTACTTGTAACCAAGCCTAAGCCTGGCCACTACAACATCAGTCAGTCTGTTCACATTGCAAGTTGCTCCATAAACATACTTATCTACGTTCATGTTATCATAGTGGGTTATAGATCTACTCAGGCTTCTAACTGCATTCCTATAACAATCATTTTCATTATTTACTTCTCTCCTAATATTATTCCTAATGCTAGACACAGTTATACCAAAGTTATATTCTGCATTCTCCTTCTCGATACTCTTCTTGGCTAACATATCAACTTTATCATGAAGGAGTAATCCAATGTGTGATGGGATCCATAGCAATTGTACATTAATTCCTTTGTCCCTAATTTTTGAGTATCTATACCTGGCTTCCCCAATGAGCATGTTGTTGGAGTCATTATATGAGTCAAGAGCCTTCAGTGATGACATAGAATCAGTAATGATGATAGAGTCAAGCTCAGTGTCATAGGTTAGCTTTAGCGCCATTAGGATTGCAAACAATTCAGTTTGCAGTGTAGACGCCCAGTTGTTAATTCTTATGCCTAACTCAACAAATTTATTATCGTTCTTAACTAGGGAGGTGGCAACAAGAGCAGATGCAGCCCTGCCAGAAGACTCCTGTTTAGATCCATCAGTGTATATAACTTGTGATAACTTGTTACTACCAGCTAGGTGAGAAATTTCTTCTTGAGCAGTTGCTCTAACAAGAGATTTAAGGAAGGGATTACTAGCAATGAGCTTCTTGGGAGGGACTTGTAGGTATGTGATATTAAATGAACACATCTTCCATGGAGGGGTGAAATGCTCTTGTTGCCTACAGTGATACAGTTCATGCAGGTTATAAAACTTAATGCAGTTGCACGTTTTCACAATCCATTTAGATCTGTGTGTATTTACCTCTAGACACTTGGTAAGATTCACTGTGACAGTGTCTGGTTCGTTTCTCAACATTCTAATACCGAGTACAGTGTTAATTTCAACAATCCTATCACTGATACTAGAAATACCAAGCTCCTTCCTCATGTTAAGAACTTTTGTAGATCTGGGACAGCCAAGAATAATCCTGAGAGCTTCATTTTGCATTAACTCCAAGGGTCGGAGAGAACTTTCTCTAGCTAATATCAACATGGGAGCAGCATAATCAATTAAGGACCTAACATAGGCTATGTACATCATTCTCACGATTCTCACATTTGCACCATAGTTGGGATTGTAGCCAGCAACAGCTTTGAGAGCATTTAGCCTAGCTTTACATTTCTTGTTTAGTTGTGGTATAGTGGATTTGTTAAAGGGTACATCTACACCAAGATATCTGTAAGTTTTAACGTAGCTAATGATTTCACCCTGCAAATAGATGGGTGGGGGATGTCGTTTGCTTGTTAATATCTTAGTTTTAGAGGAAGATATTATGAGGCCTAGTCGATTACAAATTGCTTGAACTTCATTAAGAATGGTATTCATCTTCTTATGCCCTGTTGTATGGATCATGATATCATCAGCATAGCTTATAGCTATATGTTTAGGTGAGGCAGGTAGAGCATTTAGGAGAGCATTAATCAGAATATTAAATAGCATGGGACTAAGAACTCTTCCCTGCGGTGTACCTAAAGACATTTCTTTAGAATCACTTCTGAAGCCTTGGTAAAGGACAGAGGATACTCTATTTGACAGGTATCCTATTATCCAGCAGAGTAAGTTACCACCAATATTCATTTTGGCTAATTCATGTAGTATAACGGTTCTGTTCGCAATATCAAATGCAGATTTTAGATCAAGAAAAGTGGTAAAACTAGTAGAGGTGTGTGCAGTGAGAAAGGTGGAAATACAGTTCTGCACACTTTTACCTTTCATGAACCCATAGAGGTAGGGGGAAAGTTGATCTCTGATTCTGTAGTACAGTCTGTTAAGCATCATTCTTTCAAAAGTTTTACAAAGACAACTAGTTAAGGAGATCGGCCTAAATGTATCAGGCTGTTGGGGCTTAGAGATAGGCACAATGAGACTATTGGTCCAGGAAGTAGGAAGAACGCCCTCAATGTAACTGAGATTATACAGTGCCAACAAAGGGTTATCAGGCACGTGCCTTAGAGTTCTGAGAATATCATAGGTTATACCATCCTCTCCAGGAGCAGTTGATCGACCTTTGGTTAATGCATTATCTAATTCATACTCGGTAAAGAGGCAATCACTCTCATCAATATTTTGGCTCATAAAATTAATCAGTTTCAACATTTCTTCAGAAGTACTCTCTAATTTTTTTCTAATATGAGATGGAAGGCTTTCATGCCTGGATGTTTTGGACCAGTCATTTATGAGGTCATTTGCTTTTTCAAGAGGAAAGGGATGAGCAACATTGCCAGTCTTTTTCCTGGTTATTTTATTTATACCTTTCCAAGCCAAACTCAAAGGGGTGGACCTATTTAATCCACTAACAAACTGTTCCCATTCCTGTTGCTTAAGTTCTTCCTTTCTATTCCTTGCATTTGTTAGTGCAGCTTGGAACGTTCTGAGCAGGTCTGGGGTTCTACATTCACGGTATGCTTTACCAATCCTCCTAGCTGCATGTGTTAGATTGCGCAGCTGTGGATCATTATAGTATTTACATTGGTTTTTATTGTTATTTATAGTGGAGGGTCTTTGTTTCCTATTCCTGCCCACTTGATCTGTGAGAACACTCTCAATAGTGGTAATTAAATCATCATTAAATTTTTGTGTGCCAATGGGCTCGTAATTCTTATACCATTCATCCAAGTGGTTAATAAAGTTGTCTCTGTGTTCTGGTTTGAGAATAAGTTTCCTCCTTCTGTATTTAGCTCCTTGATTGCTGGAGATGTGATCAAGATTGACAGTTGTTAGTCTTGGGAAGTGATCAGATAGAAGATCATCAACTATGACAGAGTCATGCATGATGGGGACTGAACCACGGACACTCGGTGTGTGAGGCGAGAGCGTTGCCAACCGAGTCACAGGACACTTGTCATTCTCATAATCATAATAATAATAATAATAATAATAATAATAATAATAATAATAATAATAATAATAATAATAATAATAATAATAATAATAATAATAATAATAATCTTTACTACAAATACATGTACAAGGTACACAGACCATAGCTGACATCAATGACATACTATTATATAGAAAACCGATTGTTATGCAGAGCATTTCTGGGAAATTAGGTCAGTTTTGTCCCAGGATGCGACCCACACCAGTCAACTAACACCCAGGTACCCATTTTACTGATGGGTGAACAGACAACCGGTGTAAGGAAACACGTCCGATGTTTCCACCTCTTCGCCGGGAATCGAACCCGGACCCTCGCCGTGTAAAGTGTATCTGTGCTCCTGTAGACGAAAAGGCAAGCTTTCAGGTGTATCGCGATGTTGACTCGATCACATCCTCTTCGGGAAAAGCTGCAAACCCTTCGTGCTTGAGTTCAGTGTATAATACGGAGGTCCTCTGACAATCATGCATAACCTTGCTGATAGTCACTGTGACACCAGTGCTGAATGTGGCCTGCTGGCAGCATCCAGTATTTCGCTTAATATGTTGTTACATCTCTTATTAGTGCAACGTTTCAGCCCTTTGTAGGTGAAACATTGTACCAGTAAAGGACCTCATTCCTGCTGATGTCTTTTCTATCATGTTGTAAGTAAATGCTTGTATTCTTTTGTATGTACAGTTGTGAATTATATTTGTGGGAAAACTGTACAGGTCATACAGTGCCTGAGGAATAAATAATTAGGCTTGATCCAAGGAATAAGAGGGGTAGCTCCAATTCCTTGGATCAAGGAACTTCCCATGAGGGGTTGGGGGTTATATAGTGTCTGGGTAATAGGAGACAACCAGGTTCCACCTCAGAAAGGGAAAGAGCTGCAGTTCCTTGAATCAAGAGCTGTATATCCCTTGCGGGTTTAGCACTTAGTCTTGATTACAAAATAATCATTATTTAAACCTAGATTATTATTATAGGTAGGGACAAGTGTTAAACCTGTAGGGAGCATATAGCAATTGGGGGGGGGGGGAATGCGAAGCAATTAAGTTGGATCCAAGGAAGCGAGGATCAGGTCCAATTCCTTGGATCAAGGTTATTACTATCGAAAAGAAGCACTAAACCCACTAGAGTCATTCAGTGCTGACTTGGATCCAGAGCCCTCACTGTCATGGAATCTTCCTTGAGGGAATTAGAATTAGAATTCCTTGAGGGGGATCAGTATTGCAACATATTTCCCAGCTGCACTTTAAAGCAGAGTGGATCCTTGAGACTGGAAAAACTTTTAAGACTGCTTCATCATGATGTTTATTGGTATAAACCATAACCTTTTGGTGACATTTAAATCAGTAAGGAACCCCATGACTCTCACACATGAACCAGTGAAGCTCTGCATTCGAGGGTTCATTGCTTGGAGGAAAACCTTTATTACTTACATTTGATTTGTTTTATTTTTACAGGTTCACGAGAACTGATCTCCCCACCAGGAGGTCGATGTTTCCTGAACGGGCACCTGTATACGACAGGTATGGAACGGACTCTTGACCCCTGTACCACCTGCACCTGTCATGAAGGCTACATCACCTGCCAGCGAGCCACCTGTCCTATCCTCAACTGCTCTCAGGAGCACCAGATTACACAGGAGAATGAGTGTTGCCCCAGCTGCAGCGCAGCAGGACAGCTGGAGAGTGCATGCCACATGCATGGCATGATCCACAATGATGGTGAAGAGTGGAAGAGAGACCAGTGTACTTCTTGTACATGTACTAACGGTGCTGTGTCGTGCCACACACTGCCTTGCGAGTACTTCAACAAGCCCTGCCCACCGGGACAAAGGGTAAGGATCCCAGGCCTCAATTGTTTATTTTAATCAGACGGGAAGAGCTAAACTCGTAGGGGTTGCACAGCATCCAGGGAAATGGAAGCAAATTAGGTTCAATCTAAGAAAAGGGATAGATCCAGTTCCTTGAATGAAGAAACTCTGGTCAAACTTTCATGTGTAATTTGGGATTGAAATTTAATTACATATTATAATCACAACTAAGCACTAAACCCACAAAAATTTACAAATAAATAATTTTTGTTGAAGTTTTTGAGTTCTCATTTTACAAGAGTTCATCCTCATGTTAGGATGCCAAGTTAAGTTTGATTCATTATTCTTATTACATTTGTTGCTTATTCCATTAAAGCCTCTAATAAAGGTATAATACATAATGCAATTTTTGCAAACTCAGTTGAGAAAGCACATTCAAAATTTAATAAGACGTTATTCAATTTTCGATGTACTTTTTCAAACACATTTATATAATTTTGTACTATATCAAGGAGCTTCATGGCAGAGGCACCTCAAGGGAGGTTCCTTGATGCTGGTGAGGGGCTCTTGATCTAGGGAATTGGATCTGTGCTCCGGTTCCCTGAATTGAGCCTGAATGCCTTCCATCCCCCCGACATGTGCTGTACAATCCTATGGGTTTAACGCTCCTCCATGTTTATAATAATTCATAGCAGAGGTGGCTGTTATTAAATTTATGTATTTTAATCAGGAACAGACACTAAACACTAGTCCCTGGGAATTGAGAGACATTCAGATTCAATCCAAGAGGAGGATAAGTCCAGTTCCTTAGATCAAGAGCCCCCTCACTTGTATCATGGCACCACCCTTGAAGGGTGAGGGTCATACAGCTTAATACAGTGGAACCTCAGTTTTCGTATGCCCCAGTTTTCGACAACTTTTTTTGATCGAAATTTTGTCCCAGTTTTCGTACATCCACTCAGTTTTCATAGAGTTGAAAATGGTCTGTACCAAACATGTCTGCACGACTCGGCCACTCAGAGCATCCCATGCGTTCGTGACTCAGTCTGTTTTTGTTTCTTGTTGAGTTAGCACCATCCTGCACATTCATCCAAAACATTTCATAGTAATCTGTTGCTTTCTGTGCTTGTTTATTGAGTGTGACTGCTAAATAAGCCACCATGGGGCCAAAGAAAGTTCTGAGTGCCAGCCCTTTGATAAAGAAGGTGAGAAACATGATCGAATTCAAGAAAGAACTCGTAGCAAAGTTTGAAAGTGGCATACGCATGGCCGATCTTGCCAGGGTGTACGGGGAGTCCGCATCAACAATCAGTTCCATCCTGACGAAGAAACAAGAAATCAAGGAAGCTGATGTTGCAAAAGGGGTAACTGTGCTAACGTAACAGAGATTGCAAACAATCGAAGATGTTGAGAAGTTGTTGCTGGTGTGGATCGACGAAAAACAGTTAGTGGGAGATAGTGTTTTGGAGGTGATAATTTGCGAAAAGGCAAGGCAGTTGCATGCAGATCTCACAAAGAAAATGCCTGGAATGAGTGCTGCTGTTAGTGAATTTAAGGCCAGCAGAGGCTGGTTCGACAGTAATCAAGAAGTGAACTGGCATACACAGTGTGGTAAGACATGGCGAGGCTGCAAGTTCAGACAAACGTGGGGTTGAAGAATTCATTAATGAATTTAAGGAGTACATAGAGGCTGAAGGATTCCTCCCTCAACTAGTCTTCAGTTGTGACGAAACAGGCCTCTTATGGAAGAAAATGCCAAAGAGAACCTACATCATGCAGGAGGAAAAGGCATTGCCAGGATACAAGCCTATGAAGGGGCTAACTCTTTTGTTCTGTGGCAACGATAGTGGGGATTTCAAAGTGAAGCCTTTACTGGTGTATCACTCTGAAAATCCCCGAGTGTTCAGGAAAAACAATGTCATCAGGAGTAAATTGTGTGGGTCACGAGGCAAATTTTCATTGAGTGGGTCAATGAAGTGTTTGGCCAGAGTGTGAAGAAATACCTCCTGGAAAATCAATTGCCACTCAAGTGGTTCCTGGTAATGGACAATGCTCCTGCTCATCCTGCAGACTTGGAAGGCCAATTGTTGTAGGGGTTTAGTTTCACAGTGGTATTAGGGGGCAAGAACTTCACAGTGAAGTTCTTGCCCCCTAATACCACTCCTCTCATCCAGCCCATGGACCAGCAGGTCATTTCAAACTTGATGATAGATGGACTGACTTGTGTCAATCTCCCTAAGTCTTAAGTCAATAAAGTTCATTTGAAGTTCTTTTCGTATTATTGTTCTCAAACTGCTAACTGACAACCCAAGGTTGTAATCTACTCCCTCTTTGAAAGCATACAGCTTAGCCAATTTATCAGTTCTATCATGCATCTGAAGACCAATGTGAGATGGAATCCACAGCATGTGCACTCTGACTCCACTGTCCACAATCCTACCATACCTATGTCTGGCTTCTGACTCAAGCATGCCACAATTGGAGAGAGTAGGAAAGTTTTGTGGAGAAATATCTCCTTGACAAAGCTATTGCAAGCAGTGTCTGCAGCATGTTCAGTGACAATGCCTTGCCCCATATTAGGTAAATCTTAAAGAGACGCCAGAAACAGGCCTCTGGACAGATTTTTTGTGCGACAGAGGTACAGTGACTCAAGCTGGTCCTAGTGCCAGTAAAAGACAAAGGAGGGGAGTAAGCCCGGATAGGGCCTTGATACCCGAAGTCCTTATGGAAGGGGATTCCCCTTCCAAATAATAACCTCTCCTCCTCCCTCTCCCCTCCTCGCCGTCTTCCATACGCCAACAAGAATCTTCAATAAAGGTAAAAGTGATGCTAAATGTTCATTTATCTATTTCATTAGTCATTTATATTTATTTCTCATTGTTTTCTGTATGTAAAATTATAGCTATTCTCTATAAAATATATTTCTTGTTAATATTTTTGGGTGTCTGGAACGGATTAATTGGATTTACATTATTTCTCATGGGAAATATTGCTTCAGTTTTCATACGATTCAGTTTTCGTCAGACTTTTTAGAACGGATTAATCATGAAACTGAGGTTCCACTGGACATTATTTTTCAGAGGGAAGATTATTAATATCATAACTTAAGTGCTAAACTTCAAAGGGAAGAGCTAAACCTATGTGGGTCATACAGCACTTGGGGAATAGAGTGGATGGGGGTTTAATCAGAGGAAGGAGATGGTAGCTCCAATTCCTTGGATCAAGAGCAGTTCACCAGCAGTTGAAGTAAAAATTTATAAGTTGCATACACTAAGTCATGTGACTGCTATTAATTCAGACAATTTTTCTGTGGAAAGAGTGATTCATAAGATGTTTGTTTGACAGCGTGTGGAGTCTGAGCATGAGTGCTGCCCTCGGTGTGAGGATGCTCCTGGTGTGTGTGTCGTCTTTGGTGACCCACACTATCGCACCTTTGATGGATATCTCTTCAATTTTCAGGTTGTGGTGGAGTGTAGTGCTGTGGTGTAGTGAGTGGTGCTGTAGTGGTGGAGTGAGTGCTGTGGTGGTAGTGGTAGTGCTGTAGGTGGTTGTGAGTGCTGTAGGTGGTGGTAGTGCTGTGGATAGTAGGTAGTGCTGTAGTGGTAGGTGGTGCTGTAGTAGGTAGGTAGGTTCTGTAGTAGTGAGTAGTGCTGTAGGTAGTGTAGTGCTGTAGTGGTAGTGGTGCTGTAGTGTGGTAGTTCTGTAGTAGTGGTGGTGCTGTAGGTGGTGGTGGTGCTGTGGTGGTGGTGGTGCAGTGGTAGGTGCTGTGGTGGTGGTGGTGGTGCTGTGGTGGTGGTGGTGCTCTGGTGGTGGTGGTGGTGCTGTGGTGGTGCTGTGGTGCTGTGGTGGTGCTGTGGTGCTGTGGTGGGTGCTGTGGTGCTGTGGTGGTGGTGTGCTGGTGGTAGTGGTGGTGCTGTGAGTGGTGGTGCTGGTGGTGGTGAGTGGTGCTGTGGTGGTGGTGCTGTGGTGGTGGGGTGCTGTGGAGTGGTGGTGGTGCTGTGGTGGTGGTGGTGGTGCTGTGGTGGTGGTGGTGCTGTGGTGGTGGTGGTAGCTGTGTGGTAGTGGTGCTGTGGTAGTGGTGCTGTAGTAGTAGTGGTGCTGTATGTGGTAGTAGTGCTGTAGTAGGTGGTAGTCTGTAGTGGTTGGTTGAGTGCTGTAGGTAGTGGTAGTGAGTACTGTAGTGGTTTGTGAGTGCTGTAGTAGTAGGTGGTGCTGTAGTAGTAGTAGGTGCTGTAGGTGGTAGTGTGCTGTAGTAGTAGTAGTAGTACTGTAGTAGTAGTAGTACTGTAGTAGTAGTAGTAGTACTGTAGTACTGTAGTAGTACTGTAGTAGTAGTAGTACTGTAGTAGTAGTAGTAGTACAGTACTTGCATTATCATTGCCCATATGGGAGTCACACAGCTTTTCAAGAATGAAATGTAATCAAGTGTGGTTCAGGGAAGGGAAGGGTAGCTCCAGTTCCTTGGATCAAGATCATTAGCATCAAGGCACCCCTACTTGAAGGTTTACTTGTTCAGAACATGAGATCATTTGCTAATACCTCTTCTGCCATGAAATTCTTTTAAGAGTAATATGGTCATTCACTTGCAGGGAGCTTGTAAATACACTCTGGCCGAGACATGTCGCAAGAAGGATGGCTTCACCCTCAAGGTAAACAACGATGCCAGACGATCCAACACCTTCTCCTGGACCAAGAGTCTCACTCTTAAGGTGCCAGGTGCCAAGGTAAGGCTTGGAGAGGTTCATAGAGAGACTGGTAGTATTAGATGTGATAATCATGGAGCACTTTGACCAAATAGGTCAGTCAGAGCTTGCAGCCATACAAAAAAATATAAACAACATCTACATTAAAAACAAGGATAAAATTAACACACAATATAATGATGAACATGAGGTTATGGTAGGGACAAAGTAGGTACTGCTAGGTGTTGGGGAGGACCTAGGGGCCAAGGAGATGTTAGGAAAAGAAAACACCAGTAGATTTGTATCATATTTATTAGGTTTTAAGCTCATAAGTCATACATTGCCTTAGAATTAGGAGGTCCCAGGATTTGATCCAAAAATGGGAAGGGTAGGTCTAATTTCTTACAACCAAGAGCCTTCATTAACATTATGGCACCCACTTGAAGGAAAGGAAGCAATAAAGAAGGAATGTAATTCAAGAAAAAACAGTAGAGAAGTAAAAGGAAGGAAAAAGGGGGAAAGTAGAAGTTGATATAAATTATTTTTTATTTTTTTTTATTAGCACGCTGGTCGATTCCCACCAAGGCAGGGTGGCCCAAAAAAGAAAAACTTTCACCATCATTCACTCCATCACTGTCTTGCCAGAAGGGTGCTTTACACTACAGTTTTTAAACTGCAACATTAACACCCCTCCTTCAGAGTGCAGGCACTGTACTTCCCATCTCCAGGACTCAAGTCCGGCCTGCCGGTTTCCCTGAATCCCTTCATAAATGTTACTTTGCTCACAATCCAACAGCATGTCAAGTATTAAAAACCATTTGTCTCCATTCACTCCTATCAAACATGCCCACGCATGCCCGCTGGAAGTCCAAGCCCCTCGCATACAAAGCCTCCTTTACTCCCTCCCACCAACCTTTCCTAGGCTGACCCCTACCCCACTGTTGCGGCCCCCTACCAAACTAGTGGTTAAATGGTTAACCTGCAGGCCGGCAGTACCACTGGGTACGTCATCAAACCCATTGTGGGGACTGCTGAGCCGGCCTTAGAGCATTAATTACCTGAACACCTCACGGTACACATCTAAGCATTAAGTACCTGAACACCTCATGGTACGCATCTAAGCAGTAGGTACCTGAACACCTAATGGTACACATCTACTGACCTTAGAAGCAGTAGGTACCTGAACACCTAATGGTACACATCTACTGACCTTAGAAGCAGTAGGTACCTGAACACCTAATGGTACACATCTACTGGCAGTAGAGTATTCTACTGGCTTCTACTGATTTTAGAAGAAAGCGCTCACGCAGGCTCACTGAGTCTGTTGGCCTCAGTTGTTTGGTGGACCGCATTCAGTGAGCTTGCAAGCATAGTGTGTGCTGCATCGGACCACCTTGCGGTGTGTCAAGCTGGTCTTGAAGAAAGGCGGTAGATAGTACTCACCCAGACCATCTTATGGTGTACTTCTACCGGCCTTAGAGTATTTACAGGACTACCGGTGATGTCTGCAGACTCACCATACGTAGTCAACTGTGGGCTGGAGTCATCGGATGCTGTTTAGTGGGACATTACATGAAGAAAAGGTTGGAGTGTTACACTGAACTGGGCTAGGGACCGTGAGTGTGACACTTAAGCAAGTATGATGGAGTGGAACACTGAGATATGCTACAGGACCGTAGTGGAACACTGAGAAGAAAAGGGTATCGTGTGACACTGAAGATGGCCTGGTTGTAGTGTACATTGAATAGTGTCATGTGACTGGCCTCGACAAAGGCGCTATGCGGGTAGTGTGGACTTGCCAGTGACAAAGGGTGTCAAATGTGACATGGTTGCGAAAGTGTGTATTACGGCGGAGAAAAGGGTGTCAAGTGACACGGTGGAGAAAAGAGCGTCTGCTTCGGATAAAGTGTCGTGAAGCGCAGTTGATTGTAATTTATTATTTTAAATGTTACTTAATTTATTATTTTAACATAGATATATATAGTGACACAGTAGTGTCAAGAGTTGTACCCTGTGTAGGGTCACGGATTATTATTTATTATTTTAGTTAGATGCTAATTATAATTTATTATTGTAACATGTATATATTATCAGATGTTTATTAGTTCAAATACCTCTAGACCAAAGATTGATTTTTATATAATATTAAAGAGTAATTTATTTTAATGTGTATTATGTATCCCGAACTCGTATATTACTAACACTAATGTGAAACATGACTCAAGAAATCGTAATGACACGATTGCAAATAAACCATACCCCTGGGCGGGATTGAACCCGCGGTCATAGAGTCTCAAAACTCCAGCCCGTCGCGTTAGCCACTAGACCAGCTAGCCACAATAAGATTCATCCAACTAGGTATATTTCTACACCATAGGAAAGTTAGCACAGGCACCTCTGTGACCACAAATGCAAGTTTTTACAGACGAATCTCCAGCTAGCGTGGCCGTGGCGAACTCTAGCTCAAGTCCCTTCACTGCCGTCAACATGACTCAAGAAATCGTAATGACACGATTGCAAATAAACCATACCCCCGGCCAGATTGAACCCAGCGGTCATAGAGTCTCAAAACTCCAGCCCGTCGCGTTAGCCACTAGACCAGCTAGCCACAATAAGATTCATCCAACTGGTATATTTCTACACCATAGGAAAGATTAGCACGAGGCACCTCTGTGACCACAAATGCAAGTTTTTACAGGCAGATGAGTCTGTAGCTTGCATTTGCTGATCTGCTATGCTTTCTATGATGTGAATACTACCTGGTTGAATGTTTACTAATGTGAAAGTCCCAATTGATGTTTTTGTAATACCCACCTTCCTTCCACTACAGACTGATACACTCTTGAAGTCATTCTGTTTCGCTCCATTCTCTCTACATGTCCGAACCACCTCAACAACCCTTCCTCAGCCCTCTGGACAACAGTTTTGGCAATCCCGCACCTCCTCCTAACTTCCAAACTACGAATTCTTTGCATTATATTCACACCACACATTGCCCTCAGACATGACATCTCCACTGCCTCCAGCCTTCTCCTCGCTGCAACATTCATCACCCCCATGCTTCACACCCATATAAGAGCGTTGGTAAAACTATACTCTCATACATTCCCCTCTTTGCCTCCAAGGACAAAGTTCTTTGTCTCCACAGACTCCTAAGTGCACCGCTCACCCTTTTCCCCTCATCAATTCTATGATTCACCTCATCTTTCATAGACCCATTCGCTGACACGTCCACTCCCAAATATCTGAATACATTCACCTCCTCCATACTCTCTCCCTCCAATCTGATATCCAATCTTTCATCACCTAATCTTTACTCTTTCCTGTACAGTGGGCCCCCGCTTAACGATCACCTCCAAATGCGACCAATTATGTAAGTGTATTTATGTAAGTGCGTTTGTACATGTATGTTTGGGGGTCTGAAATGGACTAATCTACTTCACAATATTCCTTATGGGAAAAAATTCGGTCAGTACTGGCACCTGAACATACTACTGCGTTAACTTGTATTCACTTTTAATTTTCTTCTTTTACATACCCTACCAAATTCATCCACCAACCTCTGCAACTTCTCTTCAGAATCTCCCAAGAGCAGTGTCATCAGCAAAGAGCAACTGTGACAACTCCCACTTTATGTGTGATTCTTTATCGTTTTACTCCACGCCTCTTGCCAAGACCCTCGCATTTACTTCTCTTACAACCCCATCTATAAATATATTAAACAACCACAGTGACATCACACATCCTTGTCTAAGGCCTACTTTTACTGGGAAATAATCTCCCTCTTTCCTACATACTCTAACTTGAGCCTCACTATCCTCATAAAAACTCTTCACTGCTTTCAGTAACCTACCTCCTATACCATACACCTGCAACATCTGCCACTTTGCCCCCCTATCCACCTGTCATACGCCTTTTCCAAATCCATAAATGCCACAAAAACCTCTTTAGCCTTATCTAAATATTGTTCACTTATATGTTTCACTGTAAACACCTGGCCCACACACCCCCTACCTTTCCTAAAGCCTCCTTGTTCATCTGCTATCCTATTCTCCATCTTACTCTTAATTCTTTCAATAACTCTACCATACACTTTACCAGGTATACTCAACAGACTTATCCCCCTATAATTTTTGCACTCTCTTTTGTCCCTTTTGCCTTTATACAAAGGAACTATGCATGCTCTCTGCCAATCCCTAGGTACTTTACCCTCTTCCATACATTTATTAAATAATAGCACCAACCACTCCAAAACTATATCCCCACCTGCTTTTAACATTTCTGTCTTTATCCCATCAATCCCAGCTGCCTTACCCCCTTTCATTTTACCTACTGCCTCACATACACTAGGAAAAGTAAAAAAACATGAGAAATTAGGAAATGGAATGGAAGTAAGAATATAACAGTGCATTAGTGTAGGATGACATGTGGATATAAAGAAGCATAAGAGGAGGGCGCAGGATTAAATGAAGGAGAGCAAAAGTGACAGAACTAGTGACAAGGAAAGTATAAAAGGAATGGAGGTGTGATATTACACATAGAAAAACTACTATAATGCAGAAAAAAAAAGAGTACACCAATACTGATGCAGAACACATGATACAAACAATGCTATAAACTGAGACACCAACAGCTATCCTGTGAAGCTGTCTGATGGTAAACTTACTGAAGAAAATGACAGTTGTTGAAAATCTGCCTTTATCAACACTACTAACACTAATGGAGATAATGGCAAGCTTCTGACAGTTGGTAAAAAAGACACAACAGTTAAGTTCCTTATTTGTACAAAATTTCACCAACACTGGAATTTTTAAAGTACATAGCAGACACGAGACAGAATGGCTTAAATAGTCCACAGGGAGTGACGTCACCTGGTAAACAAAACTACTTGAGCACAAAAGATGCACTGTATTAAACCTATTGGCCCATGAGTTTACTGTTTTAATGCCCTATGAATTATGGGACTGGACTAGAAAACATCCTATTATTTTATTTGATGGTGTTGGTTAATTTAATAAGTGAGGATTCGAGGTACCTTCTCAAGTTTGTCATGCTCAGCTTTGTCTCACATCATAAGATGTGAATGTGAGCTGCAATACTGTGTGCAAATCACATTAAAATATAGTTAACTGAACATAGCTCAATGGGACTCTTGTAGTGCACCTTCCATACTCAAGTAATTTTACTTGCACCTTGGCAGCATGTGACACCTGAATAAGTGGTGTCACTCCTTGTGGACTATTAAGCCATTATCTCTCATGTCTGCAATTTACTCAGGATAGTCCAGTGCTGGGGAAAGTGTACAAATGAGGAACTTAACTGCAGTTGTCATTTTTTACTATCTAACATTATTGTAGACTCAAGGTAGCTTCATATTATTATTGCAGTCATGGCAAAGTGCTAAACCCTTGGGAATCATACAATGCCAGTGGAATGGAATTCAATCAGATATAATCAGAGATAGGTATAATTGTCCAGGTATGTATTACATACATTGTAAGCAGTTTTCAACTATTATTCATAACTGATACCTAAAGTCACACAAGATACCCAGAACTCACCACTGGTTGCTCTTAGAGTTCCATGTTAGATAAAGCTGTAACCTGCATCACACTAGCAAGTTATCCAGGTATTCAGGAGCCAACAATATATATCTGCATCCCAACTCCTTACACCAGTTCTATTTGCCGATGACACTACATATGTCTACTCCCATTCAGACCCAGCTGTGCTTGAGAACACTGTAAACAATGAACTGCTAAAGATATATGCTTGGATGATGACCAACAAACTCACACTTCTTCTTTCTTTCAACACACCAGCCATATCCCACCAAGGCAAGGTGGCCCAAAAAGAAAAACAAAAGTTTCTCTTTTAAATTTAGTAATTTATACGGGAGAAGGGGTTACTAGCCCCTTGCTCCCGGCATTTTAGTCGCCTCTTACAATACGTATGGCTTACGGAGGAAGAATTCTGTTCCACTTCCCCATGGAGATAAGAGGAAATAAACAAGAACAAGAACTAGAAAAAAAATAGAAGAATACCCAGAGGGGTGTGTATATATATGCTTGTACAGTGGAACCTCAAAAATCGAACTTAATCCGTTCCAGGAGCTAGTTCTAATTTCAAAAAGTCTGAAATTCGAAGCAATATTTCCCATAAGAAATAATGGAAATACAATTAATACATTACAGAAACCCAAAAATATTCACACAAAAATACATTTTATAGAGATTAATTCCAGTTTTACATACAACAAATACTATAGTTTTTAATTGTGTATAGTAATACATATAAAATAACATTTTTACTTACCTTTATTGAAGATTGGTGATGGCATCTGAAAGATAGGGAGGAGGAGAGAGGGAGTTGGGATTAGTGTTTGGAAGGAGAATCCCCCTCCATGAGGACTTCAGGTAAAGCCCTCTCTGGGGTTACTTCCCTTCTCTGTCTTTTAATGCCACTAGGACCAGCTTGAGAGTCACTGAACCCCTGTCTCACAAAATAACTGTCCACAGTCCTCTGTTTCTGGCACCTCTTTAACATTTCCCTAAAATGGGACATGGCTCTGTCACTGAACTTGTTGCAAAGATGGTTTGTTTCAGCTTGCTCAGGGTGGTACTTCTGCACAAACATTTGGACATCATTCCACTTGGCACAAATCTTCTTAATTTTTGAAGAAGGCAGCTCATCCACTCCCTCTTCCTCCTCCTCTGAAGCAAGTTCCTCAGCTGTGGTCTGATACTGCTCCAGATGAAGCTCTTGCAGCTCTTCAGTGGTTAGCTCTTCCCTGTGGTCCTCCTCCAACTCTTCCACATCCTCACTACTCACCTCAAGCCCCAGGGTGTTCCCCAATGTCACAATAGAGTCCACAACAGGCAGAGGGTCAGCTGGGTCAGGGTCAGCCTCAAACCCTTCAAAATCCCTCTTTTGGACACAATCTGGCCACAATTGCCTCCAAGAAGAGCTCAAAGTCCTGGAAGTCACTCCCTCACAGTTTGTCCGAAAAAATGGTCTTATTTTCGAAACATTCGATATTTGATACGCTCGATTTTTGAGGTTCCACTGTACATGTATGTGTAGTGTGACCTAAGTGCAAGTAGAAGTAGCAAGACATACCTGAAATCTTGCATGTTTATGAGACAGACAAAAGACACCAGCAATCCTACCATCATGTAAAACAATTACAGGTTTTCGTTGTACACTCACTTGGCAGGACGGTAGTACCTCCCTGGGCGGTTGCTGTTTACCAACCTACTACCTAGGAAACTCACATTTAACATAGAAAAAACGTACTTCATGCTGTTTGGCAACAGCGCCTCAAATATTCAACTCAACATACTGTTAAATGATTCCCCTATATCAAGACACACTGAGGGCAAATTTCTAGGTCTTCTCCTTGACTGTAATCTTAAATTTCAGCCAAGAAAATTTCCAAATCAGAAGGAATCCTTTCAAAGATATGCTATTATGTACCAAAAACGACTCTCCTTACCTTGTACCACTCTAATATATCCTTACCTCACCTATGGTATCTGTGCCTGGGGCTCTACCACAGCCAACCACCTTAGACCCTTAATAATCCAACAAAAAGCTACTGTGCGGGTGGTAACCAGCTCCTGTGCTAGACAGCACATCCCACCACTTTTCAAAAGACTCAACTTGCTAAATATACAAGACATACACTCTTATTATTGTGTCTACTACATATGCAGAACTTTAAACTCCACTGTAAACCCCCACCCCTAAAACTACTCCTTGACAGTTACAACAGAATGCACAGTCACAATACAAAGCATAAGGCCCTTTTCAACATCCCTCGAGTAAAACTCTATGCAAGAACACTATGCACATAAAAGGCCCAAAGATCTGGAACTCACTACCAGAACAAGTAAATTAGATCTTGTACTAAGTATACATAAGATTTATTAAGTCCAAACAAGACTGTAAAACAGCTAACTGCTATTCTATATTTAGTTTTAAGTAATAATTACTATATACTATTATCTTATCTAGTTTTAATTAGTTACCATGTATTAGGATTAGTTTGCCCGAAATGCCTCGGCATGATAGTGGTTATCTTTGTACTTAGCAAATCAAAATTGTAATTACACATTGTAACCTTTACAAAGAAATAAACTTATTATTATTATTATTTATTATTATTATTATTATTATTATTATTATTTACTGACTCAATAAAGCCCACTGCATGGGTGACAGTGTTATTAATAAAGGTATCTGTTCTGTGGGTGAAATACATGTTAATAAAGGTATCTGCTATGTGGGTGAAATACATGTTAATAAAGGTATCTATTGTGTGGGTGAAATGTTACAAAGGTATCCATTGCATATAGTATATACATACTGTTCCAGTTCCAGGAATAAAATTACTGAAATTAGGAATGACAGCCAGTTAGAATGGGTAGAATATTTTTTCCAGCTATGAGACTTGAAAATGAGTTTAAAACTTTGGAAGACATTATTGAATAACAGGTACCATTTCTTCTCTCTTTTAAGGTAAAATATTGAGGTCAACTGTATCAATAAATAATAATAAAAAAAAGCATTCTTTTTCAAGTTCAAAGTAGACATACTTACCACAGCTTTTGCATTCTTAACCATAGGTGAAGATGGCCCAAAAGCTGCGTATAAAAGTCAATGGAAGTATAGTTAAACCTCCCTTTCAAGTGCCCGGCATCCTCAACCTCACACGGGAGGGTCAAGCCATTGCTGTCGCCACACCACAAGGTAACTATCTCCCAATACTGTATAAAAACAGGTAATACTGTATTATTGATTATTATTATCAAGGAGAGGTGCTAAGCCCATGTAGGTCAGACAGTACCTGGGAATAGGAGGTAATTAGGTCTGATCTAAGGAATGTAGTTCCAAATTATTTTGATCACAAGGCATTCACCAATATCAAGACCCCCTTCCCCATGATACGATACTATGTGCCGCAAAATGCCCTTCTCACACTATACCATTCACTCATTTATCCATACCTCACCTATGCTATTTGTGCTTGGGGTTCAACTGCAGCAACACACCTAAAGCCAATAATAACTCAACAAAAAGCCGCAGTAAGAATAATCACTAAATCCCATCCCTGGCAACACCCCTTCCCCCCCACTCTTCATAGATTTAAACTTACTCCCTGTTCAGAACATCCACACTTACTACTGTGCAATCTACATATACAGGACCTTAAATTCCAATATTAACCTTGACCTAAAATGCTTTCTTGATAGTTGTGACAGGACCCACAAGCATAACACCAGACACAAACATCTCTATGACATTCCCCGTGTCCGACTAAACCTTTACAAAAATTCAATGTATGTCAAAGGCCCTAAAATCTGGAACACCCTACCTGAAAACTCTAGAACTGCAGACACATTCATCACCCTCAAAACTACCGTTAGAAAACATCTTATCTCCCTGATACACCCCGTCAGCTAACTACATAAAAACCACCTGGTGGTTCACACTTACACTCACTCACTCACCCATTTGACTATAAGCACAGAAATACGTATCATAATCTTAAAATAATGATTCCTAACTAGTCACCAAGTTTGCCTATGATACTCCAATATAGAAACTATGTATTGTGCCAAAACAAAAGCATTCACATTGCTAAACTCACAAACTAGTATTTAATCACTTAGTATTTAGTCAACTTACTCCACAATTTGTAATAATTTAGGGTTATGAATTAATCTAAGTTTGCCCGAAATGCCTAGCCTTGCTAGGTGTTCTAATGGCCCCCTCTGTAATTAGTATTTTATTACATGTAAACCACACAATAACCAAAATCTGAAAATCCCGCATTGTAATCCTTATAGAGAATAAACTTTGATTTGATTTGATTGATTTTGAAGGATAAGTAAGGTACATGGAGGCTGATTAGTTATACATTCTGTATTACCAAAGCTCAATATATCTCTTAACCTCTTAGTGCACTGAAATACAAAGAATAACCTTATAATATTGTCTACAAAGTTGGTAATAGTTATGAAGTTTGATATACAAAATAAAGTACAATACAACCTACAATTGTATTACTGTAGAATACTACAGGTAATATGCCTACTGTAGAATATTAAAGGTAATATGCCAACTGTTTTACTTAATATAATAATAGTTTGTTTAATACTTTGTGCTATTTTGACTGACTTTATTATTTCTGAAACAGGAGTGCGTGTACTGTGGGATGGCATCAGTTATGTGGAAGTAGAAGTGCCTGTTGAGATGAGAGGTCATATGTGCGGCTTGTGTGGAAACTTTAATAACAACATTTCTGATGATCTAACCACTAAAGATGGTAACCTAGCTGACACTGCAAATCAAATGGCTATGTCATGGTCCACAGGAAAAGTTGTTCAGTGTTCCCGCAAAATGAGTAATGCACTAAAGGCAAATGTGCGTCGACCACAGCGCTTGACATGCCCTATGCCACAAAATCAAACACTTAACCAGTGTGGCTTACTTAATAGCACTGTGTTCCAGGCCTGCCACAGCATTGTTGCCATCGATAAATTCTACGAGTAAGTGGGGAAACAAGAATTTTACAAATTTTATTAAGCCAGAATAATTGATGAAAAAATGAAAACATTTAAAGAAATAGATTATCCCACCACCATTTGGTGGTTCATTGTTAGTAATGACCCACCAATGTATGGGCAGTAATGATGCATAGAATGCAGTATGCAGACTTATAAAATATTTGCTTGAACTAGGTTAGCCTATTCTATTATGGGAGAATAAACATGGACAACAGTGTAAAAATCTTTAAATGTTTTTATATATCCTTTTTAACAGGTCGTGTATCCTAGACATGTGCGAATGTCGTTCAACACGGCGATGCGAGTGTGATACCCTGCAGGCGTATGCACGACAGTGTCAGAGGCTTGGTATCCCTGTCCAAGAGTGGCGTAAGCAAAGTAAATGCGGGGGTGAGTGCCACACTGATATTCCCTTAGTATTTATTTAAAATGTATAATATGATAGTCTAAGGCTCAATACAAGAGGCAAAACACACTTCTTTCTCAAGAAACACACAAATTGTAGTTAAATCCCAAGATAATAGTTCAAGACGAACCAAAATATTTTCTTTGGAATCATATTCAGTTTGTGTGCAAGATGTAAATTTTTCCAGCCACTGTACTTTAATTTTTATTCTTCAGATTCACTTAGTAGCAGCCATGGCAAGAGCAGTGTGTAATTTTATTCTTCAGATATTTTCTTAATAGCAGCCATGGCAAGGGCAGTATGGAACTATGTTCTGCAGTTCCTACTCTGTCATTTCATTGACTTGCACTTGTCACATTAGATTTGATGTTGCTTTGCTTACCTTTTAGAAATTACTGCTGCATTTCTTGTTTTTTGCCTTATGAAACAACTCGAATTCCCACCCCTATTGCTTATCAGTGCCAGTAAGAGACAACTGCTTGAGAATTATCAGTTGAACAAGCAGCATAAAGTCTCCACATTCCAAATGTTTCTGTAAAGTATGAAAATAATTATTATAATATTTACTTTAAGCACTAAACATGTAAGGATCATTCAGAGCTACATGGCAAAGCTGGGAGGTGGGAAGGAGAAAGGGAGAGGAAGATGGAGAGGTGGTGTTATGGACAGGTAATCTTACATACCTAAGGTAGTCAGTTTGTGGTGAAAGTGGAAATAAAATTGACCTGTGAATTTATTGTTTAATGAGTTTTCATTCACACTCAGAAGAAAGTGTAACTAAGATAACCTGAATATACAGTGAACATATAATAAGCTCTAGAGAAATAAAATTAGCAGTAAACTTAATGTTTATTGCAAGCTGTGAGAGAGCTTTCAGACACCTTTTAACAATTATTAAAAAAAAGCACACACACCTTTTTTCAACATACTGGTCGTCTCCCACTGAGGTAGGATGACCTGAAAAAGAAGAAACACTTTCACCATTACTCACTCCATCACTGTCTTGCCAGAGGTGTGCCAAAACTACAGTTTAGATGCCCCTCCAACCTGCAGATATCTCCACCCCTCCTTCAGAATGTAGGCATTGTACTTTCCAACTCCAGGACTTGAGTCTGGCTAACCAGTTTTCTTGAATCCCTTCATAAATGTTACCATGCTCACACTCTAACAGCATGTCAAGTCATAGAACTTACTTGCCTCCATTTACTTCTATCTAACATGCTCACACATATCTGCTGGATGTTCAAACCCCTTGCATATAAAACCTCCTTTACCCCATCCCGCCAACCTTTCCTAGGGTGACTCCTACCCTGGCTTCCCTACACTACAGATTTATACAATTTGCAAGTCATCCTGTTTTGCTCCATCCTCTCTAAATATCCAAACCACTTCAACAACCCTTCCTCAGCCCTCTGGATAATACTTCTAGTAATTCTACACCTCCTCCTAATCTCCAGACTATGAATTCTCTGCTTAATATTTACACCACACATTGCCTTCAGATATGACATTTTCACTGCCTCCGATCTCCTCCGCACTACAACATTTACAACTCATGCTTCAAACCCACATATAAGTGTTGGTACCATTATACTCTCATACATTCCCCTTTTTACTTCTATGGATAATGTTCTTTGTCTCCACAGATTCCTCAGTGCACCACTCACCTTTTTCTCTTCATCAGTTCTATGATTCACCTCATCTCTCATAGACCCATCTGCTGACAAGCCCACTCACAAATATCTGAACACATTTACTTCCTCTATACTCCCTCTATCCAATCTAATACCCAATCTTTTATTAACTAAATTTTTTGTTACCCTTATAACCTTGCACTTTCCTGTGTTCATTTTTAATTTCCTTCTTTTACATATCCTTAACATACCTTTGTGAATTCTCTTCAGAATCTTTCAAAAGCACAGCATCAATGGCAAAAAGCAAATGTGACAACTCCCATTATGTATTAGATTCTATATATTTTAATCCTTTACCTCTTCCCATGGAGGCAAAGGGAATGTGCATAGTGGTACCAATGCTCTTATATAGGTATGAAGCATGGGTTGTAAATGCTGTAAGTTAACATGACTCACGAAATTGTAATGACACGATTGCAAACAAACCATACCACGGACGGGGATAGAACCTGCGATCAGAAAGTCTCAAATCCCCAGACCACGACTGTCTGGAGTTTTGAGACTCTCTGATCGCGGGTTCTATCCCCGTCCGTGGTATGGTTTGTGGTGTAAGTATTTTGCAGAGAATCTGTAGTGTGGAAATTAGGTGCGGAGTTACTAAAAGTTATTAATCAGAGGGCTGGAGAGGGGCTGTTGAGATTGTTTGGTCATTTAGAGAAAATGGAACAAAGCAGAATGACTTGGAGAGCATATAAATCTGTAGGGGAAGGAAGGCAGGGTAGGGGTCATCCCCGAATAGGTTGGAGGGAGGGGTAAAGGAGGTTTTGTGGGCGAGGGGCTTGGACTTACAGCAAGCGTGTTAGATAGGAGCGAGTGGAGACAAATGGTCTTTGGGATCTGACAAGCTGTTGGAGTGTGAGCTGGGATTCAGGTTAACCGGCCGACGTGTTAAAAAAAAAAAAATTCTTCCCAACACCTTAGCATTCATTTCTTTTCCAGTCCCATATATAAACATGTTAAACAGCCATGGTGACATCACACATCCATGTCTAAGGCCTACTTTTACTGGAAAATAATCTTCCTCCCCCCTACATACCCTAACATGAGCCTCACTATCTTCATATTAATTCTTAACTGCTTTCAGTAACCTACCACCTATTCCATACACTTGCAACATCTGCCACATTGCTTCCCTAGCCACCCTTTCATATTCCTTTATTATAATTAAAAGTAAGCACTAAACCACCAGGGTCATACAGCTCATATTCCTTTAATAAATTAATAAATGTAACAAAAACTTCCTTTCCCATATCTAAATATTGCTCATTTACATGCTTCATTGTAAACACTTGGTCTACACCTTCCTAATACCTTCTTCATCTGTGATCCTGCTCTCTTTCTTACCCTTAATTCTTTCAGTAATAACTTGACCATACATTTTACTTAGTATATTTAACAGGCTTATTTTCCTCTAATTCTTGCACTCTCTTCTGTCCCCCTTACCTTTACACAAAGGAAATTGTATGGTAATAATTATGTTTTGTCAAAAGCATTGGCTAAGACACTTAAAACTACAGTATTCAGTGCTCTTTGATCCACATGGGTTTGGTACATATTTTGTGAATGTAATAATACAGTAGAGTCCCACTTTACAGCGTTTCATCTTATGGCATTGCACTAATACAGACATTTGAAATTATGACCAAAACTTGCTATACAGCTCTCCCACCTGACTTTCTAATATGGCTACCATGCCTTACCTGATTTGTTTACATTTTTCATGAGTTCAGTGAGCTCTGCATCTCTCCAAAATGTATGGAAACTTTCCAAATTTTCAAGTGTTTTAAAGTTATTTCATGTTTTATTCTGATAATAATAATAATACACAATAATAATCACTCTGAAATGCATTAAATGTTGTATATTACATTAATATAAACATTTTCATTAATCCATCTATGATATTTTTTTCAAAATTATATAATAAACACATTACTATCATAAAAACATGATAAATACACCCCAAAGTAGAATAAATTAACGTAAATATGAGACGTTACGTGTATGAACTAAACCAGATGTGTTCATCTGCTTGTTTACATAACTCCACACATCTCTCCTCTCTCACTTCTTTTATTCATTTACTCCCCTCTCACACTACATTAAGACTACAGTGGACCCCCGCTTAACGATCACCTCCAAATGCGACCAATTATGTAAGTGTATTTATGTAAGTGCGTTTGTACGTGTATGTTTGGGGGTCTGAAATGGACTAATCTACTTCACAATATTCCTTATGGGAAAAAATTCGGTCAGTACTGGCACCTGGACATACTACTGGAATGAAAAAAGTTCGTTAACCGGGGGTCCACTGTACAAATATTTTAAGGTAAGTAATGAATGTATTGTATATGCATTTTATCGCTCTGGGGCGCTTTAACCCATAAGCGGTCCAAGCAGATCTACGTTCACATGTGTAGTGCTACAAAAGTAGATCTAAGTTTTTTTTTACATATTTTCAAATATAACAAAAAAAAAAAAAGTAGATCAAAGTTTTTTTACACATTTTCAAATGTAGAAAAACAAAAAGAAGATCTACTTTTTTACATACTTTCAAATGTTGAAAAAACGTATATATACATTTTGACCATTTACGGGTTAAATGTAGTAGTACATTACGTGTGGGTGGGGTGGCCTGGCTGGCTACCGTACCTCCCACACCTGACTTCTTACAATAAATACTACTCATCTCTCACTCTATATTAAGACTACAAATATTTCAAGGTAAGTAATGAGTGTACTGTATGTGTACGTATTTTACTTTTTATTGTTTTTAATGCCTAGTTCTATTGCTAACTTAATATGTATATGTTAGTGTAAACATGTTATCTGGCATTTCCTATATGCATTTATAAGTGGCTTTCTGCTTTCTGGCAGTAGCCTGGAACCTAACCTGTCGTATAAGTGGGGCCCTACTGCACGGTATTAAGCAGCGGCTAATTAGAATATTTGTGTATAATTATTAACCTTAATTTTGACTAGCTCTTCACAAGGTTATGCCATTGATTTTAGATTTAAGTACAGTATTGTACAGTAATACACAAACATAAATATTCACAGTACATATTAATGTTAAAACCCATTATAAAGAAACTCAACTGTGTTATTGCAGGTCTGGGTTGTCCCCACGGAGCTGAATATATGGAATGTGCTCCTCCATGCCGTGCTACGTGTCGCAACCCAACGCCCAACCCCAAGTGTTATACCCGACGCTGCAGGGCTGGCTGTTATTGCCCACCTCCCTCTGTGCTTCACCGTGGGGCATGTATTCCAGTTCAGGAATGTCGCAAGAACAAGAAACGGCGAAGAAATCGTCGTAAGGATCACTGAGGAGAAATAGCTGGCTCGGCAGAAGGCGGAGCAGTTGCGGTGCCAGGCCTTCTACTGGAAGTGGTTGTAGTGGTGATGGTCTTGGCTAGACTGCTGTCAGCTTGAGATGCAATAATTCTAGCTGAAATGAGACTTCTTGAAACTATATGAGAAGGTAGTGTGCAGAAAAAAGTGCCAGAAACTGTACCCTGACACCATGGTACCTCGACTTAATGTCCGGGCCAGCGAACTTGTGGTCTCAGTGGTAAAGTAGGCATCAGGCTGGGCTGTTGTGATTGATCTCATGAAGTGTTTTGTGCATGCAAGACATGCCAGTAGCATTGTCTTAATAAACACTTGTGGTGGAGAATATATACATATATATGTGCTTTTCACTGTGTTGTTATTTGTGTTGTATGTTTGTTGACATTTCTCTTTAAGATGACATAGTAACAATTTTGCAAGAAAAAAAAAATCTCATAAGAGGATAGTGTTTATATGTGTTTAGTAAATATTCATGTCCAAACTTAAAATCATTAAGAAAATCTCTCTTTTTTTGTATAATTTCATGACTAAGGTGTAGTTACAGATATAGTAGTGTCCCAGTCTTGCAATATTTCACATATATTTTTCTAATGTCTACAAAAAACATTATTTAATTTTAAAACTGTGTACGTATAATTACTAAAACTGTTTTTCATTTTAAAATAAGCTACCAGATAGTAGTACTTGCAGTGCATAGTGAAGTGCCAAATAAGGTCACTAAAATAATGTCAGAATATGTACAGTATTTAGTACGAATGCATAATAAGGATAAGAGTAAATGTAAAATAAAGATACCAGCAGTACAATACAATAGACCCAGGTATTCTCTCATGGGTGAAATAAATGACCAAATTAACTTGTCCAGATTTTGTTTAGGGAATGTATAAAAGAAAACTTACGGGTGTCCCTTTGCTTTATACAGGTTCACTTCGTGCGAATTCATTATTAAGCATGAACTCTTCCTATTGGTAATTTTATATGTGCAATATATTGTATATTGGCCTTATTTGGTCAGTGTGGTTCACAAATGCACTGAAGACTTTTCACGAGGAATTAAGTGTTGATGATCTGATAGTTTATTACAGCTGCTATAGGCCTGAATTGCAGCTGTGATAGGCCTGGATTGCAGCTGCTATAGGCCTGGATTACAGCTGCTATAAGCCTGGATTACAGCTGTTATAGGCCTGGATTGCAGCTGCTATAGGCCTGGATTGCAGCTGCTATAGGCCTGGATTGCAGCTGCTATAGACCTGGATTACAGCTGTTATAGGCCTGGATTGCAGCTGCTATAGGCCTGAATTGCAGCTGCTAAAAGCCTGGATTGCAGCTGCTGCAGGCCTGGATTGCAGCTGCTGCAGGCCTGGATTGCAGCTGTTATAGCCCTGGATCACACCTGCCACAAAGCGAGGGACACCAGTACTGTGCGAGATGATGTAATTGTCAAAGTTTCTGGTATTTATTGTTCATGTTAGACTAGTCAGCTTCCTTTCTGACTAGAGTTGAAAGAGAGATATGTATGGTTGTTCAGTGGAAACTGGTTGTTTGAGCCAACTGACTTAAGTTAGTAAAGACTATTTCACTGGGGCACTCTTGTATTCCTTGTCAATAACTTATTCTCCCTTTGAATTCAAACTGAAATAATTTCAATTTAAAATTTTGACATGTCTTTGTACAGAATCATAATTATAGTTATTTGTTTATGTACAAAAGGATCATAGTAAGGAAAGAACATAAATACGCACTGAATATTTTTTCTGAGAAACCTAATAGTCTATACTTTAGTTTCACTGTTTGACATTAATGCATAGAAATATTTCATTCACTAGATACCAAAGACTATAATATATAACATATGGATCAATACTCGGATATATAGGGCCTATCAGGTTGCAGTATCACTACAGTACTGTACTTCAAGATACTGGATACTTGGGGAATTCAAGGTAACGATTGAGGTAACAAATATTGTAAGTATCGATTTAAAAAAAAAAATTTAGGACTTGTAAAGGCGTGAAGGTGTAAATGGTAATGGTGTGCAATAAGAGATCACTCTGTGTTTGTGTGTGTGTGCATGTATATATATATATATATATATACGTATATATATATATATATATATATATATATATATATATTTGTATATATATATATATTTTTTTTTTAACGCACCGGCCGTATCCCACTGAGGCAGGGTGGCCCAAAAAGAAAAACGAGAGTTTCTCTTTTTAAATTTAGTAATTTATACAGAAGGGGTTACTAGCCCCTTGCTCCCAGCATTTTAGTCGCCTCTTACAACACGCATGGCTTATGGAGCAAGAATTCTGTTCCACTTCCCCATGGACATAAGAGGAAATAAACAAGAACAAGAACAAGAAAAAAAACAGAAGAAAACCCAGAGGGGTGTGTATATATATATATGCTTGTACATGTATGTGTAGTGTAACCTAAGTGTAAGTAGAAGTAGCAAGACGTACCTGTAATCTTGCATATTTATGAGACAGACAAAAGACACCAGCAATCCTACCATCTTGTAAAACAATTACAGGCTTTCATTTTACACTCACTTGGCAGGATGTGAGTGTAAAACGAAAGCCTGTAATTGTTTTACATGATGGTAGGATTACTGGTGTCCTTTTTTCTGTCTCATAAACATGCAAGATTTCAGGTACGTCTTGATACTTCTACTTACACTTAGGTCACACTACACATACATGTACAAGCATATATATACACACCCCTCTGGGTTTTCTTCTATTTTCTTTCTAGTTCTTGTTCTTGTTTATTTCCTCTTATCTCCATGGGGAAGTGGAACAGAATTCTTCCTCCGTAAGCCATGCGTGTTGCAAGAGGCGACTAAAATGCCAGGAGCAAGGGGCTAGTAACCCCTTCTCCTGTATACATTACTAAAGTTAAAAAGAGAAACTTTTGTTTTTCTTTTTGGGCCACCCTGCCTTGGTGGGATACAGCTGGTACGTTGAAAGAAAGAAAGAAAGAAAGAAAGAGATAGATAGATAGATAGATAGATAGATAGATAGATAGATAGATAGATAGATAGATAGATAGATAGATAGATAGATAGATAGATAGATAGATAGATAGATAGATAGATAGATAGATAAATATATATATATATATATATATATATATATATATATATATATAGATATATATATATATATATATATATATATATATATATATATATATATGCCTCGGTGGGAGACGGCCGACTTGTTGAAAAAAAAAAAAAATATATATATATATATATACGTATATATATATATATATATATATATATATATATATATATATATATATATATATATATATATATATATATATATATATATATATATATATATATATATGTGTGTGTGTGTGTGTGTGTGTGTGTAAGGTAAAGCAATACTCTATGTTCCAGGGAAATGTGTTGGCTTGGGTTGTAGTGTAGTTGGATGACCTCGGTTGTACAGTGAATTGAACCTTAGTTTGTGATGTAATTTTTAGGAGGGTTCTCATTTTTTATCTTTGGGAAAAAAATATTCTGTATAATTAAATTATTTAAAAAAATTATTTGGAAAGCATGAGCTTGATGATAAAAACTACAGAATGTTGCTAAGGAGAAAGTTTTCCTTCATTACTAATATAGGTGTGTGTTAATATTAAGTATTGTGTTGAGTAATATGTTTTAGAAGTGAAAATAAGCATTGTTTTCAACCTTTTTTATTTTTTAACTGAAGATATCCTTAGTTCATTTATCAAATATTCTTGTACCCCTATTTCGGTATCAAAAGTTTTACCTGCATCAATGACATACGTAATCTTGTGTCCCTGGTGTAAATATTTTCTTCCCTTGGATTTTTCACAGATACACCCTGAAATCTAAATAAATCTTCCAAATTATATTTATTAGATTAGTAAACACAGTAGGTACAGAATTTGATGTCTAAGGAACTGGAGAGAAGTACTGTACTTACTGTATGTTGTTCCAAAGACAAAAATATGGGCATGTGTTAATACTCAAGTGATAAGTGGGACTTTTATTTATTTTGATTTAATTTATTATATTATAGATTCCCCAAATAGACAAATCCAATGCCTGAGTAAAGAGTGAGTTTGTTTAGTGTGTTCACATGTGGCATTCAAGAATGATCTTGGCAAAGTTCCTGAGATCTCACAGGAATATTCTTTCATTTTGCATATACTGTACTTTCTCCTGTTGCTCATTCAAAGCTCCAGAGCACTAACTGTCCAGGTAATATGAGGTGCTCCAAACAGTAAGGGCCAACTTAATCTTAACTATGGTGAAAAATGCCTTAAAACAATACAGTAAAAAATGATAAACTAAAAACTGATTTTTTTTCTTTAGTTTTATTTGTATGAAGAATATTTTCAGACACTGTTTACCTGTGTTTTAAAATTAAGTGTGCCATTACTATCTGTAATGCTTCTTTTAGTTTTATCAGTGAAGAATAATTAAAAAAAAATCCTTAAAGGAATAACATTAGCCATGAGGGAAGACAAGAATTTATGATAGCAAACTGAGAGTACATAAAGTGATCTGATGAGCTTTGATGAACAATGCAAGACTACATATATATATATATATTACATGACTTAATGAATATGCACCTAAATGTTATATTAGATAGTTTAATGTAATTTTTTATACAATGTTATGGAAAAATTATTTGTTGATAGTTAAAAGGTGTTTCTCACAGTGTCATAGAGCCATGATGTACTCATTGCATGTGCCTTGTCAAAGTACATGGTGGCTCCTCAACTTTCTCAAGCGTCAAGTTAGTGCCCTTGTAGAACTTGATGTTTAAAAAAGGCCTTTTACCTCTGATATTAGCATAACACTTTTTAATGCCATTAATATTTACTCTATGTATTTTATACATGTGATGTGCCATTTCAACCCTGTCTACGAGTGATTCAGCTAGTGTATTGTTTGATCCCTACAGCATGCTGGAAGGTAAAGGGAATTCTGAAAGCCATATGTTACTTGTTCAATGGTCAAAATTTATATTTATAATTATTATTAAATTCATGGAGGAGAGCTAAACAGTTTGGGGTCATGCAGTGCCTGGGAAAATGGGAGATAATCAGGTTCAATCCATGGGAAGGGAGATCAGATCCAATTCCATGGATAAGTCCTTCATTGGCATCAAGGAACCTTCTTCAAGGGGTCAGAACTTATCAATTTTCCCATAGTTTTACTCTTAGTAAATAACTCTACTGAAAAATGATATTTCTCTTATATGTGAAAAATAAAAAGAGTAAGTTATATCCCGTGAGGTCCGCAGTATTGATGGTGGATCTTATTGACCATTACTTTTTCCCCATTCATAAAACTGTGCCAAGCATGACTTTTCAGCAGTCAAGCAAGGTCATTTTTTTATATATTTTATTAACAGATTTGTGCCATAACTTTAAAATGAAACTACTGTAAGACTTCTGGTTATGTTTCTTTCAAGTGAATATTGATTACTATTTAGGCAGTTTTTATTCTTAGATATTTATCTCCAATATAATTTCCTGGGATTTCTAATGGTTTCAAGAGAAACTAAATTAAATGGCTCCTATAGGCAAGAAAATAATTGCCAATATTATTTTAATACAATTTCTGCATGTTTCTTAAGCAGTGAAGATAATATTTGATGCTCACCAGATCAAATGACTAAATTTTATCTCTGTTCAGTGGCATACTATAGCATTTTCCTTACCTCCTTCCTATCAAGTGCTGAGTCAGTTATCTTATTGTATCCAGTGTGTTTGCCTTCACCTGCCAGAGTTAAGGCTGTGTACTATGCCTTTCACAAATTAAGTATTTATCATGGATTCACCTCCCACAACGAAATTTGGCTTGGAAATTCGAGTTAATACAATTTCAGCATTAGTCTATATTAAAATTCACTTTCTCAACATTTGGACATAATTAACAATACAGGAGACTACACTACTGTACTAAAATTGATCGTAAGTGCTCAATTGTATACACAGAGATGCTTAGTGTCGCAAGTCAGTATTTTGCCAGTTATTTAACTCTGTTAAATTTAAACCTATACTGTATATACCTTCTGAAATATTATTCTGTTACTTTAAATATTTGCATAATAAAAAATAAGTGAATATTTAAAGCATAATAATGTATAAAAATTTGCCACCAACTGAATATGTAGTGAATCTTTCACTATTTAAGTTACTGAACTCTGTTGTTTAATTATCCATGTCATTAAGGTTAGTACTCTTAATGGATTCACCAATGATCCCACTTTAAAGGCACAATACTAGTCCTGTTTATATTTGGTTAATTTTACGTGCAATTAAAAATATATTCGTATTTGCTTGTATATAATTTTGGTTGCAAGGCAACACCAAGAATATTTATATTCGCATGGTAGCACGGTTTCCCTGTATTGTTTACTCATCACATACCTGTAATCATAATGTTGAAGAATTTCAGAAATTTCAGCCATTTTCAAGCTGGAGACAAGAGGCAATTTGGCTTGTTTGGTCAGACATGGCCGAGTGTGCAGACCAATCGCTCTCAAGTACTGAAATATTTATTGTATTTCTTGTAAATGTTGTAATCATAATCATAAATGTTGTCCTAATGTTGATACATAATGTATTCTGATGACACTCTCGGGATATTAAACATCTATTAGTGAATAATTGATTTTAATCCATCTTCCTTCACATCATGAAAACTTCAACTGAATTCCAAATGAACAAAAAATAATCAGTGCTGAAAGACAATGAAAACATATCAATCTACCTTGGGAAAGAATCCCTTGTTAAATTACTATCCCTTCCATCCTCCCAGAAAACTGAATTAGATCATAATCCAAGGTGCATCTTGATGGACTCTGAAATGTATACAGTACACAGCTGGAAGCACTGTCATTGTGACAGAACAATGATACAGCTGGAAGCACTGTCATTGTGACAGAACAATGATACAGCTGGAAGCACTGTCATTGTGACAGAGAACAATAATACAACTGATTGTATGCACTTCATGCATTAACATTTGACTGCATTACACAAATTATAAGTAGTCCAGGGCATATCCACTCATGGAAGAAGTCTTATTAGCAGCCTAATGATAATGATGCACAAAAAGCTTGAGCTGAACTTTTGTGACCTTAGACAAAGCCAGACTGATACCAGTCAATTTATCTACAATCACAGCATTATGCATATGTCACTTATGATGTATGAAACTGTGACTCAAGATGCAACCAGACTATCAGTCAATCCATCTACTACAAACATCTCTACAAACATATCATCTTGCATCCCTTGCAGGGATGCTTTGATGCTGGTGAAGGCTTCTCAATCCAAGAAATTGATTGGAGTTACCCTCCTTTTCCTTGGAACAAATGTGATTACCTTCCATTCCCCAGGGAATGTATGATTACCTAGAGGTTCAGTGCTTTCCTATCAATTTAATAATAAAATCATGACTATCTCTATTCATGGTGTATGCGACTGAGACTCAGCAACAGCAAACTATCTAAAACTAATCATAAAAACCTGGTATAAGAATCCTCCAAAACTAGTTAGAGATGACAAGCACCACTGCTGATACCAGCAACTATACCTACTGAACACTGGAGACCTGGAGTTTACCTGGAGAGAGTTCCAGGGGTCAACGCCCCCACGGCCCAGTCTGTGACCAGGCCTCCTGGTGGATCAGAGCCTGATCAACCAGGCTATTACTGCTGGCTGCACGCAATCCAATGTACGAGCCACAGCCCGGCTGGTCAGGTACCGACTTTAGGTGCTTGTCCAGTGCCTGCTTGAAGACAGCCAGGGGTCTAATGGTAATCTCCCTTATGTATGCTGAGAGGCAGCTGAACAGTCTCGGGCCCCTGACACTTATTGTATTGTCATTGGGGCGATGTTGCATCGTCTGCCGAGTCCTTTGCTTTCGTTGCGAGCGATTTTCGTGTGCAAGTTCGGTACTAGTCCCTCTAGGATTTTCCAGGTGTATATAATCATGCATCTCTCCCGCCTGCATTCCAGGGAGTACAGGTTCAGGAACTTTAGTCATAATTCCAGCCTACTTCACACACTACATCTTAATGTTGTACACAAAATGTCATGCTTAAAAGAAATGCGTGGCACGAATATTATACACAATACAAAGCCTAAAAATTAGAAAGCAGAGTTCGATTACCAATGGTATAATTCATAGGGCTGAGGTGGTTGAATATTTGGAGAGGATGGAGCATAATAGGATGGTCAAGAGGATATATAAATCTGCGGTAGAAGGAAGGGTTGCAGAGAAGGGGTAAAGGACATTTTGAGTGTTAGGGGCCTGAGCATCCAGCAAGCTTTTGCAAGCATGTTAGATAGGAGTAAATGGAAAGGAGTGGTTACTATAGGTTGTGCTGTTGGAATGTGAGCAAGGTAATATTTATGAAAGAATTCAGTGAACCAGTTAGCCAAACTTGTGTTCCAGAGGTGGGATGTCTCCAAACATCTGGAAAGACAGGAAATGAGTGATGGTGAATGTATTTCCTTTCCTAGGGGTCACCCTGCCTCAGTGGGAGATGGCTGACATGTTAAAAATATTAAATGCTCACAATGTACTAGAAAAAAGTGCACACTATCACACAAATACTTTAGCACAAAAAAGTAATGATTACACACACACACACACACACACTTAACAATAGCTAATTATTAATAAAATATTAAATAAAAAAATGTTTTAAGTATAATTTACATCCATTAAAATGCAAGAACATATTTCCATCACTTAATTAAGATACTGACCTGTTTCGTAAACTGCTTGTTTATATTATACACAAATTAATAATAATTAATTTGGGTGTAATATAAATAAGCAGCTGTCTATTAATTATAAAAGGTTTTTACATTCTATGTTACCAGTAACTGAAGTATTACTCCTGGAATTTACCTGGAGAGGGTTTCGGGGGTCAACACTCCTGCGGCTCTGTCTGAGACCAGGCTTCATGGTGGAATCAGGGTCTGATCAACCAGGCTGTTACTGCTGTCTGCACACAAGCTGATGTATGAACCACAGCCCACTTGGTCAGGTACTGACTTTAGGCGCCTGTCCAGTGCCTTCTTGAAGACTGCCAGGGGTCTATTGGTAATCCCCCTTATGTATTCTGGGAGGTAGTTGAACAGTCTTGGGCCCTGGGCACTCACTGTGTTGTCTCTCAATGTACTCGTGGTACCCCTGCTTTTCATTGGGGGAATGTTGCATCTCCTGCCGAGTCTTTTACTTTCATGGTGATTTTCGTGTGCAGATTTGGTACTAATCCCTCCAGGACCTTCCAAGTGTATATTATCATGTCTCTCTCTCACATGCATTCCAGGGAATACAGATCAAGGACCTTCAACTGTTCCCAGTAATTTACGTGCCTTATCATACTCATGTGTGCCGTGAAGGTTTCAGTACACTCTCCGGGTCAGCAATTTCACCTGCCTTCACAGGGGTAGTTAGTGTACGGCAATATTCCAACCTATAGAGCACAAGGAATTCGAAGATAATCATCATGGGCTTGGTGTCCCTAGTTTTGAAGGCTCTCATTATCCATCCTATCATTTTCCTAGCAGATAAGGTAGATACATTGTTGTGGTCTTTGAAGGAAAGATCCTCTGGCATTATCACTCCCAGGTCCTTCACATTACTTTTCTGTTCTATTGTATGGTTAGAATTTGTCATATACCCTGATACATTTTTAACTTCAAGTATAATTACTTCTCCAGTTTTTAAGTTAGTTTTATTTATTACCAATCATTAAGTTTTAATGGTATCTGGTTAGTGAATTAGAATAACATTTACAATTATAAATGGAATAATGCTATACAACGAGGAATCTAATCTTATGTTCAAATTCTTATTAACCGAGTATAATACAATAATTTCAATGAATAGTCAAAGTGGGATTTGATAATCTACTAATCCCACCATTCAACGTTTCTAGAGAAGTCTGGGGTAACAGAATAGTTGTCTTTTATAAGTTTTAGTTTAATATCTTTATTATGCACCCCATACCCATCCTGTGGGCAGTAGTCAAAAGATTACAAAGGTACATAATGGGTCCAGTGACTGGACCCCAAAGTTATGATAGCTGAACTAGTTACAAAGGTAATGAACTCCAGGTAGATCTGGTCACAATCATGGCAAGTTACAAAGGTAATGAATCAGCCTCACTCCTATACATGGTTACAGTCATGAACAAATTACAAAGTAATGAACCACTGATACGTCCACACCTGGTCACAATTGTAATGAGTTATAAATACAAATATTAAGTGGGTCATACACCCACACGAGCGCGAGCGCGCTCTACATGTAAACCACACAATAACCAAATTCTGTAAACTCAGCACTGTAATCCTTATAGAGAATAAACTTTGAAACTTTGAACATACACACACGAGGGCACACGCACAGACAAATGCACACGAGCGTACAAATATATGCATACTGTAAACAGATGGGGTTTTAGGCGCCCTTATCAAACACAAACAATAAATATAAAACAGGAAATTACACCGGTAAGCTGTCCTAATATACAAGTACAGTTAGAAATAGAAATACAAATAGCTAGAGCTGCACTTTAAGGAGGTTATTAATAGAGTATTCAAGAGGTTATTAGTAGAATTACAGTAAATCAACCATTCAAATCATTATGAAGCTCTGTGTAGTCTGCAGTCAATCAAACAAACGGGCTTCCACATGGATAAATTGCCATTTTTTGTGAAAATTGGTGTCACGCCCCTTTTGCAGATATCCAAGAACTAGCTACAAGCAGTATTAAATCAGGGAAGTGCTTTTGGGTATACCCAAATGAGATAAATCTGTAGACTAAAATCACATTGGTATTAAAAGTGCATAACATCAAAGCAGCCTTCATAGAAAACCTGGAAGCATTCTATAACAGATGGGAAAATAAAAAGTCTGGGCTGGATGGTATCGCCCTTGATGCTGGCCATGTAGTCAGAAACTGTAAGGCTGGAGGTGCTGCCCCAGTAGTCAGTAAATGTGGGGCTGATAGTGCTGTCCTGGTAGACAGTAATGGCGAAGCTGGAGGTGCTGTCCTGGGAGACAGTAATGGTGAAGCTGGAGGTGCTGTCCTGGGAGAGAGTAATGGTGAGGGTGGAGATGCTGTCCAGGTAGTCAGTAAATGTACGCATGAGGGGATGCATGTAAATGACCCCGAGGGAGACAGGAGCTCTAGTGAGGAAACAAATGTAGTCAAAGACAAGATAAAAACCAATATTACAAACTAGTAATACCACAGGAGATAGCAAACAAGGGGACTCCACTAGCATTAGTGAGGATACATTACCAAAAACAACTGGTGAGAGCCCCATTGTTAGTGCTAGTGAGGACAGGAAAGACACAGGTAAACATGCACCAACAGGGAATAGTCACAGAAACCCAAGGCAAACGGAAACCAAGCCTGTGCACATACTATGCACTTGGTATCTGCAGACATGGGAAATCTGGAAAAACAGATGGGACGTGCAACTTTGACCACCCTAGAAAATGCCGTGCCCATATGACAACAGGAAAATGCAAACTCCCTTCCTGTAAGCTTTTTCACCCTGAAATGTGTTCCTCTTCAGTACAGGAAGGACTGTGCTATGACATAAATTGCCAGGCACATCATCTAAAGGGGACAAAAAGATACAAAACATCCAGACCATGGGAAAACCTGGGTAGCCACAGCCACTCAAGAGGGAGAGGTTTTTTAGTGCCAGGAAGAAAAAAAACTGGCAGGAAATGGCAGAAATCGTACACCAAATCCAGTCATTCCTGGAGTGGAACCACAGTCGATGGCCTCCACTCCAAACCAACAGATACAGATACTAATGCCGGAAAAAAAAGTCCCCCCCAGTACCACCAATACCATTAGTCTGATGACATTCTTTTTTGCAAATATACAGGGTCTAAAACCAGCAACGAACAACAAAATACCTTTCATCCGTGGACTGCTTGCGGCTAAAAGAGGTCAATATATCTGAAATGCGTAGGGAGACACTGGTCAGAGAAATAGCAAGCATCGAACTTAAGCTAAAAGAATCCTTTAGGAGTCAGGAATCGCGGGAAGAACTAAAACCCATAAATGAAATCGAAAGAAACCCAAAGTATTTCTTCTCCTATGCCAAATCAAAATCGAGAACAACGTCCAGTATTGGGCCCCTACTTAAACAAGATGGGTCCTACACAGATGACAGCATGGAAATGAGTGAGCTACTCAAGTCCCAATATGACTCAGTTTTTAGCAAGCCGCTAACCAGACTGAGAGTCGAAGATCAAAATGAATTTTTTATGAGAGAGCCACAAAATTTGATTAACACAAGCCTATCCGATGTTATCCTGACGCCAAATGACTTCGAACAGGCAATAAATGACATGCCCATGCACTCTGCCCCAGGGCCAGACTTATGGAACTCTGTGTTCATCAAGAACTGCAAGAAGCCCCTATCACGAGCCTTTTCCATCCTATGGAGAGGGAGCATGGACACGGGGGTAGTCCCACAGTTACTAAAAACAACAGACATAGCCCCGCTCCACAAAGGGGGCAGTAAAGCAACAGCAAAGAACTACAGACCAATAGCACTAACATCCCATATCATAAAAATCTTTGAAAGGGTCCTAAGAAGCAAGATCACCACCCATCTAGAAACCCATCAGTTACACAACCCAGGGCAACATGGGTTTAGAACAGGTCGCTCCTGTCTGTCTCAACTATTGGATCACTACGACAAGGTCCTAAATGCACTAGAAGACAAAAAGAATGCAGATGTAATATATACAGACTTTGTAAAAGCCTTCGACAAGTGTGACCATGGCGTAATAGCGCACAAAATGCGTGCTAAAGGAATAACAGGAAAAGTCGGTCGATGGATCTATAATTTCCTCACTAACAGAACACAGAGAGTAGTCGTCAAGAGAGTAAAGTCCGAGGCAGCTACGGTGAAAAGCTCTGTTCCACAAGGCACAGTACTCGCTCCCATCTTGTTCCTCATCCTCATATCGGACATAAACAAGGATGTCAGCCACAGCACCGTGTCTTCCTTTGCAGATGACACCCGAATCTGCATGACAGTGTCTTCCATTGCAGACACTGCAAAGCTCCAGGCGGACATCAACCAAATCTTTCAGTGGGCTGCAGAAAACAATATGAAGTTCAACGATGAGAAATTTCAATTACTCAGATATGGTAAACATGAGGAAATTAAATCTTCATCAGAGTACAAAACAAATTCTGGCCACAAAATAGAGCGAAACACCAACGTTAAAGACCTGGGAGTGATCATGTCGGAGGATCTCACCTTCCTGGAGTTTACCTGGAGTTTACCTGGAGAGAGTTTCGGGGGTCAACGCCCCCGCGGCCCGGTCTGTGACCAGGCCTCCTGGTGGATCAGCGCCTGATCAACCAGGCTGTTGCTGCTGGCTGCACGCAAACCAACGTACGAGCCACAGCCCGGCTGATCAGGAACTGCCTTTAGGTGCTTGTCCAGTGCCAGCTTGAAGACTGCCAGGGGTCTGTTGGTAATCCCCCTTATGTGTGCTGGGAGGCAGTTGAACAGTCTCGGTCCCCTGACACTTATTGTATGGTCTCTTAACGTGCTAGTGACACCCCTGCTTTTCATTGGGGGGATGGTGCATCGTCTGCCAAGTCTTTTGCTTTCGTAGTGAGTGATTTTCGTGTGCAAGTTCGGTACTAGTCCCTCTAGGATTTTCCAGGTGTATATAATCATGTATCTCTCCCTCCTGCGTTCCAGGGAATACAGGTTTAGAAACCTCAAGCGCTCCCAGTAATTGAGGTGTTTTATCTCCGTTATGCGCGCCGTGAAAGTTCTCTGTACATTTTCTAGGTCGGCAATTTCACCTGCCTTGAAAGGTGCTGTTAGAGTGCAGCAATATTCCAGCCTAGATAGAACAAGTGACCTGAAGAGTGTCATCATGGGCTTGGCCTCCCTAGTTTTGAAGGTTCTCATTATCCATCCTGTCATTTTTCTAGCAGATGCGATTGATACAATGTTATGGTCCTTGAAGGTGAGATCCTCCGACATAATCACTCCCAGGTCTTTGACGTTGGTGTTTCGCTCTATTTTGTGGCCAGAATTTGTTTTGTACTCTGATGAAGATTTAATTTCCTCATGTTTACCATATCTGAGTAATTGAAATTTCTCATCGTTGAACTTCATATTGTTTTCTGCAGCCCACTGAAAGATTTGGTTGATGTCCGCCTGGAGCCTTGCAGTGTCTGCAATGGAAGACACTGTCATGCAGATTCGGGTGTCATCTGCAAAGGAAGACACGGTGCTGTGGCTGACATCCTTGTCTATGTCGGATATGAGGATGAGGAACAAGATGGGAGCTAGTACTGTGCCTTGTGGAACAGAGCTTTTCACCGTAGCTGCCTCGGACTTTACTCTGTTGACGACTACTCTCTGTGTTCTGTTAGTGAGGAAATTATAGATCCATCGACCAACTTTTCCTGTTATTCCTTTAGCGCGCATTTTGTGCGCTATTACGCCATGGTCACACTTGTCGAAGGCTTTTGCAAAGTCTGTATATATTACATCTGCATTCTTTTTGTCTTCTAGTGCATTTAGGACCTTGTCGTAGTGATCCAATAGTTGAGACAGACAGGAGCGACCTGTTCTAAACCCATGTTGCCCTGGGTTGTGTAACTGATGGGTTTCTAGATGGGTGGTGATCTTGCTTCTTAGGACCCTTTCAAAGATTTTTATGATATGGGATGTTAGTGCTATTGGTCTGTAGTTCTTTGCTGTTGCTTTACTGCCCCCTTTGTGGAGTGGGGCTATGTCTGTTGTTTTTAGTAACTGAGGGACGACCCCCGTGTCCATGCTCCCTCTCCATAGGATGGAAAAGGCTCGTGATAGGGGCTTCTTGCAGTTCTTGATGAACACAGAGTTCCATGAGTCTGGCCCTGGGGCAGAGTGCATGGGCATGTCATTTATCGCCTGTTCGAAGTCATTTGGCGTCAGGATAACATCGGATAGGCTTGTGTTAATCAAATTTTGTGGCTCTCTCATAAAAAATTCATTTTGATCTTCGACTCTCAGTCTGGTTAGCGGCTTGCTAAAAACTGAGTCATATTGGGACTTGAGTAGCTCACTCATTTCCTTGCTGTCATCTGTGTAGGACCCATCTTGTTTAAGTAGGGGCCCAATACTGGACGTTGTTCTCGATTTTGATTTGGCATAGGAGAAGAAATACTTTGGGTTTCTTTCGATTTCATTTATGGGTTTTAGTTCTTCCCGCGATTCCTGACTCCTAAAGGATTCTTTTAGCTTAAGTTCGATGCTTGCTATTTCTCTGACCAGTGTCTCCCTGCGCATTTCTGATATATTGACCTCTTTTAGCCGCTCTGTTATTCTTTTCCGTCGCCTGTAAAGGGAGCGCCTGTCTCTTTCTGTTTTACATCTACTCCTCCTTTTTCTTAGAGGAATAAGCCTTGTGCATACATCGAGTGCCACCGAGTTAATCTGTTCTAGGCATAAGTTTGGGTCTGTGTTGCTTAGTATATCTTCCCGGCTTATATCGGTTAGGACTTGGTTTACTTGGTCCCACTTTATGTTTTTGTTATTGAAGTTGAATTTGGTGAATGCTCCCTCGTGACTAGTCTCATTTTGTCGGTCTGGGGCTCCACGCATACATGTCTGAACCTCAATTATGTTGTGATCTGAGTATATTGTTTTTGATATGGTGACATTTCTTATCAGATCATCATTGTTAGTGAAGATGAGGTCTAGTGTATTCTCCAGTCTAGTAGGCTCTATTATTTGCTGGTTTAAATTGAATTTTGTGCAGAGATTTAAAAGCTCGTGTGAGTGTGAGTTTTCATCAGAGCTGCCTCCTGGTGTTATTACTGCAACAATATTATTTGCTATATTCCTCCATTTTAGGTGCCTTAAGTTGAAATCCCCCAGGAGCAAGATGTTGGGTGCAGGAGCTGGAAGATTTTCCAGACAGTGGTCAATTTTTAACAGCTGTTCCTGGAATTGCTGGGATGTTGCATCCGGAGGCTTGTAGACTACCACAATGACTAGGTTTTGGTTCTCGACCTTTACTGCTAAAACTTCCACTACGTCATTTGAGGCATTAAGCAGTTCTGTGCAAACAAGTGACTCTGCAATGTACAGGCCAACCCCCCCCTTTTGCCTGTTCACTCTGTCACATCTGTATAGGTTGTAACCTGGGATCCATATTTCGTTGTCCAAGTGATCCTTTATGTGGGTCTCAGTGAAAGCCGCGAACATTGCCTTTGCCTCTGCAAGCAGTCCACGGATGAAAGGTATTTTGTTGTTTATTGCTGGCTTTAGACCCTGTATATTTGCAAAGAAGAATGTTATCGGACTGGTGGTATTGTTGGTACTGGGGGGGGATTTTTTTTCCGGCATTAGTATCTGTATCTGTTGGTTTGGAGTGGAGGCCATCGACTGTGGTTCCACTCCAGGAATGACTGGATTTGGTGTACGATTTCTGCCATTTCCTGCCAGTTTTTTTTCCTTCCTGGCACTAAAAAACCTCTCCCTCTTGAGTGGCTGTGGCTACCCAGGTTTTCCCATGGCCTGGATGTTTTGTATCTTTTTGTCCCCTTTAGATGGTATGCCTGGCAATTTAAGTTATAGCACAGTCTTTCCTGTACTGAAGAGGTACACATTTCAGGGTGAAAAAGCTTACAGGAAGGGAGTTTGCATTTTCCTGTTGTCATATGGGCATGACATTTTCTAGGGTGGTCATAGTTGCATGTCCCATCTGTTTTTCCAGATTTCCCATGCCAGCAGATACCAAGTGCATAGTATGTGCACAGGCTTGGTTTCCGTTTGCCTTGGGTTTCTGTGACTGTATTCCCTGTTGGTGCATGTTTCCCTGTCTTATTCCTATCCTCCTTAGCACCAACAATGGAGCTCCCACCAGTTGTTTTTGGTAATTTATCCTCACTATTGCTATTGGAGTCCTCTTGTTTGCTATTTCCTGCGGTATTTCTGGTTTGCAATATTGGTTTTATCTTATCTTTGACTACACTTGTTTCCCTACTATGGCTCCTGTCCTCTATGAGGTCATTTATATGTATTCCTTCCTGCGTATAATTCCCGACTACCTGGACAAAATCTCCAGCTTCACCATTACTGTCTACCAGGACAGTATCTCCAGCTTCACCATTTCTGTCTCCCAGGACAGCACCTCCAGCTTCACCATTACTGTCTCCCAGGACAGCACTATCAGCCCCACATTTACTGACTACCAGGACATCACCTCCAGCCTTACAGTTTGTGACTACATGGCCAGTATCAAGGGCAGTACCATTCAGCCCGGACTTTTTATGTTCCCATCTGTTGTAGAAAGCTTCCAGGTTTTCTATGAAAGCAGCTTTGATGTTATCCTCTTTTAATACCCTTGTGATTTTAGTCCACAGATTTTCCTCATTTGGGCATACCCAAAAACACTTCTCTGTTTTAATACTGCTTGTAGCTAGTTCTGGGATATCTGCACAAGGAGCGTGACACCAATTTCCACAAAAATGACAATTTATCCATGTGGTAGCCCGTTTGTTTGACTGACCACAGACTACACACAGCTTCATAATGATTTGAATGGTTGATTTACTGCAAGTCTACTAGCAACCTCTTGAATATTATATTAATAACCTTAAATGAAGCTCTAGCTATTTGTATTTCTGTTTCTAACTCTTTTTGTATATTGGACAGCTTACCGTCACGTTCCTGATTTTTAATGTTTGTGTTTATAAGGGCGCCTACAAACCCATCCGTTTACAGTCTGCTTTATTGTCCAACGAAACTGTTTGAAACCAGTCCCGGGTTCGAACCAGTCAAGGGTTCGGACCAGTCAAGGGTTCGGACCAGTCGATCTGCTCTGATCAGTGGGTCACTTATTTAAAACATACTGGTCGGTGATTTGAGCTAACACATGAAGGATCTACTGGAAATTATCTACCCGAGTAATATGTGATTTGACTGATACAAAAGTATAACTTGCGTGTTGAAGAGCCGGTGATATCTGGCAGCTCCTACAATGACGTACAGTCGACCTCTTTGTTTATCAATCGCTGTATCTGGCTTTTCTATTTTTGTTTTTCCGTCTCCACCACAATAAATGCTATATTATCACTATAGTTGACTGGTGCAAATTTTGGAGGAAGGACGCTTTTTCTGTAGTAATAATTGCTTCTCGTTGTGTATATTGCGACCGCTGGTAACTACAGGTTATATGAAATTCACAGTAACGTCTCGTATTTCAAGAAAATGAAACTAATGAAAGTCACTCCACTCCACTAAGTACCATTATAATACTGGTTAGTTGCTACTACAACACTGTATTCTGCTATTCACTGGTATCACTAGATTATATGCGAGTACACTAGCAGGCCAGGAAGATTATTAAAAACAGCTGACCTGTGGTAACATTACCATAACATTGTATCAATCGCATCTGCTAGAAAAATGACAGGATGGATAATGAGAACCTTCAAAACTAGGGAGGCCAAGCCCATGATGACACTCTTCAGGTCACTTGTTCTATCTAGGCTGGAATATTGCTGCACACTAACAGCACCTTTCAAGGCAGGTGAAATTGCCGACCTAGAAAATGTACAGAGAACTTTCACGGCGCGCATAACGGAGATAAAACACCTCAATTACTGGGAGCGCTTGAGGTTCCTAAACCTGTATTCCCTGGAATGCAGGAGGGAGAGATACATGATTATATACACCTGGAAAATCCTAGAGGGACTAGTACCGAACTTGCACACGAAAATCACTCACTACGAAAGCAAAAGACTTGGCAGACGATGCACCATCCCCCCAATGAAAAGCAGGGGTGTCACTAGCACGTTAAGAGACCATACAATAAGTGTCAGGGGCCCGAGACTGTTCAACTGCCTCCCAGCACACATAAGGGGGATTACCAACAGACCCCTGGCAGTCTTCAAGCTGGCACTGGACAAGCACCTAAAGTCAGTTCCTGATCAGCCGGGCTGTGGCTCGTACGTTGGTTTGCGTGCAGCCAGCAGCAACAGCCTGGTTGATCAGGCTCTGATCCACCAGGAGGCCTGGTCACAGACCGGGCCGCGGGGGCGTTGACTCCCGGAACTCTCTCCAGGTAAACTCCAGGTAAACTCTGCCCTAGGGCCAGACTCATGGAACTCCGTGTTCATCAAGAACTGCAAGAAGCCCCTATCACGTGCTTTTACCATCCTATGGAGAGGGAGCATGGACACGGGGGTCGTTCCACAGCTACTAAAAACAACAGATATAGCCCCACTCCACAAAGGGGGCAGTAAAGCAATAGAAAAGAACTACAGACCGATAGCACTAACATCCCATATCATAAAAATCTTTGAAAGGGTCCTAAGAAGCAAGATTGCCACCCATCTAGAAACCCAACGATTACACAACCCAAGGTAACATGGGTTTAGAGCAGGTCGCTCCTGTCTGTCTCAACTATTGAATCACTACGACAAGGTCCTAGGTGCACTAGAAGGCAAAAAGAATGCAGATGTAATATATACAGACTTTGCAAAAGCCTTCGACAAGTGTGACCATGGCGTAATAGCGCACAAAATGCGTGCTAAAGGAATAACAGGAAAAGTTGGTAGATGGATCTATAATTTCCTCACAAACAGAACACAAAGAGTAGTAGTCAATAGAGTAAAGTCCGAGGCGGCTACGGTGAAAAGCTCTGTTCCACAAGGCACAGTACTCGCTCCCATCTTGTTTCTCATCCTCATATCTGACATAGACAAGGATGTCAGCCACAGCACCGTGTCTTCCTTTGCAGATGACACCCGAATCTGCATGACAGTGCCTTCCATTGCAGACACTGCAAGGCTCCAGGCGGACATCAACCAAATCTTTCAATGGGCTGCAGAAAACAATATGAAGTTCAACGATGAGAAATTTCAATTACTCCGATATGGTAGACACGAGGAAATCAAAACTTCATCATAGTACAAACAAATTCCGGCCACAAAATAGAGCAAAAAACAAAGGTCAAAGACCTGGGAGTGATCATGTCGGAGGATCTCACCTTCAAGGACCATAACATTATATCAATTGCAGCTGCTAGAAAAATGACAGGATGGATAATGAGAACCTTCAAAACTAGGGATGCCAAGCCCATGATGACACTCTTCAGGTCGCTTGTTCTATCTAGGCTGGAATATTGCTGCATACTAACAGCACCTTTCAAGGCAGGTGAAATTGCTGACCTAGAAAATGTACAGAGAACCTTCAAAGTGCGCATAATGGAGATAAAACACCTCAATTACTGGGAGCGCTTAAAGTTCCTGAACCTGTATTCCCTGGAACGCAGGCGGGAGAGATACATGATTATATACACCTGGAAAATCCTAGAGGGACTAGTACCGAACTTGCACACGAAAATCACTCACAACGAAAGCAAAAGACTTGGCAGATGATGCAACATCCCCCAATGAAAAGCAGGGGTGTCACTAGCACGTTAAGATTCAATACAATAAGTGTCAGGGGCCCGAGACTGTTCAACTGCCTCCCAGCATACATAAGGGGGATTACCAATAGACCCCTGGTAGTCTTCAAGCTGGCACTGGACAAGCACCTAAAGTCGGTACCTGACCAGCCGGGCTGTGGCTTGTACGTTGGATTGCGTGCAGCCAGCAGTAACAGCCTGGTTGATCAGGCTCTGATCCACCAGGAGGCCTGGTCACAGACCGGGCCGCGGGGGCGTTGACCCCCAGAACTCTCCAGGTAAACTCCAGGTAATACACACAAGCACGCACACACACATACACACACACACACACATACACACACACACACACACACACACACACACACACACACGCACACACAAGTACTCATATACAACAGGCCTAGTGTCTAATCGACATGTGCCTAGGACAGAATGGTAACTAACACACTCAAACACACACACCCACACACACACACACACAGACACAGGGCTAGGAGCTATGACTCGACCCCTGCAACCACATATAGGTGAGTACACACACACACACACACACACACACACACACAGGAGCCACAGGGGCCAGGAGCTCGGACTCGACCCCCGCAACCTCAACTAGGTGAGTACACACACACACACGCACATGCATAATATCTTTATTTACTACAAGTACATGTACAAGGTATACAGTCCTAGCTGACAACAATGACATACTACTATATAGAAAGTCCCTTGTTATGCTCCGCATTTCGGTACATTTCGGGCAAATTAGGTCAGTGTCCCAGGATGCGACCCACACCAGTCGACTAACACCCAGGTACCCATTTTACTGATGGGGAACATAGACAACAGGTGGAAAGAAACACGTCCAATGTTTCTACTCTGGCTGGGAATCGAACCCAGACCCTCGCCGTGTGAAGCGAGAGCGTTAACCACCAGGCCACCAGAGCCCCACACCAGAGCATACACACACACACACACACACACACACACACACACACACACACACACACACACACACACACACACACACACACACACACACACACACACACACACACACGCACACACACACACACACATGGTAATGCATTATTTACAGCTAGGAAAGTCAGGGTTTTTCTCCAGAATGGTCTTTAATATACCACTGTGGATAAAATACTTTGCCATTCTTGAACATTTCTGGTGAATTGTTTCTAAATTCATTAATTTGATCACACTCCAGTACATAATGACGCAAGGTGTGACAATAGTCCATCTGGCAAAGTTTACATTTCGTTTGGTCTACATCTGGTGGTGGTGATTTAACCTGCCATAGATACTTGTAACCCAGCCGGAGCCGGGCAGTAGTGACATCCAAGAGTCTGCTTATCTTGTTGGATGCACCATAGACATGTGGCTCCTCCTGCATGATGGAATGATGACAGATGGACTGACTTGTGTCAATCTCCCTAAGTCTTAAGTCAATAAAGTTCAATTGAAGTTCTTTTCGTATTATTGTTCTCAAACTGCTAACTGACAACCCAAGATTGTAATCTACCCCCTCTTTGAAAGCATACAGCTTAGCCAATTTATCAGTTCTATCATGCATCTGAAGACCAATGTAAGATGGAATCCACAGCATGTGCACTCTGACTCCACTGTCCACAATCTTACCATACCTGTGTCTGGCTTCTGACACAAGCATGCCACAATTTATACTTAAAGAGTTGAGAGCATTTATGGATGACAGAGAATCAGTTACAATTAAAGTGTCAACCTTAGATACATGGACACATTTGAGTGCAAGGAGTATGGCAAAGAGTTCTGTTTGAAGGGTAGAGGCCCAGTTATTGATGCGTGCTCCAATTTCTTTAAGAGAACCATCACTCTGTACAACAACAGCAGCACTACCAGCTGCACCAGTGGATTGGTGAACAGAACTATCAACGTAAATAATTTGCAAGAGTGTGTGCTGTGTGACTAAGTTATCAGTGCAGCTTAAGGCCTCATGTTTGGCTTCAAGGCGAAGCTTTGGTTGTGAATTAAGAAGTAGTTTGGGGGGAAATGGAGGGATGGTAGTTTGGAATGGGGTAATATCCCATGGAACGGAGAAGTGCCGTTGTTGCCTTACTTGACATAGATCATATATCCGATTCATGCGGAGGTCGGTTCCAGTTTTTTCGATCCATCTGGAGGAGTGTTCACCAGTGCTGAGGAAAGTTTGGAGGGCTTCTGTGCAGGGGTTTGAATGGGCTTGCCTGAGCATATTAACCCCAATTAAGATATTTCTTTCAGTAACACGATCTCTGATGCTTGGAATATCAAGTTCTTTTTGCATATTTAAAATTTTGGCAGTACGAGGGCATCCTAAAATGATCCTCATTGCTTCGTTCTGCAGTTTTTCCAGCCCTCCAAGCTTCCAGTCAGACACGAGTGCAAATAGTGGCGCAGCATAATCAACCAATGATCTAATATAAGCAAGATACACCATTTTTACAATTTTAACATTAGCACCATACCTGGGGTGAAACCCAGCCACAACTCTAAGTGCTCTCAGCCTTTTTTTGTATTGGCGACAAAGTCTCGCTACAACAGGTCCAAGTAGTGGGATCTCAAAGCCTGGATACCTGTATCTGGTTACATATTCTAGAAGAAACCCATCATGCAACTGGATCTGGCGAACTGTGCCTCTCTGTCGAGGAGGACGCATATTGAGTATCTTTGTTTTATCAGTAGAAATTATCAATCCCAGGTCCTGACACGAGGCTAGTACATGGTTTAGGATGTTTTGGGTGTTGGAGAATCCGGTGGTGTGAATCATTATATCATCAGCAAAACTAATCATATAGTGATGGGGCTGGCTAGGCACAGCATTAAGTAAGGCATTAATTAGAATATTGAATAGAGTGGGACTGAGCACATCTCCCTGTGGGGTTCCTAATTCAAAGTCTTTAGATATACTTCTATGTCCCTGGAACAATGCAGAAGACTTTCTGTTGGACAGGTAACCTTTAATCCAGCGGAGAGGCCATCCTCCAACATCCATTCTGGCAAGTTCACTAATGATTACATGTCGGTTGGCTACATCAAAAGCAGGTTTAAGGTTAAGGAAGGTAATGTATGAGCTGTCAGTGTGCAGGGTGAGAAAGGTGGCTATACAATGATGCACGCTCCTTCCATGCATGAAACCATGCAACTGGGGAGACAAAAATTGTTTGATCCTGTACATGAGACGATTAAGAATCACCCTCTCGAATGTTTTACAAAAGCAGCTAGTAAGAGATATTAGGCGAAATGCATTTTGTCGACTGGGCTTAGGAATTGGAATGATGAAGCTGTTGGTCCAAGATTGAGGAAGCTCCCCAGTGACATAGATTCATGTTACATAATTCAAGTAAAGGATTACCTGGTACTCGACACAGCAATCTGAGTATGTTGTAAGTAGTACCATCCTCGCCAGGCGACGTGGAGTTGCCCTTATTTAGTGCTGCATCAAGTTCAAAATTAGTGAAGGGAATGTTACAGTCAATCTGCCTTGCTGAGCATAAAACAAACGAGTCTCTCCCTTGCATCATATTTGTCATTTAATTTCGCCTGTGTGGTACTGGCAAGATTGTCATAGCTAGATGTAGCAGCTCAAGCACTGACTAACTCATTTGCCCTATGTAAGGGATAAGGATGCGTGATCTGCCCAGTTCTAT
>NC_091337.1:17468528-17508528 GCF_038502225.1 Cherax quadricarinatus | reverse complement strand
CACCATCACCACCACCACCACCACCACCACCACCACCACCACCACCACCACCACCACCACCACCACCACCACCACCATCACCACCACCACCATCACCACCACCATCACCACCACCACCACCACCACCACCACCACCACCACCACCACCACCACCACCACCACCACCACCACCATCACCACCACCACCACCACCATCACCACCACCACCACCACCATCACCACCACCACCACCATCACCACCACCACCACCACCATCACCACCACCACCACCACCACCACCACCACCACCACCACCACCACCACCACCACCACCACCACCACCACCACCATCACCACCACCACCATCACCACCACCATCACCACCACCACCACCACCACCACCACCACCACCACCACCACCACCACCACCATCACCACCACCACCACCATCACCACCACCACCACATGTTTCTCTTTTCGACGGAAGAGATGGCTCAGGTGAGGCAGGCGGGAGGGGAGAGAGAGGGAGGGGGGAGAGAGAGGGAGGGGAGACGGAAAGCAGGGGAGGACAGAAGGAGGGGAAGGATAGGAGAAAGAGGGAGGGGAGAGAGAGAGGGGAAGGGGGGAGAGTGCTCTGGGAACGGAAGGTCAGACCGGAACAGAAAGGAAGAGACAGGTAACTTGACCTCACCTGACGACCCCTCCTGACGACCCCATCCTGACGATCCCATCCTGACGGAACCCTCCTGACGACCCCATCCTGACGACCCCCACCTGACGTCCATTTGGGGAAAGGGAGAGTCACTCCTCTACTCTACCTTAGTAATATTAACAACAGAACACACTCACAGGTAACATTAAAAAACATTATGTCTCAGTCCACAGCTGGACTTGAACCTGCAAATTTAACATCAGAGACACAGTATTTTATTTACATCTAAATTATGTTAAATTTTGACACGCTTAACGAGAAATCACTTTCGTTATTTTCTTCAACTTCGTTCATTACATATTATTCAGCTCTAGTCTTAACACTGACTGTTTGTGACCTGATTACAAAGGTGATGTATTTGTCGTGATGTTAGTGTGTGTAGTGCTGGGTATGTGCTGGTGTTAGTGTGTGTAGTGCTGGGTATGTGCTGGTGTTAGTGTGTGTAGTGCTGGGTATGTGCTGGTGTTAGTGTGTGTAGTGTTCTGGCTAGTACTTGCTGGTGCTAATTAGAACAACCACTTAACCTGTCATCTCTAGCAGCTGCTAATTCTCTAACCAGAGCCATCTAGTGGTGCTACACAACTCTAGATCTTGTCGTGACCAGTAGATGTGCTGTGACATTCTGACCCCTCATAGAAGAGGGGAAGGGATGGAAAGCCGGAGTCATGGCTCCATTACTCTGTCCAGTAATCGTTCCTTCCAACTAAACTTTTGGGCCACTAGCTGGTGAAATACAGGATACAGAAACCACTAGCTGGTGCAGCACAGTATACCGACACCACCAGGTGGTGCAACACAGGATAGAGATGTGTGTGTCTCTCAGCCAATATACACTGAGAGTTTAAATCCCTATTTTAGTCATTCTTGCCTGGTGATAAATAGGTGACATACAGCCTTAATGACCCTCGTGTAATCGAATGGCTTTAAACTTCATTAACCATGCAAGCTACCGCTACTGGGCCCAGCTCACCTTTGACCTCATTACCAGCTGCTACACCTTATTTTCCGGTTTATAAGCCTCTAGCCACGTGCCTCTGCTTTAGGCTATGCGACTGATCTTGCTTCAAGGGTGATGGACTGATTACATCAGACGTCTCTTTTGAGAATGCTTAGTCTTCCATCAAGACTGATGTCTCCTGGAGTCTCCTTCATCTCTGTATTCAACTGGTGAAGCTTGCAGCGTGGGCGAAACGTTGCATCAGTAAAGATTCCTAGTGTTGAACATGTGTCTTACACATCATGCTGGTACATGTTACTCATCAAGCTGGTGTTACAGAGCACTGGAAGGAAGTGCTCTCTGCAGTTGTGTTGCAGAGCACTAGAACATTTATCAAGCTGGTACATGTGTTACTTATCAAGCTGGTACATGTGTTACTTATCAAGCTGGTACATGTGTTACTTATCAAGCTGGTACATGTGTTACTTATCAAGCTGGTACAAGTGTTACTTATCAAGCTGGTACATGTGTTACTTATCAAGCTGGTGCATGTGTTACTTATCAAGCTGGTACATGTGTTACTTATCAAGCTGGTACATGTGTTACTTATCAAGCTGGTGCATGTGTCACTTATCAAGCTGGTACATGTGTTACTTATCAAGCTGGTACATGTGTTACTTATCAAGCTGGTACATGTGTTACTTATCAAGCTGGTACATGTGTTACTTATCAAGCTGGTACATGTGTTACTTATCAAGCTGGTACATGTGTTACTTATCAAGCTGGTACATGCGTTACTTATCAAGCTAGTACATGTGTTACTTATCAAGCTGGTACATGTGTTACTTATCAAGCTGGTGCATGTGTTACTTATCAAGCTGGTACATGTGTTACTTATCAAGCTGGTACATGTGTTACTTATCAAGCTGGTGCATGTGTCACTTATCAAGCTGGTACATGTGTTACTTATCAAGCTGGTACATGTGTTACTTATCAAGCTGGTACACGTGTTACTTATCAAGTTGGTACATGTCTTACTTATCAAGCTGGTACATGTGTTACTCATTAAGCTGGTACATGCGTTACTTATCAAACTGGTACATGTGTTACTTATCAAGCTGGTACATGTGTTACTTATCAAGCTGGTGCATGTGTCACTTATCAAGCTGGTACATGTGTTACTTATCAAGCTGGTACAAGTGTTACTTATCAAGCTGGTACATGTGTTACTTATCAAGCTGGTACATGTGTTACTTATCAAGCTGGTGCATGTGTTACTTATCAAGCTGGTACATGTGTTACTTATCAAGCTGGTACATGAGTTACTTATCAAGCTGGTACAAGTGTTACTTATCAAGCTGGTACATGTGTTACTTATCAAGCTGGTGCATGTGTTACTTATCAAGCTGGTACATGTGTTACTTATCAAGCTGGTACATGTGTTACTTATCAAGCTGGTGCATGTGTCACTTATCAAGCTGGTACATGTGTTACTTGTCAAGCTGGTACATATGTTACTTATCAAGCTGGTACATGTGTTACTTATCAAGCTGGTACATGTGTTACTTATCAAGCTGGTGCATGTGTTACTTATCAAGCTGGTACATGTGTTACTTATCAAGCTGGTACATGTGTTACTTATCAAGCTGGTACATGCGTTACTTATCAAGCTAGTACATGTGTTACTTATCAAGCTGGTACATGTGTTACTTATCAAGCTGGTACACGTGTTACTTATCAAGTTGGTACATGTCTTACTTATCAAGCTGGTACATGTGTTACTCATTAAGCTGGTACATGCGTTACTTATCAAGCTGGTACATGTGTTACTTATCAAGCTGGTACATGCGTTACTTATCAAGCTGGTACATGTGTTACTGTTACTCATCAAGCTGGTACATGTGTTACTGTTACTCATCAAGCTGGTACATGTGTTACTGTTACTCATCAAGCTGGTACATGTGTTACTGTTACTCATCAAGCTGGTACATGTGTTACTGTTACTCATCAAGCTGGTACATGCTCCACTTTGACCTCTGCGTCTTAGTAACATTCTGTGTTCTTCGTTAACTTGGCTTATGTCGATATTCTCGTACATATGTGAACACTGACCATGGAGAGCTGGTGCAGGAAGTCACTGATGTTAGTTCTGTGGCTGACTGATATCTTTCCTTGCTGAGTGATGTTAGTTGCAGTGCTGCTAGGTGCTGAACACCTGCAACACATGTGCTGAACTTAGTGAAAGTGTGTGTGTGTGAGTGTTTATGAACCCTGGCTCAGACGAGTTACTTCGTGACCTGCCTTGAGGAGCAGATTCATACATCGCTGAGCAGTGCGTCACAGGGACAGTGCGTCACAGGGACATTGCGTCACAGGGACAGTGCGTCACAGGGACAGTGCGTCACAGGGGCAGTGCCTCACAGGGGAGGGAGGGGGCACCGTCCTAGCCTGGGAAGCCAGCGAAGTGCCAGATCGATAGTTTGGCACATGCTCTTCCGCTCTCTCTCTCTCTCTCTCTCTCTCTCTCTCTCTCTCTCTCTCTCTCTCAGAGGTAAAGAGTGAGAGCCAGAGAGTAAAATCATTTAGATAAATAACCGGAGATCATTTATTTTTCACTATTGAATTGACCGACCAAGAGCTGTTATCCTATCTTAGCTCACTTACATGACCAGGCTTATCTATTGTATACTAACACCATCCAGTGTTGTCACCCACAACAGTCTGCTATCACCCTCCCAGGATGCTACCCACAACAGTCTGCTATCACCCTCCCAGGATGCTACCCACAACAGTCTGCTATCACCCTCCCAGGATGCTACCCACAACAGTCTGCTATCACCCTCCCAGGATGCTACCCACAACAGTCTGCTAACACCCTCCCAGGATGTCACCCACAACAGTCTGCTAACACCCTCCCAGGATGCTACCCACAACAGTCTGCTATCACCCTCCCAGGATGCTACCCACAACAGTCTGCTATCACCCTCCCAGGATGCTACCCACAACAGTCTGCTATCACCCTCCCAGGATGCTACCCACAACAGTGTGCTAACACCCACAAAGGATGTTACCCACAACAGTCTGCTAACACCCTCCCAGGATGTCACCCACAACAATCTGCTAACACCCACCCAGGATGTCACCCACAACAGTCTGCTAACACTCTCCCAGGATGCTACCCACAACAGTCTGCTAACACTCTCCCAGGATGCCACCCACAACAGTCTGCTAACACCCTCCCAGGATGACACCCATGACAGTCTGCTAACTCCCTCCCAGGATGCTACCCACAACAGTTTGCTAACACCGTCCCACGATGCTACGTACAACAGTCTGCTAACACCCTCCCAGGATGCCACCCACATCAGTCAACTAACACCCTCCCAGGATGCCACCCACAACAGTTTGCTATCACCCTCCCAGGATGCTACCCACAACAGTCTGCTAACACCCTCCTAGGATGCCACCCACATCAGTCAACTAACACCGTCCCAGGATGCCACCCACAACAGTCTGTTATCACCCTCCCAGGATGCTACCCACAACAGTCAACTAACACCCTCCCAGGATTCTACCCACAACAGTCTGCTAACACCCACCCCGGATGCCACCCACAACAGTCCGCTATCACCCTCCCAGGATGCTACCCACAACAGTCTGCTAACACCCTCCCAGCATGCCACGCACAACAGTCTGCTAACACCCTCCCAGGATGCTACCCACAACAGTCTGCTAACACCCTCCCAGGATGCCACCCACAACAGTCTGCTATCACCCTCCCAGGATGCCACCCACAACAGTCTGCTATCGCCCTCCCAGGATGCTACCCACAACAATCTGCTATCACCCTCAAAGGATGCCACCCACAACAGTCTGCTAACACCCTCCCAGGATGTTAACCACAACAGTCTGCTAACACCCACAAAGGATGCCACCCACAACAGTCTGCTATCACCCTCCCAGGATGCTACCCACAACAGTCTGCAAACACTCTCCCAGGATGCTACCCACAACAGTCTGCTAACACTCTCCCAGGATGCCACCCACAAGAGTCTGTTATCACCCTCCCAGGATGCTACCCACATCAGTCAACTAACACCCTCCCAGGATGCTACCCACAACAGTCAACTAACACCCTCCCAGGATGCTACCCACAACAGTCTACTATCACTCTCCCTGGATGCTACCCACAACAGTCTGCTATCACCCTCCCAGGATGCTTCTCACAACAGTCTGCTATCACCCTCCCAGGATGCTACTCACAACAGTCCACTATCACCCTTTCAGGATGCTACTCACAACAGTCTGCTAACACCCTCGCAGGATGCTACCCACTACAGACTGCTAACACCCTCACAGAATGCTACCCACAACAGTCTGCTATCACCCTCCCAGGATGCTACCCACAACAGTCTGTTATCAACCTCACAGGATGCTACCCACAACAGTCTGCTATCACCCTCCTAGGATGCTACCCACAACAGTCTGCTATCACCCTCCCAGGATGCTACTCACAACAGTCTGCTATCACCCTCCCAGGATGCTACCCACAACAGTCTGCTAACACCCACCCAGGATGTTACCCACAACAGTCTGCTATCACCCTCCCAGGATGCTACCCACAACAATCTGCTATCACCCTCCCAGGATGCTACCCACAACAGTCTCCTAACACCCACCCAGGATGCCACCCACAACAGTCTGCTATCACCCTCCCAGGATGCTACCCACAACAGTCTGCTAACACCCTCCCAGGATGCCACCCACAACAGTCTGCTAACACCCTCCCAGGATGCTACCCACAACAGTCTGCTAACACCCTCCCAGGATGCCACCCACAACAGTCTGCTATCACCCTCCCAGGATGCCACCCACAACAGTCTGCTAACACCCTCCCAGGATGCTACCCACAACAGTCTGCTAACACCCTCCCAGGATGTCACCCACAACAGTCTGCTAACACCCACCCAGGATGTCACCCACAACAGTCTGCTAACACCCTCCCAGGATGTCACCCACAACAGTCTGCTAACACCCACCCAGGATGTCACCCACAACAGTCTGCTAACACCCTCCCAGGATGTCACCCACAACAGTCTGCTAACACCCACCCAGGATGCCTCCCACAACAGTCTGCTATCACCCTCCCTGGATGCTACCCACAACAGTCTGCTAACACTCTCCCAGGATGCTACCCACAACAGTCTGCTAACACTCTCCCAGGATGCCACCCACAACAGTCTGCTAACACCCTCCCAGGATGACACCCATGACAGTCTGCTATCACCCTCCCAGGATGCTACCCACAACAGTTTGCTAACACCGTCCCACGATGCTACCTACAACAGTCTGCTAACACCCTCCAAGGATGCCACCCACATCAGTCAACTAACACCCTCCCAGGATGCCACCCACAACAGTCTGCTATCATCCTCCCAGGATGCTACCCACAACAGTCTGCTAACACCCTCCCAGGATGCCACCCACATCAGTCAACTAACACCGTCCCATAATGCCACCCACAACAGTCTGTTATCACCCTCCCAGGATGCTACCCACAACAGTCAACTAACACCCTCCCAGGATGCTACCCACAACAGTCAACTAACACCCTCCCAGGATGCTACCAACAACAGTCTGCTATCACCCTCACAGGATGCTACCCACAACAGTATCCTATCACCCTCCCAGGATGCTACCCACAACAGTCTGCTATCACTCTCCCACTATGCTACCCACAACAGTCTGCTATCACCCTCCCAGGATGCTTCTCACAACAGTCTGCTATCACCCTCCCAGGATGCTACCCACAACAGTCTGCTATCACTCTCCCAGGATGCTACCCACAACAGTCTGCTATCACCCTCCCAGGATGCTACTCACAACAGTCTGGTGTCACCCTCCCAGGATGCTACCCACAAGAGTCAACTAACACCCTGCCAGGATGCTACCCACACCAGTCTGCTAACACCCTCACAGGATGCTACCCACAACAGTCTGCTATCACCCTCCCAGGATGCCACCCACAATAATTTGCTATCACCCTCCCAGGATGCCACCCACAACAGTCTGCTAACACCCTCCCAGGATGCCACCCACAACACTCTGCTATCGCCCTCCCAGAATGCTACCCACAACAGTCTATCACCTTCCCAGGATGCTACCCACAACAGTCTGCTATCACCCTCGCAGGATGCTACCCACAACAGTCTGCTATCACCCTCCCAGGATGCTACCCACTACAGTATGCTAACACCCTCCCAGGATGCCACCCACAACAGTCTGCTATCACCATCCCAGGATGCTACCCGCAATAGTCTGCTAATACCCTTCCAGGATGCCACCCACAACAGTCTGCTCTCACCCTCCTAGGATGCTACCCGCAACAGTCTGCTAATACCCTCCCAGGATGCCACCCACAACAGTCTGCTATCACTCTCCCAGGATGCTACCCACAACAGTCTGCTAACACCCTCCCAGGATGCCTCCCACAACAGTCTGCTATCACCCTCCCAGGATGCTACCCACAACAGTCTGCTGTCACCCTCACAGAATGCTACCCACAACAGTCTGCTATCACCTTCCCAGGATGCTACCCACAACAGTCTGCTATCATCTTCCCAGGATGCTGCCCACAACTGTTTGCTATCACTCTCAAAGGATGCCACCCACAACAGTGCTAACACCCTCCTAGGATGCCACCCACAACAGTCTGCTATCACCCTGCCAGGATGCTACCCACAACAGTCTGCTATCACCCTCCCAGGATGCTACGGACAATAGTCTGTTATCACCCTCCCAGGATGCCACCCACAACAGTCTGCTATCACCCTGCCAGGATGCCACCCACAACAGTCTGCTGTCACCCTCACAGAATGCTACCCACAACAGTCTGCTATCACCTTCCCAGGATGCTACCCACAACAGTCTGCTATCACCTTCCCAGGATGCTGCCCACAACTGTTTGCTATCACTCTCAAAGGATGCCACCCACAACAGTGCTAACACCCTCCCAGGATGCCACCCACAACAGTCTGCTATCACCCTGCCAGGATGCTACCCAGAACAGTCAACTAACACCCTCCCAGGATGCTACCCACAACAGTCAACTAACACCCTCCCAGGATGCTACCCACAACAGTCAACTAACACCCTACCAGGATGCCACCCACATCAGTCAACTAACACCATCCCAGGATACCACCCACAACAGTCAGCTCGATTGCTAGCGCAATAAGTTTGCACACTCAGGGTCTGGGGTCGATCCCCGGTACGGCTGGGAACATTAGGACGTGTTTCCTTAAGACACCTACTGTCCACATTCATCCATCAGTAAAATAGGTACCTAGGTGTTAGTCGACTGGTGTGGGTCTCATCCTGGGAGTAAAATTGATCTAATTTGCGGGAAATGCTTTGCATAACAAGCGGCTTTCTATATAGTAATATGTCACTGATGTCAGCTAGGCCTTTTTACCTTGTATAAGTACTTGTAGAAATAAAGATTATTATTATTATTATTATTATTATTATTATTATTATTATTATTATTATTATTATTATTATTATTATTATTATTATTATTATTATTATTATTATTATTAAACACCCTCCCAGGATGCCATCCACAGGTGACACCTTGATACCTGAATACTACCAGTTAAACAGGTGTAGTTCTTAGCTAAGACAAGTGTACTAGACAATATACAGCTGTCCAGTAGCTAAGCCATTACAATGACGAGTTTTACAGGTAAACATTTCCAGTACTTGAAAAAAAATATTTGCAAAATATTGCAAAAATATTTACCCTATTTTTTTCTTAACCTGCGAAAACATAGTGAAAATAAACAAGAGACGGCGCAGGAAAACATTGTCATGGGTGATTTGCGGCGGTACTGTCCTGGCCCGGGTCCGGTCCAGTTGGTGACCCGGGTCTGGTCCAGTTGGTGACCCGGGTCTGGTCCAGTTGGTGACCCGGGTCTGGTCCAGTTGGTGACCCGGGTCTGGTCCAGTTGGTGACCCGGTTCCGGTCCAGTTGGTGACCCGGGTCTGGTCCAGTTGGTGACCCGGGTCTGGTTCAGTTGGTGACCCGGGTCCGGTCCAGTTGGTGACCCGGGTCCGGTCCAGTTGGTGACCCGGGTCCGGTCCAGTTGGTGACCCGGGTCCGGTCAAGTTGGTGACCCGGGTCCGGTCCAGTTGGTGACCCGGGTCCGGTCCAGTTGGTGACCCGGGTCCGGTCCAGTTGGTGACCCGGGTCTGGTCCAGTTGGTGACCCGGGTCTGGTCCAGTTGGTGACCCGGGTCTGGTCCAGTTGGTGACCCGGGTCTGGTCCAGTTGGTGACCCGGGTCTGGTCCAGTTGGTGACCCGGGTCTGGTCCAGTTCGTGACCCGGGTCTGGTCCAGTTCGTGACCCGGGTCTGGTCCAGTTGGTGACCCGGGGCTGGTCCAGTTGGTGACCCGGGTCTGGTCCAGTTGGTGACCCGGGTCTGGTCCAGTTGGTGACCCGGGTCTGGTCCAGTTGGTGACCCGGGTCCGGTCCAGTTGGTGACCCGGGTCCGGTCCAGTTGGTGACTTGGGTCCGGTCCAGTTGGTGACCCGGGTCCGGTCCAGTTGGTGACCCGGGTCTGGTCCAGTTGGTGACCCGGGTCCGGTCCAGTTGGTGACCCGGGTCCGGTCCAGTTGGTGACCCGGGTCGGGTCCAGTTGGTGACCAGGGTCCGGTCCAGTTGGTGACCCGGGTCCGGTCCAGTTGGTGACCCGGGTCCGGTCCAGTTGGTGACCCGGGTCTGGTCCAGTTGGTGACCCGGGTCTGGTCCAGTTGGTGACCCGGGTCTGGTCCAGTTGGTGACCCGGGTCTGGTCCAGTTGGTGACCCGGGTCTGGTCCAGTTGGTGACCCGGGTCTGGTCCAGTTGGTGACCCGGGTCTGGTCCAGTTGGTGACCCGGGTCTGGTCCAGTTGGTGACCCGGGTCTGGTCCAGTTGGTGACCCGGGTCTGGTCCAGTTGGTGACCCGGGTCTGGTCCAGTTGGTGACCCGGGTCTGGTCCAGTTGGTGACCCGGGTCTGGTCCAGTTGGTGACCCGACTAAAACAGATAAACTTCTAAGTTCTATTAAGCAATAAAGAATAACAGATTCAAATATTTGCATTAACCCATTAAAAAATAATGACTTGCGGTGATACCCCTCAAACTCTGATGATATTAAAATTAAATCATTCTGACACACAAACCACGGTACGGCTGGGGATTGAACTCGCGACAAGTGAATCGTAAAACTCCAGGCCAGCGGGTAAGCCACCCGTTCAGGGGTTTGTTTTTAGAAGCGTCATTACGATTTCGCGAGTCATTCTGATACACTCTCCACCAACTACTATGTACCAAGAGCAAAGTTATTTAGTGACACTGTCCGGTGGTGGCATGAAACTTTGCTGCAAGATGTGCAATACTAATGTGAGTGTAACTATTTTTTCTCGCAGTTACAGAGCACTGTAACACTGTGCTCTCTGCAGTTGTGTTTAGAGCACTGGAACACAGTGCTCTCTGCAGTTGTGTTATAGAGCACTGGAATATAGTGCTCGCTGCAGTTGTTACTGAACACTGGAGCACAGTGCTCTCTGCTGTTGTTACAGAACACTGGAACACAGTGCTCTCTGCAGTTGTGTTATAGAGCACTGGAATATAGTGCTCGCTGCAGTTGTTACTGAACACTGGAATACAGTGCTCTCTGCAGTTGTGTTATAGAGCACTGGAACACAGTGTTCGCTGCAGTTGTTACAGAACACTGGACCACAGTGCTCTCTGCAGTTGTGTTATAGAGCACTGGAACACAGTGCTCTCTGCAGTTGTGTTGCAGAGCACTGGAACACAGTGCTCTCTGCAGTTGTGTTGCAGAGCACTGGAACACAGTGCTCTCTGCAGTTGTGTTATAGAGCACTGGAACACAGTGCTCTCTGCAGTTGTGTTGCAGAGCACTGGAACACAGTGCTCTCTGCAGTTGTGTTACAGACCATTAGAACACTGTGCTCACTGCAGTTGTGTTGCAGAGCACTGGAACACAGTGCTCTCTGTAGTTGTGTTGCAGAGCACTGGAACACAGTGCTCTCTGCAGTTGTGTTGCAGAGCACTAGAACACAGTGCTCTCTGCAGTTGTGTTGCAGAGCTTAAAACAATACCGTCTTTCTTAAATACATACTGATTTTTGTTAAATACAGTGTAAAGATTGGCTGTAGCGACTTAAACCATGACGTTAGTGTCTACACAGCAGACACAGACTGCCTGGAGTCTGTGTCTGTTGAGCAGCAGACCGCAGCAACACTACGTTAAACACCAGACCGAAGCAACACTACGCCAAACACCAGACCGAAGCAACACTACGCTAAACACCAGACCGAAGCAACACTACGCCAAACACCAGACCGAAGCAACACTACGCCAAACACCAGACCGAAGCAACACTACGCTAAACACCAGACCGAAGCAACACTACGCCAAACACCAGACCGAAGCAACACTACGCTAAACACCAGACCGAAGCAACACTACGCCAAACACCAGACCGAAGCAACACTACGCTAAACACCAGACCGAAGCAACACTACGCCAAACACCAGACCGAAGCAACACTACGCCAAACACCAGACCGAAGCAACACTACGTCAAACACCAGACCGAAGCAACACTACGCCAAACACCAGACCGAAGCAACACTACGCCAAACACCAGACCGAAGCAACACTACGCTAAACACCAGACCGAAGCAACACTACGCCAAACACCAGACCGAAGCAACACTACGCTAAACACCAGACCGAAGCAACACTACGCCAAACACCAGACCGAAGCAACACTACGCCAAACACCAGACCGAAGCAACACTACGCCAAACACCAGACCGAAGCAACACTACGCCAAACACCAGACCGAAGCAACACTACGCCAAACACCAGACCGAAGCAACACTACGCCAAACACCAGACCGAAGCAACACTACGCTGGTGATTATTTCATCATATTTGATAAAGGAAGATGTGGTCACGAGTATATAATCCGCGGAGTGTGGCAGCCAACACTAATATCTACACAATTACCTCCAGGGATGCGCCCCAGGGACTCCTTACTGGCAACTGCTGCCAGGGACGGAACCAGGGAGAGAGGGAAGAAGGAAGGGAGGGAGGGAGTCAGGGAGAGAGGGAGGAAGGAAGGGAGGGAGGGAGGCTGGGAGAGAGGGAGGAAGGGAGGAAGGGAGGGAGGCTGGGAGGGAGTGGAGGACAGAACAGTACAAGATTTCCGTTGTCTCACTAATCCAGTAATACCCGAGTGATGATGTTCACTTACCAGCCAGCCACGCGACCCTTTTTCTCTCTCCCTCCTTTTCTCCCTCCCTTCGTTACTCCCTCCCTCCTTCTTTTATCCCCTCCTCCAGCCTTCCCTCTCCTTTGGTATATTAGTGTAGACCTACCCACCAGTACCGCTACCATATCACAACTAAATAAGAAATGTGAAGATAGGCTAAATGTTCTCCAAGGTGTTGTTGGCTACAACCACAACTATGGTGGTTATCTACACACAGTGAGAACGATGTAAATACCCTTATTAGAGACAACTGATTATGCTGCGCCCATGTTAGTGTTAACTACGGAGAAAATCTCTGGGACCCTCCGAGACACAGCTTAATGTGAGGAAATAACTCAGCGACAGAATTGTTAATATTAACAGTGTAGTTGGTATTAAAATGTTGAGAAATGGACCAGACTGTCTACATGAATCTTGATTAACCTTCGGAAGCAAATAAACGCTGATGGGTTGAGAAAAAATACAATTATAATAATTTCCATCATCTGTAAAAGCTATTTCTGTAGACAACAAGAGCAGTTTATCCCGCCATTGAACCTGCGTTTGTTTAATATCAAATACAGATGTTTTAGTGGAATACTTGAGGATATCCTCGTCGTTATACTGAAGCGTCCTAGCTGAGGCTGACACATTTCCACACTATATATGTGTGAGGGTGTTAGGAGTGAATGGAGACAAATGTTTTTTGGGGGGCTTGACGATGTTGCCGTGTGAGCAGGGTAATATTTTGTGAAGGGATTCAGGGAAACTGGTTAGCCGGACTTGAGTCCTAGAGGTGTGAAGTACAGTGGCGGCACTCTAAAGGAGGAGTTTGGCATTTGCTGCTTAGAGTGACATCTAAACTGCCGTATTCGACGCACTTCTGGTAACCTATGTGACATGTCAAGATATCTTATTAATGAAAATAAGATACCAGATATACTAAACAAATTTCCTAAATTTGCTTGTGACAGATAAGTGAACTAAAGATATAAATTCAGATGTATTCCTGTTAACCCTTTTGGGGCCTAGTTCCATGTGTTCTTGTGCTACCCTCCACAGGATGGACATGAGGTGCACCATAAACTAGCCACTTCGGTGGCAAAAATTTAATCTAAACTCTGGCAAGACAGTGACAGTGTGAACAGTGATGGAAGTATTTCTTCTTCTCTTTCGGGTCACCCTGCCTCGGTGGGAGACGACCAGCGTCTTGAAAAACAATGTGACCCATCCTTCCTGATGGAACGTGACAGGAGAACATAAGTCAGTGTTACTCAGAGCAGGACAGGACATACTTCTGGCGTATTCACGTTTGTTTAATAAAAAAAAAACTCAATTGTTCTTCATATGAAGTTTGTGCATATAAAATAAGTCTCCAGCGGCCATCCAAATATATCTCTAGGCACGGATATGCAAAATGTGTAGGCCTAGCAGAGCTACACGTGCTGAACCAGTAGAGAAATATATTTCAGCATCCATAGTGATTCTCGTAATTAATATAAAAATTTGTACTAAAAATAATTTATACCAATGAAAATACTTGTTTAGATATTACTGAATCAAAGTGTGTGTGTGTGTGTGTGTGTGTGTGTGTGTGTGTGTGTGTGTGAGAGAGAGAGAGAGAGAGAGAGACAGACAGACAGACATACAGACAGACAGACAGAGATAGAAACAGAGACAGACAGATAGAGAGAGAAGAAAGAGAGAGAGAGAGAGAGAGAGAGAGAGAGAGAGAGAGAGAGAGAGAGAGAGAGAGAGAGAGAGAGAGAGATATTAAAGCAGATCTCTCGCTAGGGGGATATGATGCGAAGGGGTTGACAGTATTTTAGTCAAAGTCAGTCTCCGACACTCATTCACTCACTCAATCACTCACTCAATCACTCAATCACTCACTCCCTCCCTCCCCTCACTCACTCTCACTCTCACTCACTCACTCTCGCTCTCACTCACTCACTCACTCTCACTCACTCACTCACTCACTCACTCATTCTCACTCACTCTCACTCTCACTCACTCACTCACTCTCACTCACTCTCACTCACTCTCACTCACTCTCACTCACTCTCACTCTCACTCTCACTCTCACTCACTATCTCTCACGCTCACTCATTCTCACTCACTCCTGAGTTCCTTGTGAGGTAAACTCCCACAAAAGTGTCAGTCACATCAACCAGTGATACATACAGTATACATTAAACAAAACATACAATAAACAAGGTATACTTTGGTTTAGAAACTAGACAAGTGAGCAAACACTAGCACATATTTATCAGACAACGTTTCGATCCTGGGACCTGGATCATTTCTAGCATACAGAGGTTAAAAACGCAGCACAGTGATCAAGGTACCAGGAGAGAAACCTTTTCTAATAAATATGTCCTGGTGTTTGCTCACGTGTTCTTCAAACCAATTTATCGTATCTATTATCAAAGTTTATACCAAGGTAGACAATAAACCGACACTTAGACGATATAAACCTTGCTAGAGGAGCTGTTATACAGGGCTGTGGAGTCGCTACATAAAACCTTCTACTTCGACTCCGACTTCGACTCATTTAATTATATTTTACCTACTCCAACTCCGACTTAAGCAACCCAAGAATTGTTTTCGACTCCACCACTTCGACTCCACAACTTCGACTCCACGACTCCGACTCTATAGGGCTGACAATATACTTTTCAATGTATCTACAACTGAATGTCGCTGAAGGTCATGATACGAAGCATTTTTGGTCAATAATAGATAACATTATGGATTAACAATGGTCAGAAATAGACACACTTTGTAAAACAAACTATTACAGAGACAACATTTCGCTCTGTGTAGGAACGTTCTCCCATTCGAAGCTTGCTAACGGTACCGAGAAGATGATAAATAAGACACATATGTAATGCCTGGGTATCTGTTGTCTCCAGCTCTACACCTCCAATAACCTCTTTATTGGACCGATACAGCCATTGGCTGCCGAAACGTCTTCAGAATAAAGTTAACCAGTTGTTCATCAAAGAAAGTGTCTTCTGTTCACAGTGACACTTTCTTTGCTTCAGAATTTCCCCCGAGAAACAGGTGGGGAACGCTAAACTCAGAATGGTCAAGCAACACTTGGGGAATAAGAGGTATCGGGTTCTATTCAATGTTCAAGAACCTCTGACCAGCATCAAGGCGGCAGGAGTAGTCGTCAGCCCTTACACTTACCTCTAATGGCCCCAGAGGTCGAATTCAGAAGAAACTAATCAATTTCTAGCTTATCAATTTGCTAGCAGCTCAGTCGAGAGCCGTAACAGTATGGGAGGTTAGTTAATATGTCCTAGAGGACTCGATGTATTAAATCCGCTTCCGTACTCATGAATTTGACGTAAGTAAGCAAAACTTTTTGGGAAAAGTAATCCGAGGATTAACAGCGACCGAAAAAAAAGATTAACGCAGTGGCAGAAATTCAGAAAAAGTGAAATCTAAAGAATCATCAACTTATATCAAAGATTTTATAAAGTTAGGCCAAGGATTTATGAAGCTAGATCGAGGATTTATAAAGTTAGGATTTGTGAAGTTAGGCCAAGGATTCATGGTTAGACAATAGATTCTTAAAGTTAGGCCAAGGATTCATGGTTAGACCATAGATTCTTAAAGTTAGGCCAAGGATTTATGAAATTAGACCAAGAATTTATAAAGTTAGATAAAAGATTCATAAAACTAGACCAGGAATTTAAAAGCTAGACAGAGAATTTAAAAGACTAAATATTTATCCTGTTTGACCAAGGTGTCATCAAATTAGAAAAGAAAGGTTATATCCAAGGGGCGGTAACCTACATGTTTGACACACACTGAACCCTCTTCCTCCTCCTCCTCCTAATAATAATAATAATAATAAAAATAATAATAATAATAATAATAATAATAATAATAATAATCGTTTTTCTACAAGTCCGCGTACAACGTATACATTCTCCGAAGTACTATCTTAGAAACACTCCTTGAAGGCAGTGCTCCAGTGCTCCTGGAGTCCCGGTGTTCCAGTGCTCCAGTGGTCCCGGAGCCCCAGTGTTCCAGCGCTCCAGTGCTCCCACGGTAACTTTATCGTCTCATCGTGTAGGAGTCCAGACATCCTTGTTCCCAGGAAGCAGTGACCATCTGCCTGGCCACCACCAGCCCTGCCATGTCTGCCACCTGGGCTCCTCACCTTTCCTCTCCCCCCATCTATTAGGGCTGAGGGACTGATTACCTCAGAATTGCTTCTCCACTCCGGCTGTCTCCAGTTCTGTTATCATCTCTATTTGACTGATGAAGTGTGTAGGGCTGGCGACACATATAAGAAATAAAGATGAATAAACTTCTCATATAAGGTGATAATTAAGACTCAGGTGAAACACTCTGATATCTTTATTACCAAAACGTTTCGCCTGCACATTAGACTTCATTAGTAATAGCGGTATAATTACCGACAAAGATGTAACTAATGTAGCACTTTATTGTGGCAACGTTTCACTCTTCAGGAGCTTTGTCAAGCCGTAACGGCTTGACAAAGCTCCTGGAGAGCGAAACGTTGCCACAATAAAATGTCACATTAGTCAATGGCAAGGTAAAGATGATGTGCTCAATCCATCAACTTTGACGTATTGAATGGAGGTCAGTTCCTCAGCATTTAGAAGCCTCCAGCTCCAGGGCCTTACCGTAAGTTCCCCTTCCCTCGTCCAAAGTATCTTTCCCCTCACCCGCATCCTCCCTCAACTTCCCCTTTCCTTCCCTCCCTCCTCCATCCTGGCTAAAATTTCTCTTTCTAGTCCCCTAGAAATTGTTTTCTCACCACCTTTGTCTTAAAGTGGCTGTGATGACCTCGTAAGCCCTGGGTGACCCTTAACAGCTTTTCCCTTGGTTAGTTTAAACTACCGTAGGGGTCCTCCCCAGCTTTCCGTAGTTTAACCTGACCCGGGGCTCTTCCCAGCCTTTCCTGGTTAGCTTAAACTAACACAGCTCCTGGCCCACCGTCACCGTCCTGCGGCGTCTCATAATTGAATATGAGTGTGAAACATGAAACGTGACGCCCAGAGCGAACCTAATTGAGTGTGTCACGAGATAACAGTAGGGGTGAGTGTTGCCTGCCCTGCAGGACACCAGGACAGTAGGGGTGAGTGTTGCCTGCCCTGCAGGACACCAGGACAGTAGGGGTGAGTGTTGCCTGCCCTGCAGGACACCAGGACAGTAGGGGTGAGTGTTGCCTGCCCTGCAGGACACCAGGACAGTAGGGGGGAGTTTTGCCTGCCCTGAAGGACACCAGGACAGTAGGGGTGAGTGTTGCCTGCCCTGCAGGACACCAGGACAGTAGGGGTGAGTGTTGCCTGCCCTGCAGGACACCAGGACAGTAGGGGTGAGTGTTGCCTGCCCTGCAGGACACCAGGACAGTAGGGGTGAGTGTTGCCTGCCCTGCAGGACACCAGGACAGTAGGAGTGAGTGTTGCCTGCCCTGCAGGACACCAGGACAGTAGGGGTGAGTGTTGCCTGCCCTGCAGGACACCAGGACAGTAGGGGTGAGTGTTGCATGCCCTGCAGGACACCAGGACAGTAGGGGTGAGTGTTGCCTGCCCTGCAGGACACCAGGACAGTAGGGGGAAGTGTTGCCTGCCCTGAAGGACACCAGGACAGTAGGGGGAGTGTTGCCTGCCCTGAAGGACACCAGGACAGTAGGAGGGACTGTTGCCTGCCCTGCAGGACACCAGGACAGTAGGGGGAAGTGTTGCCTGCTCTGAAGGACACCAGGACAGCAGGGGTGTGCCCTGCCTGCCTGCCCTGAAGGACACCAGGACAGTAGGGGGGAGTGTTGCCTGCCCTGAAGTAGGGGGAGTGTGCCTGCCCTGCAGGACACCAGGACAGTAGGGGTGAGTGTTGCCTGCCCTGCAGGACACCAGGACAGTAGGGGTGAGTGTTGCCTGCCCTGCAGGACACCAGGACAGTAGGGGGAGTGTTGCCTGCCCTGCAGGACACCAGGACAGTAGGGGTGAGTGTTGCCTGCCCTGCAGGACACCAGGACAGTAGGGGGAGTGTTGCCTGCCCTGAAGGACACCAGGACAGTAGGGGTGAGTGTTGCCTGCCCTGCAGGACACCAGGACAGTAGGGGTGAGTGTTACCTGCCCTGCAGGACACCAGGACAGTAGGGGTGAGTGTTGCCTGCCCTGCAGGACACCAGGACAGTAGGGGGAGTGTTGCCTGCCCTGAAGGACACCAGGACAGTAGGAGGGACTGTTGCCTGCTCTGAAGGACACCAGGACAGTAGGGGGAGTGTTGCCTGCCCTGCAGGACACGAGGACAGTAGGGGTGAGTGTTGCCTGCCCTGAAGGATACCAGGACAGTAGGGGGGGTGTTGCCTGCCCTGAAGGACACCAGGACAGTAGGGGGGAGTGTTGCCTGTCCTGAAGGACACCAGGACAGTAGGGGGGGTGTTGCCTGCTCTGAAGGACACCAGGACAGTAGGGGGGAGTGTTGCCTGCCCTGAAGGACACCAGGACAGTAGGGGGGAGTGTTGCCTGCCCTGAAGGACACCAGGACAGTAGGGGGGAGTGTTGCCTGCCCTGAAGGACACCCGGACAGTAGGGGGAGTGTTGCCTGCCCTGAAGGACATCAGGACAGTAGGGGGAGTGTTGCCTGCCCTGAAAGACACCAGGACAGAAGGGGGGAGTGTTGCCTGCCTTGCAAGTCAACAGGGCAGTGGGAGTGAGTGTTGCCTACCCTGAAGGACACCAGGACAGTAGGGGGAGTGTTGCCTGCCCTGAAGGACACCAGGACAGAAGGCGGGAGTGTTGCCTGCCCTGAAGGACACCAGGACAGAAGGGGGAGTGTTGCCTGCCCTGAAGGACACCAGGACAGAAGGCGGGAGTGTTGCCTACCCTGAAGGACACCAGGACAGTAGGGGGAGTGTTGCCTGCCCTGAAGGACACCAGGACAGTAAAGGGGAGTGTTGCCTGCCCTGAAGGACACCAGGACAGAAGGCGGGAGTGTTGCCTGCCCTGAAGGACACCAGCACAGTAGGGGAGCGTTGCCTGCCCTGAAGGACACCAGGACGGTAGGGGGGAGTGTTGCCTGTCCTGCAGGACACCAGGACAGTAGGTGGAGTGTTGCCTGCCCTGAAGAACACCAGGACAGTATGGGGGAGTGTTGCCTGCCCTGAAGGACACCAGGACAGTAGGGAAGAGCGCTGCCTACCTTGAAGGACGCCAGGATAGTAGGTGGGAGCGTTGCCTGCCTTGAAGGACACCAGGAGAGTAGGGGAGAGTGTTGCCTGCCCTACAGGACACCAGAGCAGTAGGGATGAGTGTTGCCTGCCCTGAAGGACATCAGGACAGTAGCGGGGAATGTTGCCTGCCCTGCAGGACATCAGGACAGTAGCGTGGAATGTTGCCTGCCCTGTAGGACACGAGAGCAGTAGGGGTGAGTGTTGCCAGCTCCGAAGGACACCAGGAGAGTAGGGGGGAGTGTTGCCTGCCCTGATGGACACCAGGACAGTAGGGGGGAGTGTTGCCTGCCCTGCAGGACACCAGGAGAGTAAGGGTGAGTGTTGCCTACCTGCAGGACACCAGGACAGTAGGGGGAAGTGTTGCCTGCCCTGAAGGACACAAGGACAGTAGGGGGAAGTGTTGCCTGCCCTGAAGGACACCAGGACAGTAGGGGTGAGTGTTGCCTGCCTTGAAGGACACCAGGACAGTAGGGGGAGTGTTGCCTGCTCTGAAGGACACAAGGACAGTAGGGGGAAGTGTTGCCTGCCCTGAAGGACACCAGGACAGTAGGGGTGAGTGTTGCCTGCCTTGAAGGACACCAGGACAGTAGGGGGAAGTGTTGCCTGCCCTGAAAGACACCAGGACAGTAGGGGGAGTGTTTCCTGCTCTGAAGGACACCAGGACAGTAGGGGGGAGTGTTGCCTGCCCTGAAGGACACCAGGACAGTAGGGGGGAGTGTTGCCTGCCCTGAAGGACACCAGAACAGTAGGGGGAGTGTTGCCTACCTGCAGGACACCAGGATGTGAGAGGTGAATGTTCCCTGCCCTGCAGAACACCAGGACAGTAGGGGGGAGTGTTGCCTGCCTTGCAGGACACCAAGACAGGAAGAGCTAGTGTTGCCTACTCTACAGGACACAAGGGCAGTAGATGTGAGTGTTACCTACCCTTCAGGACACCAGGACAGTAGGGGGGAGTGTTGCCTGCCCTGAAGGACACCAGGACAGTAGCGGGGAATGTTGCCTGCCCTGAAGGACACCAGGACAGTAGGGGTGAGTGTTGCCTGCCCTGAAGGACACCAGGACAGTAGCGGGGAATGTTGCCTGCCCTGCAAGACACCAGGACAGTAGGGGGGAGTGTTGCCTGCCCTGAAGGACACCAGGACAGTAGGGGGAGTGTTGCCTGCCCTGCAAGACACCAGGACAGTAGGGGTGAGTGTTGCCTGCCCTGAAGGACACCAGGACAGTAGGGGGGAGTGTCGCCTGCCCTGAAGGACACCAGGACAGTAGGGGGGAGTGCTGCCTACCCTGAAGGACACCAGGACAGTTGGGGGGAGCGTTGCCTACCATGAAGGACACAAGGACAGTAGGGGGAGTGTTGCCTGCCCTGAAGTACACCAGGACAGTAGGGGGGAGTGTTGCCTGCCCTGAAGGACACCAGGACAGTAGGGGGAGTGTTGCCTGCCCTGAAGTACACCAGGACAGTAGGGGGGAGTGTTGCCTGCCCTGAAGGACACCAGGACAGTAGGGGGAGTGTTGCCTGCCCTGAAGGACACCAGGACAGTAAGGGGAGTGTTGCCTGCCCTGCAAGACACCAGGACAGTAGGGGTGAGTGTTGCCTGCCCTGAAGGACACCAGAACAGTAGGGGGAGTGTTGCCTACCTGCAGGACACCAGGACGTGAGAGGTGAGTGTTGCCTGCCCTGCAGAACACCAGGACAGTAGGGGGAGTGTTGCCTGCCCTGCAGAACACCAGGACAGTAGGGAGGAGTGTTGCCTGCCCTGCAGAACACCAGGACAGTAGGGGGGAGTGTTGCCTGCCCTGAAGGACACCAGGACAGTAGGGGGGAGTGTTGCCTGCCCTGAAGGACACCAGGACAGTAGGGGGGAGTGTTGCCTGCCCTGAAGGACACCAGGACAGTAGGGGGGAGTGTTGCCTGCCCTGAAGGACACCAGGACAGTAGGGGGGAGTGTTGCCTGCCCTGAAGGACACCAGGACAGTAGGGGTGAGTGTTGCCTGCCCTGCAAGACACCAGAATAGTAGGGGGAGTGTTGCCTACCTGCAGAACACCAGGACAGGCAACACCTTGTGTGAAACTCTATGCTCATGAAAGCTTTACTTTAGACTTCCGCTGTTATGTTTTTGTGAGGAAATTAGACTTGTGTTGGGTGATGAGGCACAGTGATGAGGTACAGTGATGAGGTACAGTGATGAGGTACAGTGATGAGGTACAGTGATGAGGTACAGTGATGAGGTACAGTGATGAGGTACAGTGATGAGGCACAGTGATGAGGTACAGTGATGAGGCACAGTGATGAGGTACAGTGATGAGGTACAGTGATGAGGTACAGTGATGAGGTACAGTGATGAGGTACAGTGATGAGGTACAGTGATGAGGTACAGTGATGAGGTACAGTGATGAGGTACAGTGATGAGGTACAGTGATGAGGTACAGTGATGAGGTACAGTGATGAGGTACAGTGATGAGGTACAGTGATGAGGTACAGTGATGAGGTACAGTGATGAGGTACAGTGATGAGGTACAGTGATGAGGTACAGTGATGAGGTACAGTGATGAGGCACAGTGATGAGGTACGGTGGTGAGGCACAGTTATGAAGTACAGTGATGAGGTACAGTGATGAGGTACAGTGATGAGGTACAGTGATGAGGTACAGTGATGAGGTACATTGATGAGGTACAGTGATGAGGTACAGTGATGAGGTACAGTGATGAGGTACAGTGATGAGGTACAGTGATGAGGTACAGTGATGAGGTACAGTGATGAGGTAGTGATGAGGTACAGTGATGAGTTACAGTGGTGAGGTACAGTGATGAGGTACAGTGATGAGGTACAGTGATGAGGTACAGTGATGAGGTACAGTGATGAGGTACAGTGATGAGGTACAGTGATGAAGTACAGTGATGAAGTACAGTGATGAGGTACAGTGATGAGGTACAGTGATGAGGCACAGTGATGAGGTACAGTGATGAGGTACAGTGATGAGGTACAGTGATGAGGTACAGTGATGAGGTACAGTGATGAGGTACAGTGATGAGGCACAGTGATGAGGTACAGTGATGAGGTACAGTGATGAGGTACAGTGATGAGGTACAGTGATGAGGTACAGTGATGAGGTACAGTGATGAGGTACAGTGATGAGGCACAGTGATGAGGTACAGTGATGAGGTACAGTGATGAGGTACAGTGATGAGGTACAGTGATGAGGTACAGTGATGAGGTACAGTGATGAGGTACAGTGATGAGGCACAGTGATGAGGTACGGTGGTGAGGCACAGTTATGAAGTACAGTGATGAGGTACAGTGATGAGGTACATTGATGAGGTAGAGTGATGAACTACAGTGATGAAGTTCAGTAATGAGGTACAGTAATAAGGTTCAGTAATGAGGTACAGTAATGAGGTACAGTGATGTATGTGTGTACTCACCGATCTGTGATTACAGGTGTGTGTAGTCGTGTATTCTCCTAGTTGTGGTTGCAGCGGTCGAGTCATAGCTCCTAGCCCCGCTACTGGGTCACTCTCCCCGCACCATGAGCTTTATCATACCTCTGCTTAAAGCTATGTATGGATCCTGCCTCCGCTACATCACTACCCAAACTATTCCACTTCCTAACTACTCTGTGACTGAAATACTTCCTAAAATCCCTGTGATTCATCTGTGTCACTTTAGTTGCACTTGTGTCCTTTTACTTTACGTATTGTCGGTAATTCTACCAACATATATGTATATATATATATAAATATATATATATATATATATATATATATATATATATATATATATATATATATATATATATATATATATATATATATATATATATATACATATATGTATATGTATGTGTGTGTGTGTAAACAGAGTTAAATCGGAAGCTGCCATAGTGAAGAGCTCTGTTCCCCAAGGCATAGTACTCGCCCCTATCTTGTTCCTCATTCTCATGTCAGACATAGACAGAGATGTAAACCATAGCACCATATCATCCTTTGCAGACGATTCCAGGATCTGCATGAGATTGTCATCTGTTAAGGACACGGTTAACCTCCAAGAAGATATAAACCAAGTTTTCCAATGGGCAACAGAGAACAATATGATGTTCAATGAAGACAAATTCCAACTACATTAAGGAACACTGGAAGAGATAATAACTAGAACTGAGTATACTACAAACCTTTTTTCATTCAATAGAGCAGAAAAGTAATGTGAAGGATCTGGAAGTGGTAATGTCTGAGAATCTCACCTTCAAGGATCACAACAATGCCACTATCACATCTGTGAGGAAAATGATAGGATGGATAATGAGAACGTTCAAAACAAGAGATGCCAATCCAGTGATAATCCTTTTCAAATCATTTTTTCTCTCTAGGCTGGAATACTGCTGTGCATTAACATCTCCGTTCAAAGCAGGTGAAATTGCAGATCTAGAGAATGTACAGAGAACCTTTACGGCACATATAAGTTCCATCAAACACCTTAAATACTGGGAACGCCTGGAAGCACTTGACTTGTACTCGCTGGAGAGCAGGCGAGAAATATATATCATAATCTACGCCTGGAAAATCCTAGAGGGAATGGTCCTTAATCTGCACACAGAAATCACTCCCTACGAAAGCAAAAGACTTTGGTGCAACTTACCCCAATGAAAAGCAGGAGCGCCATTAGTACACTAAGACAAAACTCAGTAAGTGTCCTGGGCCCAAGACTGTTTAACAACTTCCCACCAACCATAAGGGGCATTACCAATAGACTCCTGGTTGTCTGCATGAGGGAGCTGGACAGATACCTAAAGTCAGTGCCGGATCAACCAGGCCGTGATTCATACGTTGGACTACGTGCTTCCAGCAGTAACAGCCTCGTTCAGCAGGCTCTGATCCACCAGGAGGCCTGGTCATGGACCGGGCCGCGGGGGCGTTGATCCCCGGAGTACCCTCCAGGTAGACTCCAGGTAGACTCCAGGTAGACAGTGCATCTGCTCCTTCTCTCAGGACCCACGGAGAGTTTTTTGTCCTTCGATGTATCTAGATCACTCAGCAGCTTCTTCCTCCTCAGTTATATGTTGTCTAGTCTGTCTCCGCTGAAAATACTTCCTTAAATCTCGTAATTAGCTCTTCACATACTTCGTCGTTTCTTGTGATCTCCTCTCCTCTCCTTCTTTCTTTCCTCAGCCAGTTTACCTGGTCCTTGACTGTGTTTTCCTCCTGATGTAACTATCCAACAGCCTTAGGTCAGATATGGCTTTCGATGCTATGTCATTCTCGTATTGCCTCTGCACTTCCCTCCTTATCTGTGCATAATCACTTCTGACTTTTCGAGTAATCTTCTTACTGTCTTTGTCTTCTATGCTTTTTCCATTCTCTTGCGCACTTACTTTGGTCTCTCTACACCTCTGGGAGGACCAAGAACTCGGTCTAGTCTACATTGATTCTGTTTCCCTTAGTTACGAACCTTTCCTCCGTCTCTTTCCATTTTGTGGTCACGTATTCCATCATGTCATTCACCGTTTCTCTGACTTGCTCTCTCTCGCACTCTACCTCATTCAGGAAAGTGAGAAAGTGTGTGTATGTGTGTGTGGGGGTCTGTGTGTATGGGGGGGTCTGTGTGTGTGGGGGTCTATGTGTGTGGGGGTCTGTGTGTGTGGGGGTATGTGTGTGTGTGGGGGTCTGTGTGTGTGTAGGGGGTCTGTGTGTGTGTGGGGGTCTGTGTGTGTGGGGGGGTCTGTGTGTGTGGGGGTCTATGTGTGTGGGGGTCTGTGTGTGTGTAGGGGTCTGTGTGTGTGTGGGGGTCTGTGTGTGTGGGGGTCTGTGTGTGTGGGGGTCTATGTGTGTGGGGGTCTGTGTGTGTGGGGGTCTGTGTGTGTGTGGGGGTCTGTGTGTGTAGGGGTCTGTGTGTGTGGGGGTCTGTGTGTGGGGGGTCTGTGTGTGTGGGGGTCTATGTGTGTGGGGGTCTGTGTGTGTGTAGGGGTCTGTGTGTGTGGGGGGTCTGTGTGTGTGGGGGGTCTGTGTGTGTGGGGTCTATGTGTGTGGGGGTCTGTGTGTGTGGGGGTCTATGTGTGTGGGGGTCTGTGTGTGTGCAGGGGTCTGTGTGTGTGGGGGTCTGTGTGTGTGGGGGGTCTGTGTGTGTGGGGGTATATGTGTGTGGGGGTCTGTGTGTGTGGGGGTCTGCGTGTGTGGGGGTCTGTGTGTGGGGGTCTCTGTGTGTGTGTGGGGGTCTGTGTGTGTGTAGTGGTCTGTGTGTGTGTGGGGGTCTGTGTGTGGGGTGGTCTGTGTGTGTGGGGGTCTATGTGTGTGGGGGTCTGTGTGTGGGGAGTCTGCGTGTGGGGGGTCTGTGTGCGTTGGGGTCTGTGTGTGTGGGGGTCTGTGTGTGTGGGGGTCTGTGTGTGTTGGGGTCTGTGTGTGTGGGGGTCTGTGTGTGGGGGGGGTCTGTGTGTGTGGGGGTCTATGTGTGTGGGGGTCTGTGTGTGTGTTGGGGTCTGTGTGTGTGGGGGGTCTGTGTGTGTGGGGGGTCTGTGTGTGTGGGGTCTATGTGTGTGGGGGTCTGTGTGTGTGGGGGTCTATGTGTGTGGGGGTCTGTGTGTGTGCAGGGGTCTGTGTGTGTGGGGGTCTGTGTGTGTGGGGGGTCTGTGTGTGTGGGGGTCTATGTGTGTGGGGGTCTGTGTGTGTGGGGGTCTGCGTGTGTGGGGGTCTGTGTGTGGGGATCTGTGTGTGTGTGTGGGGGTCTGTGTGTGTGTAGTGGTCTGTGTGTGTGGGGGGGTCTGTGTGTGGGGTGGTCTGTGTGTGTGGGGGTCTATGTGTGTGGGGGTCTGTGTGCGTTGGGGTCTGTGTGTGTGGGGGTCTGTGTGTGTGGGGGTCTGTGTGCGTTGGGGTCTGTGTGTGTGGGGGTCTGTGTGTGTGGGGGGTCTGTGTGTGTGGGGGTCTGTGTGTGTGGGGGGGGTCTGTGTGTGTAGGGGTCTATGTTTGTGGGGGGTTGTGTGTGTGTGTGTGTGTGTGTGTGCACTCACCTAATTGTGCTCACCTGATTTTGGTTGCAGGGGTCGAGACTCAGCTCCTGGCCCCGCCTCTTTACTAATCGCTACTAGGTCCACTCTCTCCCTGCTCCATGAGCTTTATCATACCACCTAGTGGTCTTCTTTGCTCTTCTCCGATCTTCATGACTTTGCATTTGACAGGGTTGAATTGGAGAAGCCAGTTGCTGGACCAGGTGTCCAGCCTGTCCAGGTCTCTTTGAAGTCCTGCCTGATCGTCATCTGATTTAATTCTTCTCATTAACTTCACATCATCTGCGAAAAGGGACACCTCTGAGTCTATCCGTTCCATCGTGTCATTCACATGTACCAAAAATAGCACTGGTCCTAGGACCGACCCCTGTGGAACCCCGCTCGTTACAGGTGCCTACTGTGATACCTCATCACGTACCATGACTCATTGTTGCCTCCCTGTCAGGTATTCTCTGATCCATTGCAGTGCAATTTCCGTTATACGCGCCTGATCCTCTTGTGAGGAACTGTGTCGAAGGCCTTCCTGCAGTCCAGGAAAATGCAATCAGCCCCTCCCCCCCCATCTCTCGTGTCTTACTTCTGTTACCTTGTCATAAAACTCCAGAAGGTTTGTGACACAGGATTTGCCTTCCATGAGTCCGTGCTGGTTGTCGTTTATAATCTTGTTCCGTTCCAGGTGCTCCACCACTCTCCTCATGATAATCTTCTCTATAACTTTGCATACTATACACGTCAGTGACACTGTTCTGTAGTTTAGTGACTCTTTTCTGTCTCCTTTTTTTCAAAATGGGAAATACATTTGCCGTTTTCCATACCTCAGGTAGTTGCCCAGTTTCAAGAGATGTGTTGAAGATTGTAGTTAATGGCATACACTGCATTTCTGCTCCCTCTCTTAGGTCCCACGGGGAGATGTTGTCCAGTCCCATTGCCTTTGAGGTATCAAGGTCACTTAGCAGCTTCTTCATCTCCTCCTCAGTTGTATGTCATTAAGTACTTGTTGGTGTATTCCCTGTTGGTGTCCCCATCTGTCCTGTCTTCCCAGAGTCCTTCCTGTCTCCACTGTGAATACTTCCTTAAATTTCATGTTGAGCTCCTCACATACCTCTTGATCGTTTCTTGTGAGTTCCACACCTTCTTTCATCAGCCTGATCACCTGGTCTTTGACTGCTGTCTTCCTCCTAATGTGGCTATACAACAGTTTCGGGTCAGACTTGACTTTCGATGCTATGTCGTTTTCGTACTGTCGCTGAGCCTCCCTCCTTTTACGTGCATACTCGTTTCTGGCTGTTCTACTAATCTTATTTTCGTGTGTGTGTGTGTGTGTGTGTGTGTGTGTGTGTGTGTGTGTGTGTACTCACCTATTTGTACTCACCTATTTGTGGTTGCAGGGGTCGAGTCCTAGCTCCTGGCCCCGCCTCTTCACCAGTTGCTACTGGGTCCTCTCTCTCTCCCTGCTCCATGAGCTTTATCAAAACTCGTCTTAAAACTGTGTATGGTTCTGCCTCCACTACATCACTTTCTAGGCTATTCCACTGCTTTACAACTCTATGCCTGAAGAAATACTTTCTAATATCTCCCTGACTCATCTGTGTCTTCAGCTTCCAATTGTGACCTCTTGTTTCTGTGTCCCCTCCCTGAAACATCCTGTCTTTGTCCACCTTGTCTATTCCGCGCAGTATTTTATATGTCGTTATCATGTCTCCCCTGACCCTCCTGTCCTCTAATGTCGTCAGGCAGATTTCCCTTAACCTTTCTTCATAAGACATTCCCCTTAGCTCTGGAACTAACCTTGTCGCAAACCTTTGCACTTTCTCTAGTTTCTTGACGTGCTTTATCAAGTGCGGGTTCCAAACAGGTGCTGCATACTCCAGTATGGGCCTGACGTACACGGTGTACAGTGTCTTGAACGATTCCTTATTAAGGTATCGGAACGCTGTTCTCAGGTTTGCCAGGCGCCCATTGCTGCAGCAGTTATCTGGTTGATGTATGCTTCCGGAGACATGCTCGGTGTTACACTCACTCCAAGATCTTTCTCCTTGAGCGAGGCTTGCAGTCTTTGGCCACCTAGCATATACTCTGTCTGCGGTCTTCTGCGCCCTTCCCCTATCTTCATGACTTTGCATTTGGCGGGATTAAATTCGAGAAGCCAGTTGCTGGACCAAATGTCCAGTCTGTCCAGGTCTCTTTGAAGTCCTGCCCGGTCCTCATCTGATTTAATTCTCCTCATTAACTTCAAATCGTCTGCGAACAGGGACACTTCTGAGTCTAACCCTTTCATCATGTCGTTCACATATACCAAAAATAGCACTGGTCCTAGGACCGACCAATGTGGGACCCCGCTCGTCACAGGTGCCCATTGTGATACATCATTACATACCATGACTCGTTGTTGCCTCCCTGTCAGGTATTCTCTGATCCATTGCAGTGCCCTTCCTGTTATATGCGCCTGATCCTCTAGCTTCTGCACTAATCTCTTGTGAGGAACTGTGTCAAAGGCCTTCTTGCAGTCCAAGAAGATGCAATCAACCCACCCCTCTCTCTCGTGTCTTACTTCTGTTACTTTATCATAAAGCTCCAGAAGGTTTGTGACATAGGATTTGCCTTCCATGAATCCGTGCTGGATAGCGTTTATACTCTTGTTCCGTTCCAGGTGCTCCACCACTCTCCTCCTGATAATCTTCTCCATAACTTTGCATACTATACACGTCAGTGACACAGATCTATAGTTTAGTGGGTCTTTTCTGTCTCCTTTTTTAAAAATGGGAACTACATTTGCCGTCTTCCATACCTCAGGTAGTTGCCCAGTTTCCAGGGACGTGTTGAAGATTGTGGTAAGTGGCACACACAACATATCCGCTCCCTCCCTAAGGACCCACGGGGCGATGTTGTCCAGTCCCATTGCCTTTGAGGTATCGATGTCCCTTAGCAGTTTCTTCACCTCCTCCTCATCTGTATGTATGTCATCCAACACTTGTTGGTATATTCCTTGCTGGTGTCCCCATCTGGTCTGTCCCCCGTGAGGCCTTTTTTGTCTCCACTGTAAATACTTCCTTAAATTTCATGTTGAGCTCCTCACATACCTCTTGATCGTTTATTGTGAGTTCTCCACCTTCTTTCCCCAGCCTTATCACCTGGTCTTTGACTGTTGTCTCCCTCCTAATGTGGGTCCTTTGCCTCCTGTACCTTTTCCATTCTCTGGTGCACTTAGTTTTTGCCTCCCTACACCTTTGGGTAAACCAAGGACTCGCTTTGGTCTTCCTATTATTTCTGTTTCCCTTGGGAACAAACCTTTCCTCTGCCTCCTTGCACTTTGTTGCTACATATTCCATCATCTCGTTTACTGATTTTCCTACCAGTTCTCTGTCCCACTGAACCTCCTGCAGGAAGTTCCTCATACCTGTGTAGTCCCTCCTTTTGTAGTTTGGCTTTTCCCATTCAATTCCTGTTACCTTCTCCACTTGTAACTCTACTATATAATCAAAACTCAGAACCACGTGATCGCTAGCTCCAAGGGGCCTCTCGTAAGTGATGTCCTCAATGTCTGAACTGCTCAGGGTGAACACAAGATCCAGTCTTGCTGGCTCATCCTCCCCTCTCTCTCTGGTAGTGTCCCTGACATGTTGATGCATGAGGTTTTTAAGTACCACATCCATCATCTTGGCTCTCCATGTTTCGGGACCCCCATGTGGCTCCAGGTTTTCCCAGTCGATCTCCTTGTGGTTGAAATCGCCCATTACCAGTAACTTGTGTGTGTGTGTGTGTGTGTGTGTGTGTGTGTACTCACCTAGTTGTACTCACCTAATTGTGGTTGCAGGGGTCGAGACTCAGCTCCTGGCCCCGCCTCTTTACTGATCGCTACTGGGTCCTCTCTCTCTCTGCTTCCTGAGCTTTGTCATACCTCTTCTTAAAACTATGTATGGTTCCTGCCTCCACTACTTCGCTTGCTAGGCTATTCCACTTGCTGACAACTCTATGACTGAAAAAAATACTTCCTAACGTCCCTGTGACTCGTCTGAGTCTTCAGCTTCCAGTTGTGACCCCTTGTCCCTGTGTCCCCTCTCTGGAACATCCTATCTCTGTCCACCTTGTCTATTCCCCGCAGTATTTTGTATGTCGTTATCATGTCTCCCCTGACCCTTCTGTCCTCCAGTGTCGTCAGTCCGATTTCCCTTAACCTTTCCTCGTACGACATTCCCTTGAGCTCTGGGACTAGCCTTGTTGGAAACCTTTGTACTTTCTCTAACTTCTTGACGTGCTTGACCAGGTGTGGGTTCCAGACTGGTGCTGCATACTCCAGTATGGGCCTAACATACACAGTGTACAGTGTCTTGAACGATTCCTTATTAAGGTATCGGAACGCTATTCTCAGGTTTGCCAGGCGCCCGTATGCTGCAGCGGTTATTTGGTTGATGTGTGCCTCCGGTGATGTGCTCGGTGTTATGGTCACCCCAAGGTCTTTCTCCCTGAGTGAGGTGTGTGTGTGTGTGTGTGTGTTTACCTAAGTTACAAACTAAAATTCACTCCTCGGTATCTGAAGGAAGAAAGAGAGGGAGAATAAGAAAGGAAGGAGGAAAGAGGATGATGGAGTCTAACGGGAGTGTGTTGGGGAGGGTGCGCAGGGAGGGTCTGAGAGGGGGGGTTTATAGGGGAAGGTGAGTGGGGAGGGTGTGGGGGAGGGTGTGGGGGAAGATGTGGGGGAGGATGTGGGGGGTCTGAGGGGAAGGGGGGGATTTAAAGAGGAAAGAGCACCACTAATCTCCTGTAATCCCAGAGTACCCTAGTGATTGGCGATTTTATCTCTGATGTGTTCCGTCAGCTCTAGGCTTGTGTATGTGTGTGTGTGTGTGTGTGTGTGTGTGTGTGTGTGTGTGTGTGTGTGTGTGTGTGTGTGTGTGTACTCACCTAGTTGTACTCACCTAGTTGAGCTTGCAGGGGTCGAGTCTTAGCTCCTGGCCCCGCCTCTTCACTGGTCGCTACTAGGTCACTCTCCCTGAACCGTGAGCTTTATCATACCTCTGCTTAAAGCTATGTATGGATTCTGCCTCCACTACATCGCTTCCCAAACTATTCCACTTCGTGACTACTCTGTGGCTGAAGAAATACTTCCTAAAATCCCTGTGATTCATCTGTGTCTTCAACTTCCAACTGTGTCCCCTTGTTGCTGTGTCCCATCTCCGGAGCATCCTGTCTTTATCCACCTTGTCAATTCCTCTCAGTATCTTGTATGTCGTTATCATGTCCCCCCCTATCAGGTTGATTTCCCTTAACCTCTCCTCGTAGGACATACCTCTTAGCTCTGGGACTAGTCTTGTTGCAAACCTATGCACTTTCTCTAGTTTCTTTACGTGCTTGGCTAGGTGTGGGTTCCAAACTGGTGCCACATACTCCAATATGGGCCTAACGTACACGGTGTACAGGGTCCTGAACGATTCCTTATTAAGATGTCGGAATGCTGTTCTGAGGTTTGCTAGGCGCCCATATGCTGCAGCAGTTATTTGGTTGATGTGCGCTTCAGGAGATGTGCCTGGTGTTATACTCACCCCAAGATATTTTTCCTTGAGTGAGGTTTGTAGTCTCTAATTCCCTAGACTGTACTCTGTCTGCGGTCTTCTTTGCCCTTTCCCAACCTTCATGATTTTGCAATTGGTGGGGTTGAACTCCAGGAGCCAATTGCTGGACCAGGCCTGCAGCCTGTCCAGATCCCTTTGTAGTTCTGCCTGGTCCTCCTCCGATTGAATTCTCCTCATCAACATCACGTCATCTGTGTGTGTGTGTGTGTGTGTGTGTGTGTGTGTGTGTGTGTGTGTGTGTGTGTGTGTGTGTGTGTGTGTGTGTGTGTGTGTGTGTGTGTGTGTGTGTGTGTGTGTGGGTGTGTGTGTGTGTACTCACTTAATTGTACTCACCTAATTGTGGTTGCAGGGGTCGAGACTCAGCTCCTGGCACCGCCAATTCACTGATCGCTACTAGGTCGTCTCTCTCTGCTTCCTGAGCTTTGTCATACCTCGTCTTAAAGATATGTATGGTTCCTGCCTCTACTACATCACTTGCTTGGCTATTCCACTTCCTGACGACTCTATGACTGAAGAAATTCTTCCTAACATCTCTGTGACTCGTCTGAGTCTTCAGGTTCCAATTGTGACCCCTTGTTTCTGTGTCTCCTCTCTGGAACATCCTGTCTCCGTCCACCCTATCTATTCCACGCAGTATTTTGTATGTCGTTATCGTGTGTGTGTGTGTGTGTGTGTGTGTGTGTGTGTGTGTGTGTGTGTGTGTGTGTGTGTGTGTGTGTGTGTGTGTGTGTGTGTGTGTGTGTGTGTACGGGAGGTGGGGGTCATTACTCGTCGATGCTGCCAGGATTTGGAATAGATTGGGTAGGGGAAGTGTGGGGATGGCGGAGGGGAAGTGTTTAGATCGGTGAGGGGAAGTGTATTGATGGGGGAGGGGAAGTGTTTGGATCGGGGAGGGGAAGTATGTGGATGAGGAGGGGAAGGAGGGATGGGGAAGGGGGGATGGGGGAAAGGGGGATGGGGGAAGGGGGAAAGGACTGCTGATGGAAGGGGAGAAGCAGGACAAGGAAAAAGTGAAGGTAGTTAGTGATGGTGGAAACAAGAAGGATGCAGGGAGGAAGGAAGAGAGGGAGGCAGGGAGAGAGGAAGAGGGGGAGGGGGAGAGGGAGGGAGGGAGACAGTGAGAGAGGGAGGAAGAAAGGGAGGGAGAGAGGGAGATAAAGAGGTAGGGAGGCAGAGAGGGAGGAAAGGAGGGAAGTAGAGAGGGAGATAGGGAGGAATGGAGGCAGAGAGGGAGATATAGAGGAAGGGAGGTAGAGAGGGATTAAAGGAGGTAGAGAGGGATTAAAGGAGGTAGAGAGGGATTAAAGGAGGTAGAGAGGGCGTTAGGGAGGGAGAGAGGAAAAGAGGGAGGAAGGGAGGGAGGAATGGAGAGAAGGAGGGAGGGAGGGGGAGGGAGGAAGGTAGAGAGAGAGGGAGAGAGGAAGGAAGGAAGGGAGGGAGAGAGAAAGGGAGAAAGGGAGGGAGAGAGGAAGGGAGGGAGAGAGGAAGGGAGAAAGGGAGGGAGAGAGGAAGGGAGGGAGAGAGGAAGGGCGGAAGGGAGGGAGAGAGGAAGGGAGGGAGAGAGGAAGGGAGGAAGGGAGGAAGGGAGGGAGAGAGGAAGGGAGGAAGGGAGGAAGGGAGGGAGAGAGGAAGGGAGGGAGAGAGGAAGGGAGGGAGAGAGGAAGGGAGGGAGAGAGGAAGGGAGGGAGAGAGGAAGGGAGGGAGAGAGGAAGGGAGGGAGAGAGGAAGGGAGGGAGAGAGGAAGGGAGGGAGAGAGGAAGGGAGGGAGAGAGGAAGGGAGGGAGAGAGGAAGGGAGGGAGAGAGGAAGGGAGGGAGAGAGGAAGGGAGGGAGAGAGGAAGGGAGGGAGAGAGGAAGGGAGGGAGGATATTCCACCCATCATATATTTTAATTAAAAAGAGAGATATATGTATTAAAGTGACACAGTAGATCTGGTGTAAGTTATCAACGGTGTGGTGTAAGTTATCAACGGTGTGGTGTAAGTTATCAACGGTGTGGTGTAAGTTATCAACGGTGTGGTGTAAGTTATCAACGGTGTGGTGTAAGTTATCAACGGTGTGGTGTAAGTTATCAACGGTGTGGTGTAAGTTATCAACGGTGTGGTGTAAGTTATCAACGGTGTGGTGTAAGTTATCAACACTGTGGTGTAAGTTATCAACGGTGTGATGTAAGTTATCAACGGTGTGGTGTAAGTTATCAACGGTGTGGTGTAAGTTATCAACGGTGTGGTGTAAGTTATCAACGGTGTGGTGTAAGTTATCAACACTGTTGTGTAAGTTATCAACGGTGTGATGTAAGTTATCAACGGTGTGGTGTAAGTTATCAACGGTGTGGTATAAGTTATCAACGGTGCGGTGTAAGTTATCAACACTGTGGTGTAAGTTATCAACGGTGTGGTGTAAGTTATCAACGGTGTGGTGTAAGTTATCAACGGTGTGGTGTAAGTTATCAACGATGTGCTGTAAGTTATCAACGGTGTGGTGTAAGTTATCAACGGTGTGGTGTAAGTTATCAACACTGGTGTAACTTATCAACGGTGTGGTGTAAGTTATCAACGGTGTGGTGTAAGTTATCAACGGTGTGGTGTAAGTTATCAACGGTATGGTGTAAGTTATCAACACTGTGGTGTAAGTTATCAACGGTGTGGTGTAAGTTATCAACGGTGTGGTGTAAGTTATCAACGGTGTGGTGTAAGTTATCAACGGTGTGGAGTAAGTTATCAACGGTGTGGTGTAAGTTATCAACGGTGTGGTGTAAGTTATCAACGGTGTGGTGTAAGTTATCAACGGTGTGGTGTAAGTTATCAACGCTGTGATGTAAGTTATCAACGCTGTGGTGTAAGTTATCAACGGTGTGGTGTAAGTTATCAACACTGTGGTGTAAGTTATCAACGGTGTGGTGTAAGTTATCAACGGTGTGGTGTAAGTTATCAACGGTGTGGTGTAAGTTATCAACGGTGTGGAGTAAGTTATCAACGGTGTGGTGTAAGTTATCAACGGTGTGGTGTAAGTTATCAACGGTGTGGTGAAAGTTATCAACGGTGTGGTGTAAGTTATCAACGGTGTGGTGTAAGTTATCAACGGTGTGGTGTAAGTTATCAACGGTGTGGTGTAAGTTATCAACGGTGTGGTGTAATTTATCAACGGTGTGGTGTAAGTTATCAACGCTGTGGTGTAAGTTATCAACGCTGTGGTGTAAGTTATCAACGGTGTGGTGTAAGTTATCAACGCTGTGGTGTAAGTTATCAACGCTGTGGTGTAAGTTATCAACGGTGTGGTGTAAGTTATCAACGCTGTGGTGTAAGTTATCAACGGTGTGGTGTAAGTTATCAACGGTGTGGTGCAAGTTATCAACGGTGTGGTGTAAGTTATCAACGCTGTGGTGTAAGTTATCAACGGTGTGGTGCAAGTTATCAACCGTGTGGTGTAAGTTTTCAACGCTGTGGTGCAAATTATCAGCGCTGTGGTGTAAGCCATCAGCGATGTGATGTAAGTTAAGAACGGTGTGGTGTAAGTTATCAGCGGTGTGATGTAAGCTATCAGCGATACGTGCAAGTTTTCAATGGTGTGGTATAAGTTGTCAGCGGTGTGGTGTAAGATATCAGCGCTGCGGTGTAAGTTATTAACGGTGTGGTGTAAGTTATCAGCGCTGTGATGTAAGATATCAGCGCTGTGGTGTAAGATATCAGCGCTGTGGTGTAAGTTATCAGCGCTGTGGTGTAAGTTATCAGCGCTGTGGTGTAAGTTATCAGCGCTGTGGTGTAAGTTATCAACGGTGTGGTGTAAGTTATCAACGGTGTGGTGTAAATTATGAGCGCTGTGGTGTAAGTTATGAGCGCTGTGGTGTAAGTTATCAGCGCTGGGGTGTAAGTTATCAACGTTGTGGTGTAAGTTATGAGCGTTGGGGTGTAAGTTATGAGCGCTGGGGTGTAAGTTATGAGCGCTGGGGTGTAAGTTATGAGCGCTGTTATGTAAGCTATGAGCGCTGGGGTGTAAGTTATCAACGCTGTGGTTTAAGTTATGAGCGCTGTGGTGTAAGTAATGAGCGCTGTGGTGTAAGTTATAAGCGCTGGGGTGTAAGTTATGAGCGCTGGGATGTAAGTTATGAGCGCTGTGGCGTAAGTTATGAGCGCTGGGGTGTAAGTTATGAGCGCTGTGGTGTAAGTTATAAGCGCTGGGGTGTAAGTTATGAGCGCTGGGATGTAAGTTATGAGCGCTGTGGCGTAAGTTATGAGCGCTGGGGTGTAAGTTATTAGCGCTGCGGTGTAAGTTATGAGCTCTGGGGTGTAAGTTATGAGCGCTGTGATGTAAGTTATGAGCGCTGGGATGTAAGTTATGAGCGCTGTGGCGTAAGTTATGAGCGCTGTGGTGTAAGTTATGAGCGCTGGGGTGTAAGTTATGAGCGCTGGGGTGTAAGTTATGAGCGCTGTTATGTAAGCTATGAGCGCTGGGGTGTAAGTTATCAACGCTGTGGTTTAAGTTATGAGCGCTGTGGTGTAAGTTATGAGCGCTGTGGTGTAAGTTATGAGCGCTGGGGTGTAAGTTATCAACGCTGTGGTGTAAGTTATGAGCACTGGGATGTAAGTTATGAGCGCTGTGGTGTAAGTTATGAGCGCTGGGGTGTAAGTTATGAGCGCTGGGGTGTAAGTTATGAGCGCTGTGGTGTAAGTTATGAGCACTGGGATGTAAGTTATCAGCGCTGTGGTGTAAGTTATGAGCGCTGGGGTGTAAGTTATGAGCGCTGTGGTGTAAGTTATGAGCGCTGGGGTGTAAGTTATGAGCGCTTGGGTGTAAGTTATGAGCGCTGGGGTGTAAGTTATGAGCGCTGTGGTGTAAGTTATGAGCGCTGGGGTGTAAGTTATCAACGCTGTGGTGTAAGTTATGAGCGCTGGGATGTAAGTTATTAGCGCTGCGGTGTAAGTTATGAGCTCTGGGGTGTAAGTTATGAGCGCTGTGGTGTAAGTTATGAGCGCTTGGATGTAAGTTATGAGCGCTGTGGCGTAAGTTATGTGCGCTGTGGTGTAAGTTATGAGCGCTGGGGTGTAAGTTATGAGCGCTGTGGCGTAAGTTATGAGCGCTGTGGTGTAAGTTATGAGCGCTGGGGTGTAAGTTATGAGCGCTGGGGAGTAGGTTATGAGCGCTGTGGTGTACGTTATGAGCACTGGGAAGTAAATTATGAGCGCTGGGGTGTAAGTTATGAGCGCTGTGGCGTAAGTTATGAGCGCTGTGGTGTAAGTTATGAGCGCTGGGGTGTAAGTTATGAGCGCTGGGGTGTAAGTAATGAGCGCTGTGGTGTAAGTTATGAGCACTGGGATGTAAGTTATGAGCGCTGTGGTGTAAGTTATGAGCGCTGGGGTGTAAGTTATGAGCGCTGTGGTGTAAGTTATGAGCACTGGGATGTAAGTTATGAGCGCTGTGGTGTAAGTTATGAGCGCTGGGGTGTAAGTTATGAGCGCTGGGGTGTAAGTTATGAACGCTGGGGTGTAAGTTATGAGCGCTGTGGTGTAGGTTATGAGCGCTGGGGTGTAAGTTATGAGCGCTGGAGTGTAAGTTATGAGTGCTGTGGTGTAAGCTATGAGCGCTGGGGTGTAAGTTATGAGCGGTGGGGTGTAAGTTATGAGCGCTGTGGTGTAAGTTATGAGCGCTGTGGTGTAAGTTATCAACGCTGTGGTGTAAGTTATGAACGCTGGGGTGTAAGTTATGAGCGCTGTGGTGTAAGTTATGAGCGCTGTGGTGTAAGTTATGAGCGCTTGGGTGTAAGTTATGAGCGCTGGGGTGTAAGTTATGAGCGCTGTGGTGTAAGTTATGAGCGCTGGTGTGTAAGTTATGAACGCTGGGGTGTAAGTTATGAGCGCTGTGGTGTAAGTTATGAACGCTGGGGTGTAAGTTATGAGCGCTGTGGTGTAAGTTATGAGCGCTGTGGTGTAAGTTATGAGCGCTTGGGTGTAAGTTATGAGCGCTGGGGTGTAAGTTATGAGCGCTGTGGTGTAAGTTATGAGCGCTGGGGTGTAAGTTATGAACGCTGGGGTGTAAGTTATGAGCGCTGTGGTGTAAGTTATGAGCGCTGTGGTGTAAGTTATCAACGCTGTGGTGTAAGTTATGAACGCTGGGGTGTAAGTTATGAGCGCTGTGGTGTAAGTTATGAGCGCTGTGGTGTAAGTTATGAGCGCTTGGGTGTAAGTTATGAGCGCTGGGGTGTAAGTTATGAGCGCTGTGGTGTAAGTTATGAGTGCTGGGGTGTAAGTTATGAACGCTGGGGTGTAAGTTATGAGCGCTGTGGTGTAAGTTATGAGCGCTGTGGTGTAAGTTATGAGCACTGGGATGTAAGTTATCAGCGCTGTTGTGTAAGTTATGAACGCTGTGGTGTAAGTTATGAGCGCTGGGGTGTAAGTTATGAACGCTGGGGTGTAAGTTATCAACGTTGTGGTGTAAGTTATGAGCTCTGGGGTGTAAGTTATGAGCGCTATGGTGTAAGTTTGAGCGCTGTGGTGCAAGTTATCAACGCTGTGGTGTAAGTTATCAACGCTGGGGTGTAAGTTATCAACGCTGGGGTGTAAGTTATCAACGGTGTGGTGTAAGTTATCAACCCTGGGGTGTAAGTTATCAGCGCTGGGGTGTAAGTTATGAGCGCTGTGGTGTAAGTTATGAGCGCTGTGGTGTAAATTATCAACGCTGTGGTGTAAGTTATGAGTGCTGTGGTGTAAGTTATCAACGCTGTGGTGTAAGTTATGAGCGCTGTGGTGTAAGTTATCAACGCTGTGGTGTAAGTTATGAGCGCTGTGGTGTAAGTTATCAACGCTGTGGTGTAAGTTATGAGCGCTGGGGTGTAAGTTATCAACGCTGTGGTGTAAGTTATGAGCGCTGGGGTGTAAGTTATGAGCGCTGTGGTGTAAGTTATCAACGCTGTGGTGTAAGTTATGAGCGCTGTGGTGTAAGTTATCAACGCTGTGGTGTAAGTTATGAGCGCTGGGGTGTAAGTTATCAACGCTGTGGTGTAAGTTATGAGCGCTGGGGTGTAAGTTATCAACGCTGTGGTGTAAGTTATTAGCGCTGTGGTGTAAGTTATCAACGCTGTGGTGTAAGTTATGAGCGCTGGGGTGTAAGTTATCAACGCTGTGGTGTAAGTTATGAGCGCTGTGGTGTAAGTTATCAACGCTGTGGTGTAAGTTATGAGCGCTGGGGTGTAAGTTATCAACGCTGTGGTGTAAGTTATGAGCGCTGGGGTGTAAGTTATCAACGCTGTGGTGTAAGTTATGAGCGCTG
>NC_091337.1:17446028-17466028 GCF_038502225.1 Cherax quadricarinatus | reverse complement strand
CTGAGCATTGCTGGCAAATTAGGTCAGTTTGTTCCCAGGATGCGACCCACATCAGTTGACTAACACACAGGTATCCATTTTACTGATGGGTGAATAGGTACAACAGGTGTAAGGAAACACGCCTAATGTTTACAACCTTGCCGGGAATCGAACCCGGACACTCAGCGTATGAACGAGAGGTTTGCCTACCAGGCCACGGGCCAATGAAACTTATGAGAAGGGAGAATGAAACGTTTGACGACGTTTAGGTCAATGAGTGCGTCATACTATGAGGTCAGGTCAATGACAGCATCGTATGAAGAGGTCAGGTCAATGACAGCATCGTATGAAGAGGTCAGGTCAATGACAGCATCGTATAAAAGGGTCAGGTCAGTGAGAACATCTGACAAAGTTGTCAGTGACAAGAACTGTACCTGGGCGGAGGTAAACAAGAACTTCCTGGAGAAAGCTGATTTTCTTACTTCTGCTGGAGGAGCTAGGAAAAAAATAAATACTTATAATTAATATTCCCAGATATTTTGGTGGTTTGGCAGAGTCGGCGCCAGGCAGCCACACACAAAATATTATAATTTTTTTGACTGTTGTAAAAAAAATTATGGAGAAGAAAACATCAGCGACCTTTAAATTAACTCACGTATAAAAACAGGAGTTGTGTGTGTGTGTGTGTGTGTGTGTGTGTGTGTGTGTGTGTGTGTGTGTGTGTGTGTGTGTGTGTGTGTGTGTGTGTGTGTGTGTGTATACTCACCTATTTGTGGTTGCAGTGGTCGAGTCATAGTTCCTGGCCCCTCCTTTTCACTGTTTGCTACTAGGTCCTCTCTCTCCCTGCTTCATGAGCTTTATCAAACCTCGTCTTAAAACTATGTATGGTTCCCGCCTCCACTACGTCACTTTCTAGGCTATTCCACTGCCTGACAACTCTGTGACTGAAGAAGTACTTCCTAACAGACCAATAAGCCTAACCTCCATAGTGAGAAAATTTATGGAATCAATAATTGCCGAAGCAATTCGTAATCATCTTGAAAAGCATAAATTGATCAACGAATCTCAGCACGGTTTTACAAAAGGGTGTTCCTGCCTTACGAATTTCTTAACTTTTTTCACTACGGTGTTTGAGGAGGTAGATCATGGTAATGAATATGATATTGTGTATATGGACTTCAGTAAGGCTTTTGATAGAGTTCTACATCAGAGGCTATTGAGGAAAATTAAGGCACACGGAATAGGAGGAGAATTTTTTTCCTAGACAGAGGTATAGTTGACAAATAGGCAGCAGAGAGTTTGCATAAATGGGGAGAAATCAAAATGAGGAAGCGTCACGAGCGGTGTTCCACAGGGGTCAGTGTTGGGCCCCTTGTTGTTCACGATCTACATAAACGACATAGGTGAGGGAATAAATAGCGACATAAGCAAGTTTGCCGATGACACCAATATAGGGAGTCGAATTCATTTTGACGAAGGACATTAGAGCACTCCAGGAAGATTTGAATAGACTGATGCAATGGTCGGAGAAGTGGCAGATGCAGTTTAATATAGACAAATGCAAAATTCTAAATATTGGACAGGAAAATAACCATGACACATATAAACTAAATAATGTAGATGTTAATATTACTGATTGCGGAAGGATTTAGGAGTTCTGGTTAGCAGTAATCTAAAACCAAGACAACAGTGCATTAGTGTTCGCAATAACGCTACAGAATTCTTGGCTTCATATCAAGAATCATTAATAATAGGAGTCCTCAGATTGTTCGTCAACTCTATATATCCTTGGTTAGACCTCATTTAGACTATGCTGCTCAGTTCTGGTCACCGTATTATAGAATGGATATAAATGCACTGGAAAACGTACAAAGGAGAATGATAAAGTTGATCCCATGTATCAGAAATCTTCCTTATGAGGATGGACTGAGGGCCCTGAATCTGCACTCTCTAGAAAGGCATAGAATTAAGGGGGATATGATTGAGGTGTATAAATGGAAAACAGGAATAAATAAACAGCGTACTAAAAATATCTAGCCAAGACAGGACTCTCAGCAATGGTTTCAAGTTGGAAAAATTCGGATTCAGGAAGGATATAGGAAAGTACTGGTTTGTTTATGTAACATCCCTTCCAATTGTGACCCCTTGTGTGTGTGTGTTTGTGCTCACTTAATTGTGGTTGCAGGGTTCGGGACTCAGCTTCTTCACTGACCGCTACTGGGTCCTCCCTCTCCCTGCTCCACGAGCTTTATCATACCTCGTCTTAAAACTATGTATAGTTCATGCTTCCACTACATCGCTTGCCAGACTATTCCACTTCATGACAACTCTGTGGCTGAAGAAATACTTCCTAACATCTCTTTGACTCATCTGAGTCTTCAGCTTCCAATTGTGACCCCTTGTTTCTTTGTCCCATCTCTGGAATATCCTGTCTTTGTCCACCTTGTCTATTCCACGCAGTATTTTGTAGGTCGTTATCATGTCTCCCCTAACCCTCCTGTCCCCCAGTGTCGTCAGTCCGATTTCCCTTAACCTTTCTTCATAGGACATTCCCCTTAGCTCTGGAACTAACCTTGTTGCAAAACTTTGCACTTTCTCTAATTTCAGGTGTGGGTTCCATTCTGGTGCTGCGTAGTGTGTGTGTGTATGTGTGTGTGTGTGTGTGTGTGTGTGTGTGTGTGTGTGTGTGTGTGTGTGTGTGTGTGTGTGTTTCATATCAATGTTACAAGGTACCTGGAGTACCGCAGAAAGGATATTTTGGCCTGGCTGGGACATGAGTCGTTACAGGTTGGAATCCTCTCTTGGGGAACGGGATAAGAACATAAATACGTAAGATAGAAGGAACACTGCAGCATGCCTACTGGCCCATGCGAGGCAGGCCCAATTTTCCTACCGGCTTAATGAAGAAGCACAGCATCTGACCTAGCAGCAGAAGCTAGTCAGGTCAAACTCACACCCACCCACCCACACACATGCACTTATCTAACCTGCAGACATGTTACATCCGAGGAAAGGGAGAGTAGCTCCAAAGTTTTGGATTAAGAACCCTTCACCAGCATGAAGATACCTCTTTCGAACAACAAATGTTGCAATAACCAGATTTAGTTACAAGATAAAGCAACAGCTTAAGCCTTGTTTGTAGCAACATCCGTATTGAGAATGAATCCAAGAGTTCCATTATAACTGTTAACTTCTACCATCTATGAGGTTGACGTATCTATGGTATTTTATTCAGTGTGGATATGGGACACACTCGAGGCTCGAACCTCCGACCTCCTACAAAGCAGGGACTGCATAAGTAAGTTTATTCCTGTACATGTACACATAAATAGTTACATAAATTATCCTACATAGCAGTATATGTGTAGATTACCTAGGATAACCCAAAAAAGTCGAAGTGACTTATTTCTATTGGGAAAGCCACAATAAACCAGTAACGACAGACTCCCAGTGCTAAATGACAGCAGGTAGTCGTGGTACGACCCCACAGAAACGACAGTTCACTGGGATAACCCAGTCATCAAGGCCTAAAATAATTCTATCTCTTGTATCATAATTTCTCATAAATGTGAACTGGCAACCTCCCTCTGGACAATAACATTGGAGGTGGGCGGAGTCGGGGAGGGGAGCAACACGCTGATTGGCCGTTTCCATCGCCAAGCAGCAGGGGATTGGTCCATTTATCCCGGTGGGTGTGGCCTCAGACCCCCTGGCTCCACCTATGAGCTGCTGGATAGGGGGCGAGGACCCCCCTAGCGTGCAGCAGGTTAGGGGGGGTCGGTGGCTGGTAGTGTGTTCAGTATAGTAGCATTTGAGGTGTGTTGAGGGAGGTGCTCCGTGTTCACCAGGTGACACTGTGTCATGGAATACTAACTCACCGTCACACCCCGTGTCCTCACTGCACCACCAGTCGGAAGGTAACAACGTCAACGCTCTCTCTTGCAATATTTCACTGAATTCTTACAACATTTCAGTCAACTCTCTCTTGCAACATTTCACTCAATTCTTGCAACATTTCAGTCAACTCTTGCAACATTTCAGTCAACTCTCTTGCAACATTGTAGTAACTCTCTCTTACAACATTTCAATCAACTCTTGCAACATATTAGTCAATTCTCTTTTGCAACATCTTTGTCATCTCTATGTAAAATAAGTTAACCCTCTCTTGCAATATCTCATTCAACTCTCTTGCAACATCTCACTTGACTACCTTGCAACCTCTCAGTTGACTACCTTGCAACATCTCACTTGACTACCTTGCAACCTCTCAGTTGACTACCTTGCAACATCTCACTTGACTACCTTGCAACCTCTCAGTTGACTACCTTGCAACATCTCACTTGACTACCTTGCAACATCTCAGCTGATTACCTTGCAACATTTCAGTAAACTCTCTTGCAACATCTCAGCTAATTCTCTTGCAACATCTTAGTCAACTCTGTCGCAACATCACAGTCAACTCTTGAAAAATCTCACTTAACTCTCTTGCAACATCACAGTCAACTCTTTCTTGCAACATCACAGTCAACTCTCCTGCAACATCACAGTCAACTCTCTTGCAACATCTTAGTCAACTCTCTTGCAACATTTCAGTCAACTCTCTTGCAACATTTCAGTAAACTCTCTTGCAACATCTCAGTCAACTCTGTCGCAACATCACAGCCAACTCTTGAAAAATCTCACTTAACTCTCTTGCAACATCACAGTCAACTCTTTCTTGCAACATCACAGTCAACTCTCCTGCAACATCACTGCAACATCACAGTCAACTCTTTCTTGCGACATCACAGTCAACTCTCCTGCAACATCACAGTCAACTCTCCTGCAACATCACAGTCAACTCTCCTGCAACATCACATTCAACTCTCCTGCAACATCACATTCAACTCTCCTGCAGCATCACAGTCAACTCTCCTGCAACATCACAGTCAACTCTCCTGCAACATCACAGTCAACTCTCCTGCAACATCACAATCAACTGTCCTGCAACATCACATTCAACTCTCCTGCAGCATCACAGTCAACTCTCCTGCAACATCACATTCAACTCTCCTGCAACATCACATTCAACTCTCCTGCAACATCACAGTCAACTCTCCTGCAACATCACATTCAACTCTCCTGCAACATCACAGTCAACTCTCCTGCAGCATCACAGTCAACTCTCCTGCAACATCACATTCAACTCTCCTGCAACATCACAGTCAACTCTCCTGCAGCATCACAGTCAACTCTCCTGCAACATCACAGTGCAACATCACATTCAACTCTCCTGCGACATCACAGTCAACTCTCCTGCAACATCACATTCAACTCTCCTGCAACATCACAGTCAACTCTCCTGCAACATCACAGTCAACTCTCCTGCAACATCACAGTCAACTCTCCTGCAACATCACAGTCAACTCTCCTGCAACATCACAGTCAACTCTCCTGCAACTTCTCACTCAACCGTTTTCATATATTTTACAATAACTCTTACAGATAATCCCAACAATATTACATGAATTAATTTCATTAAAAAAAATCTTTGTCAACATTATTAATAATGCTAAATTTTCAGGTATGTATATATATATATATATATATATATATATATATATATATATATATATATATATATATATATATATATATATATATATATATAGATATATATATATATATATATATATATATATATATATATATATATATATATATATATATATATATATATATATATATATATATATATATATATATATATATATATATATATATATATATATATATATATATATATATATATATATATATATATATATATAATATAGGGGGTGGTAGGAGAAGAAAATATTCAAACAGCTCCGGGGAGAACCTTGAGTTTTCCCTGAGGTACGTTTATTGTCTTCTCTGAGGATGAGGGAAGTAATCAGAGAAAAATAAGAAATACGGAGTGTACAGGAATAAAACTGTCCCATAGGAATGGGTAAAATAGGCAACGAAAAAGAAGAGGGAGAGTTGCTAGACTGGAATAAAGATGAAAATAAGAGAAAGGAAATTAAAGGTTAACCTTACAGTAGTTTTTTTAACGGAAGAGTATCACCGGACTCTCAATAAGACAGAAAAGCGTCACATTACGTCGGGAAACGTCAGAGAAAAAGAAAATTCTCATGGCAAAAATATCTCGGTTTGTTTGGACGAAACATCGTCAAGGCATCCGTGTGTGTGTGTGTGTGTGTGTGTGTGTGTGTACTCACCTAGTTGAGGTTGCAAAGGTCGAGTCCAAGCTCCTGGCCCCGCCTCTTCACTGGTCGCTACTAGGTCACTCTCCCTGAACCATGAGCTTTATCGTACCTCTGCTTAAAGCTATGTATGGATCCTGACTCCACTACATCGCTTCCCAAACTATTCCACTTCCTGACTACTCTGTGGCTGAAGAAATACTTCCTAACATCCCTTTGATTCATCTGTGTCTTCAACTTCCAACTGTGTCCCCTTGTTGCTGTGTCCAGTCTCTGGAACATCCTGTCTTTGTCCACCTTGTCAATTCCTCTCAGTATTTTGTAAGTCGTTATCATGTCCCCCCTATCTCTCCTGTCCTCCAGTGTCGTCAGGTTGATTTCCCTTAACCTCTCCTCATAGAACATACCTCTTAGCTCTGGGACTAGTCTTGTTGCAAACCTTTGCACTTTCTCTAGTTTCTTTACATGCTTGGCTAGGTGTGGGTTCCAAACTGGTGCCGCATACTCCAATATGGGTCTATGTGTGTGTGTGTGTGTGTGTGTGTGTGTGTGTGTGTGTGTGTGTGTGTGTGTGTGTGTGTGTGTGTGTGTGTGTGTGTGTGTGTGATACTTGATGCAGCAGAGTTGAGAAATCTGTAAAAAAAAAAAAAAAGTTTATTAATGAATAAAAAAGTTGAGTGTGTGTAACGTCTGAGATGATCAAGAAACAACACTGACAAGAATGATGGAAAGTGATTGTATCACAGATGTTTATACTGACAGTAATTCGCTCAGTGTAAGTCTTCAACGCAACATGATAGTACAGTTCTACACTGAGCAACACGTTGTCTGAGTAGAGACTTGCCCTTGCAAACTGTGGTAGTGTAGTGGTTGTGACGCTGGTGTGTGGGTGAGAGAGACGGGTGTTCCCTGCACTCACCAGATGTTTTAGACGTTGCAAATATCGAATCTGAGATCAGTGTGCAGAGACAATGTTATGTAGAGTGTGTGGAGTGGTGGGATGGCTCTGCAGCTCCTGATGCAATACAACTGCAAACAGGCAATCTTAATGCAAAACAAGCCACATGGGGATGGAAGTCCTTAGCTCTAGATCTCTCGCACTCTCATGCGTCGTCAGGAGCTATGCAATGTTGCAAGATAGCAACAGATAGAAGGGAAAAATTATCTGAGGCGAGACAGATGAGGCAACATCCATGATAAAGTTGTGTCATGGGCCGCTTGGTGATGCCTTCTTCCTTGCCTCACACAGTTTCCCCCTCCTCTCTGTTGCTATCTTGCAACATTGCATAGCTCCTGACGACGCACGAGAGTGCGAGAGATCTAGAGCTGAGGATTTCCATCCCTGTTCTGTACAGCTCCTAGTATGGCAAGTTGAATTGAAATAGCGAAGGGCAAGTGACAAGATAATTTATTTATACAGTGAGAAAGGGTGGCGATAGAATGACGGAGAAGCAACATAGGATAAAAGAGAGGAGCAAGATAATGCGATAAAGATTGTGGAGGAAGGGAGGGAAGGACAGCTGTTAGTTTTCCCTGCAGAAGATAATATGGAAAATTAAACCAGTATAAAAAAAAATATATATTAAATGAATCGAGTTACAAATTTAACGAAACTTTATTAAACAATGTCAACCTTAATGAAAAACAACACACACACAAAAAAATAAACGAACTGAGCAAAGGTAAGATCATATTTATACGTGAATGTGAAGATCAAACACAAGACAAGACGAGACTTCAACCTTGTAAGTGGACTCTCATGCGGTTGTAAGTGGTAAGGTAACACACAGGCTTTGGAAAAGGACACTTGTGTACAGTTCAGGACATTTATTAAATGAAACGTTTCGCCAGTAGTGGCTTTATCAGGTGAAGCCGCTACTGGCGAAATGTTTCCTGCAACTAAATTTTACACAGGTGTCCGTCCTTTCTGTTAATTCAAGTGACAGGTCTCGGTACTTTTCTGCAACTTGGTAAAGAGTACCACTTTGAATCGAAAGCAGGTCATGGTCATAGAGAGGTCATGAACAAGTCACAGCCTCTTAAAATAAGTGTTTAGAGCTCCGTCTCGATGGAACAGTCACTTCAGGGATGTGACGAGTATCTTAGTGATGTAAAGCAAAAGGACACAAGTGCAACTAATGTGACATTTTATTGTGGCAACGTTTCGCTCTCCAGGAGATTTGTCAAACCGTTACTTTACGTTATCTTAGTGATGAGGAGGACGTATGTACACAGCCAGAACACAGAAAAATCCCGTCCCCGTCCACCTCGGTCTTCGAGGAGGACCGAGAGAAAACAAAAGCTTAGATAAAGAAAGCTGAGGTCCAAGGCATTAGATAAAGGTTATAACAAATGAATAAAGGAAATTTACCTGGAGCCTTAAATACAACAGAATATTCCGACAGAAAAAACAAATTGGAACAACAAAATGTGTACGTGGACTTCAAGAAGGGTGTAGGTGAAGCGAGAAGTCAAGCCGCCTACCCTAAGGAAACAATAACTGAGAAGAACACAAAAGAATCCCCTAAGGATAAGGAATAAAGACAGCAGGCAAGGACATATAGGAAAACTAAGAGAATCCCTTTGCTAGATGACACCACATATGACTCCTCCATGAAGGGATCGAAGACCCTAATAATCCTACAAGAATCACACAAAACAAACACTGAGTCCATTATTTTCTTTTAAAGGCGAGGGTGTATAGTCGAGTTAAGGATGGAAAAGTACAATACTGTATTGGACAATGAAATGTAAACCCACCGACTGAGAAAAGTAACTAAGACAAATGGTATATTTCGGGCTACAGCTGAGACCTCTTCAGCTTTGTAATTTTCAAAGTTATAATTGTATACCTGAATGTTATTTGATAAAAGCCTTTGTAACCTTTTGTAATATTTTTTGAGTTATCACTGACAGGATGAGCAGAGGTGCACAATAAACTTGCAGCTCAGGAGGGAATGAGAGCTATAACTCTTCAGTGTGACTTTGTAAATGGTTCAGGTCGGACAGAAACGTCGTTGTAAACTTCTGTCCCCAATGTGCGGGTTATTTGTGTATTGTTCCAGTCACGGTATTGTGCCTTTGTGTTCTTTATAATTCTACCCGTGCAAGCTTAACTGAACACACACACACACACACACACACACACACACACACACACACACACACACACACACACACACACACACACACACACACACACACACACACACACACACACACACACACACACACACACACACACACACACACACACACACACACACACACACACACACACACACACGTGTCAACGAGGAGAAACACAATACACCTATGAAGGGGAACGCTACAGTATGGCTTCGTGTGACGCGAGTACTGTTCTCGATCTCGCTTCTGTCTACCTGTCTCAGTGACCTTCCTCTCTACCTGTCTCAGTGACCTTCCTGTCTACCTGTCTCAAGAACCTTCCTGTCTACCTTTCTCAGTGATCTTCCTGTCTACTTGCCTCGTAAACTAACTCAGTAACCTCCCAGTCTGAATATTTTCTGAGTGTCTCTTGACCTCTCTGGTTCCGTCTGTGGCCTGTACTATCAGTGAGCTGTCTGCCTACGTCTGCCGTCTGTACAGTTCATGTGCTGTCGGGTTTGTCTGTCGTCCACATGATCAATGGCCTATCTGATTCTGTCTGCTGTCTGTAAGATCAATAGCCATTCTCTCTCTCCTGCTATCTAAACAATTAATTTTCATGTGTTTTTCCATCCACACACACTGAAGGTGTTTTGGGCCACAGGTACGAAGAATATCCATAGTCCGCAATTCCGTTATTCTCCCTCTCGCATTTTCCCTACTACTACTACTACTACTACTACTACTACTACTACTACTACTACTACTACTACTACTACTACTACTACTACTACTACTACTACTACTACTATGCAACGATGACTCTTAAGAATGATCCAGTAATAGGAGCAGCAGCGGTAGCAACAGCAGAAGCAGCAGCATTAGGAACAGCAACATCGGTCTTAGCAGAAGAAGCATAGGCAGCAGCATCGGTAGCAATTGCAGTTACAGCAAAAGCAAGGAAGGTTGGAGCAGAAACAGCTGAAAGCAGCATCAGGAACAACAATAATATCAACAGCACAGCAAAATCAACTGCAGCAGCAACAGCACTGACAAAAAGCAACAACATCAGCAAAAGCAACGTAAGCAACAGCAACAACAAAATCAGAAGTAGAAGCGGCAATAACAACAACAGCAGCAGCAATAATAACAGCAGCGACAGCAGTGACAGCAACACAAAATTCTTTTAAAGTTCCTGTGTTACTCAGCTCTTGTAGTGAACACTTTAAATGATACTTTTTACTAACAGAGAGTTCTCGAAATGGACAACTGCAGGAACAGATTGTTCTGGCCTCAGGGCCTGTTGGCCTAAAATCACTGTGGAAGCTCAGAAGTTCAAACCGCAGCATTATGAGACGACTCGGTATTTTAGAGGCACTTCTGAACAACAATGGCCGTATCGGAATAATTAAGGAAGTTCTGAGCGTGTCTTCAATACTTCCCCCGAGAATAATTCCTCCATTCCTTCAGTGGTTTCCTTGAGGCTGTTTCAGGAGTCTCTGGACCCGGTGAGAGTTTTCCTCTCACAGACCCACTTGATCTATGTAGCCACAGAAGTAGAGCAATGATAGGGTGTATCGCCTACAGTTACAGTGGCGGAGTTATGTTGCTGGTTCGTAGCTACAACACCAGAGTTATATTGGTGGTGTCTCGTTCCCAGTGTTCGTAGCTACAACACCAGAGTTATGTTGGTGGTGTCTCGTTCCCAGTGTTCGTAGCTACAACACCAGAGTTATGTTGGTGGTGTCTCGTTCCCAGTGTTCGTAGCTACAACACCAGAGTTATGTTGGTGGTGTCTCGTTTCCAGTGTTCGTAGCTGCAACACCGGAGTTATATTAGTGGTGTCTCGTTCCCAGTGTTCGTAGCTACAACACCAGAGTTATGTTGGTGGTGTCTCGTTCCCAGTGTTCGTAGCTACAACACCGGAGTTATGTTGGTGGTGCCTCGTTCCCAGTGTTCGTAGCTACAACACCAGAGTCATGTTGGTGGTGTCTCGTTCCCAGTGTTCGTAGCTACAACACCAGAGTTATGTTGGTGGTGTCTCGTTCCCAGTGTTCGTAGCTACAACACCAGAGTTATGTTGGTGGTGTCTCGTTCCCAGTGTTCGTAGCTACAACACCAGAGTTATGTTGGTGGTGTCTCGTTCCCAGTGTTCGTAGCTACAACACCAGAGTTATGTTGGTGGTGTCTCGTTCCCAGTGTTCGTAGCTACAACACCAGAGTTATGTTGGTGGTGTCTCGTTCCCAGTGTTCGTAGCTACAACACCAGAGTTATGTTGGTGGTGTCTCGTTCCCAGTGTTTGTAGCTACAACACCAGAGTTATGTTGGTGGTGTCTCGTTCCCAGTGTTCGTAGCTGCAACACCAGAGTTATGTTGGTGGTGTCTCGTTCCCAGTGTTCGTAGCTACAACACCAGAGTTATGTTGGTGGTGTCTCGTTCCCAGTGTTCGTAGCTACAACACCAGAGTTATGTTGGTGGTGTCTCGTTCCCAGTGTTCGTAGCTACAACACCAGAGTTATGTTGGTGGTGTCTCGTTCCCAGTGTTCGTAGCTACACCCGAGTTATGTTGGTGGTGCCTCGTTCCCAGTGTTCGCAGCTACAACACCAGAGTTATGTTGGTGGTGTCTCGTTCCCAGTGTTCGTAGCTACAACACCAGAGTTATGTTGGTGGTGTCTCCTTCCCAGTGTTCGTAGCTACAACACCAGAGTTATGTTGGTGGTGTCTCGTTCCCAGTGTTCGTAGCTACAACACCAGAGTTATGTTGGTGGTGTCTCGTTCCCAGTGTTCGTAGCTACAACACCAGAGTTATGTTGGTGGTGTCTCGTTCCCAGTGTTCGTAGCTACAACACCAGAGTTATGTTGGTGGTGTCTCGTTCCCAGTTGTCGTAGCTACTATGTTGGTGGTGTCTCGTTCTCAGTGTTCGTAGCTACACCAGAGTTATGTTGGTGGTGTCTCGTTCCCAGTGTTTGTAGCTACAACACCAGAGTTATGTTGGTGGTGTCTCGTTCCCAGTGTTCGTAGCTACAACACCAGAGTTATGTTGGTGGTGTCTCGTTCCCAGTGTTCGTAGCTACAACACCAGAGTTATGTTGGTGGTGTCTCGTTCCCAGTGTTCGTAGCTACAACACCAGAGTTATGTTGGTGGTGTCTCGTTCCCAGTGTTCGTAGCTACAACACCAGAGTTATGTTGGTGGTGTCTCGTTCCCAGTGTTCGTAGCTACAACACCAGAGTTATGTTGGTGGTGTCTCGTTCCCAGTGTTCGTAGCTACAACACCAGAGTTATGTTGGTGGTGTCTCGTTCCCAGTGTTCGTAGCTACAACACCAGAGTTATGTTGGTGGTGTCTCGTTCCCAGTGTTCGTAGCTACAACACCAGAGTTATGTTGGTGGTGTCTCGTTCCCAGTGTTCGTAGCTACAACACCAGAGTTATGTTGGTGGTGTCTCGTTCCCAGTGTTCGTAGCTACAACACCAGAGTTATGTTGGTGGTGTCTCGTTCCCAGTGTTCGTAGCTACAACACCAGAGTTATGTTGGTGGTGTCTCGTTCCCAGTGTTCGTAGCTACAACACCAGAGTTATGTTGGTGGTGTCTCGTTCCCAGTGTTCGTAGCTACAACACCAGAGTTATGTTGGTGGTGTCTCGTTCCCAGTGTTCGTAGCTACAACACCAGAGTTATGTTGGTGGTGTCTCGTTCCCAGTGTTCGTAGCTACAACACCAGAGTTATGTTGGTGGTGTCTCGTTCCCAGTGTTCGTAGCTACAACACCAGAGTTATGTTGGTGGTGTCTCGTTCCCAGTGTTCGTAGCTACAACACCAGAGTTATGTTGGTGGTGTCTCGTTCCCAGTGTTCGTAGCTACAACACCAGAGTTATGTTGGTGGTGTCTCGTTCCCAGTGTTCGTAGCTACAACACCAGAGTTATGTTGGTGGTGTCTCGTTCCCAGTGTTCGTAGCTACAACACCAGAGTTATGTTGGTGGTGTCTCGTTCCCAGTGTTCGTAGCTACAACACCAGAGTTATGTTGGTGGTGTCTCGTTCCCAGTGTTCGTAGCTACAACACCAGAGTTATGTTGGTGGTGTCTCGTTCCCAGTGTTCGTAGCTACAACACCAGAGTTATGTTGGTGGTGTCTCGTTCCCAGTGTTCGTAGCTACAACACCAGAGTTATGTTGGTGGTGTCTCGTTCCCAGTGTTCGTAGCTACAACACCAGAGTTATGTTGGTGGTGTCTCGTTCCCAGTGTTCGTAGCTACAACACCAGAGTTATGTTGGTGGTGTCTCGTTCCCAGTGTTCGTAGCTACAACACCAGAGTTATGTTGGTGGTGTCTCGTTCCCAGTGTTCGTAGCTACAACACCAGAGTTATGTTGGTGGTGTCTCGTTCCCAGTGTTCGTAGCTACAACACCAGAGTTATGTTGGTGGTGTCTCGTTCCCAGTGTTCGTAGCTACAACACCAGAGTTATGTTGGTGGTGTCTCGTTCCCAGTGTTCGTAGCTACAACACCAGAGTTATGTTGGTGGTGTCTCGTTCCCAGTGTTCGTAGCTACAACACCAGAGTTATGTTGGTGGTGTCTCGTTCCCAGTGTTCGTAGCTACAACACCAGAGTTATGTTGGTGGTGTCTCGTTCCCAGTGTTCGTAGCTACAACACCAGAGTTATGTTGGTGGTGTCTCGTTCCCAGTGTTCGTAGCTACAACACCAGAGTTATGTTGGTGGTGTCTCGTTCCCAGTGTTCGTAGCTACAACACCAGAGTTATGTTGGTGGTGCCTCGTTCCCAGTGTTCGTAGCTACAACACCAGAGTTATGTTGGTGGTGCCTCGTTCCCAGTGTTCGTAGCTACAACACCAGAGTTATGTTGGTGGTGCCTCGTTCCCAGTGTTCGTAGCTACAACACCAGAGTTATGTTGGTGGTGTCTCGTTCCCAGTGTTCGTAGCTACAACACCAGAGTTATGTTGGTGGTGTCTCGTTCCCAGTGTTCGTAGCTACAACACCAGAGTTATGTTGGTGGTGTCTCGTTCCCAGTGTTCGTAGCTACAACACCAGAGTTATGTTGGTGGTGTCTCGTTCCCAGTGTTCGTAGCTACAACACCAGAGTTATGTTGGTGGTGTCTCGTTCCCAGTGTTCGTAGCTACAACACCAGAGTTATGTTGGTGGTGTCTCGTTCCCAGTGTTCGTAGCTACAACACCAGAGTTATGTTGGTGGTGTCTCGTTCCCAGTGTTCGTAGCTACAACACCAGAGTTATGTTGGTGGTGTCTCGTTCCCAGTGTTCGTAGCTACAACACCAGAGTTATGTTGGTGGTGTCTCGTTCCCAGTGTTCGTAGCTACAACACCAGAGTTATGTTGGTGGTGTCTCGTTCCCAGTGTTCGTAGCTACAACACCAGAGTTATGTTGGTGGTGTCTCGTTCCCAGTGTTCGTAGCTACAACACCAGAGTTATGTTGGTGGTGTCTCGTTCCCAGTGTTCGTAGCTACAACACCAGAGTTATGTTGGTGGTGTCTCGTTCCCAGTGTTCGTAGCTACAACACCAGAGTTATGTTGGTGGTGTCTCGTTCCCAGTGTTCGTAGCTACAACACCAGAGTTATGTTGGTGGTGTCTCGTTCCCAGTGTTCGTAGCTACAACACCAGAGTTATGTTGGTGGTGTCTCGTTCCCAGTGTTCGTAGCTACAACACCAGAGTTATGTTGGTGGTGTCTCGTTCCCAGTGTTCGTAGCTACAACACCAGAGTTATGTTGGTGGTGTCTCGTTCCCAGTGTTCGTAGCTACAACACCAGAGTTATGTTGGTGGTGTCTCGTTCCCAGTGTTCGTAGCTACAACACCAGAGTTATGTTGGTGGTGTCTCGTTCCCAGTGTTCGTAGCTACAACACCAGAGTTATGTTGGTGGTGTCTCGTTCCCAGTGTTCGTAGCTACAACACCAGAGTTATGTTGGTGGTGTCTCGTTCCCAGTGTTCGTAGCTACAACACCAGAGTTATGTTGGTGGTGTCTCGTTCCCAGTGTTCGTAGCTACAACACCAGAGTTATGTTGGTGGTGTCTCGTTCCCAGTGTTCGTAGCTACAACACCAGAGTTATGTTGGTGGTGTCTCGTTCCCAGTGTTCGTAGCTACAACACCAGAGTTATGTTGGTGGTGTCTCGTTCCCAGTGTTCGTAGCTACAACACCAGAGTTATGTTGGTGGTGTCTCGTTCCCAGTGTTCGTAGCTACAACACCAGAGTTATGTTGGTGGTGTATCGTTCCCAGTGTTCGTAGCTACAACACCAGAGTTATGTTGGTGGTGTCTCGTTCCCAGTGTTCGTAGCTACAACACCAGAGTTATGTTGGTGGTGTCTCGTTCCCAGTGTTTGTAGCTACAACACCAGAGTTATGTTGGTGGTTTCTCGTTCCCAGTGTTCGTAGCTACAACACCAGAGTTATGTTGGTGGTGTCTCGTTCCCAGTGTTCGTAGCTACAACACCAGAGTTATGTTGGTGGTATCTCGTTCCCAGTGTTCGTAGCTACAACACCAGAGTTATGTTGGTGGTGTCTCGTTCCCAGTGTTCGTAGCTACAACACCAGAGTTATGTTGGTGGTGTCTCGTTCCCAGTGTTCGTAGCTGCAACACCAGAGTTATGTTAGTGGTGTCTCGTTCCCAGTGTTCGTAGCTACAACACCAGAGTTATGTTGGTGGTGTCTCGTTCCCAGTGTTCGTAGCTACAACACCAGAGTTATGTTGGTGGTGCCTCGTTCCCAGTGTTCGTAGCTACAACACCAGAGTTATGTTGGTGGTGTCTCGTTCCCAGTGTTCGTAGCTACAACACCAGAGTTATGTTGGTGGTGTCTCGTTCCCAGTGTTCGTAGCTACAACACCAGAGTTATGTTGGTGGTGTATCGTTCCCAGTGTTCCTAGCTACAACACCAGAGTTATGTTGGTGTTGTCTCGTTCCCAGTGTTCCTAGCTACAACACCAGAGTTATGTTGGTGGTGTCTCGTTCCCAGTGTTCGTAGCTACAACACCAGAGTTATGTTGGTGGTGTATCGTTCCCAGTGTTCCTAGCTACAACACCAGAGTTATGTTGGTGGTGTCTCGTTCCCAGTGTTCGTAGCTACAACACCAGAGTTATGTTGGTGGTGTCTCGTTCCCAGTGTTCAATTCGTCATTTTTTGTGACATTTTTCTAGTATCCTTTCCGCATGCCTTTTTCCCCCCGTGTCTCATTGTTCATCTAATTTGTCATGCTCTGTTATGGTCCTGTATATGGTTATCATATCGTAAGTTGGTTGGCTAATGAGATTTAAAGTTTATCTTACTACAGTAAGGTCATTAAGGCTGCGAGTGACCTGTTCACTACCAGTCAGGGTCACTTTAATGCCCTAAAGAAGCGATTAAAATAAACTCTCATAGGATATACACTGACAAATATGCACCTCACAGGTATATACACTTATAAACATGTACTTCAAGGGTGTATATACTGAAAGACATGCACTTCAGGGGTATATACACTGTATTTACTCTTGTCCTATTCCTCAGTGATTATATGGTAAATTTACTGTACGATAGATAGATTGTTGAATCTTGAAACATTATTATTATTATTATTATTATTATTATTATTATTATTATTATTATTATTATTATTATTATTATTATTATTATTATTGTTATTATTATTATTATCATCATCATCATTATTAATACTACAATTATTATTAACTTTTTAACACGCTGGCAGTCTCCCACCGAGGTGATTCGAGAAAAGCAACACTTGCACCGTAAGACACACTATAACTGTCTTGTCAGAGGCACGAAGATACGACACTTTAGATGTCACTCTAAACAGTATGTATCCCATACTCCTCCTTCAAAGTGCAAACATTGTACTTTCTACCTCCAGGACTCAAGTCCGGCTAATGGTAACAATAATAATAATAATAATAATAATAATAATAATAATAATAATAATAATAATATTAATGGAAGGATGGGCAGGCTGGCAGGTGGGCAGGCAGGAAGGGTGGGCAGTATCAGGTGAATGAGGGGTGACCTAGGTGACGCCATCACTCACCTATCAATATATCCAACCACATAAGCACCAAACATACCCAGCACTACCTACATACACGCTAATATCTCCCAGTAAACATTAACATTATCCGCTGCTCCCCATTAACCTGTATTTCACCCACAGTGGCATATGACCAACTAATCTAAAATAATACACAGACTTTGCTTCTTGCAAATAATACATAATCACTGAAACTGCCTTAAATTCAATTATTTCTTACTAAAATACTGTGTAATATTTTTGTGACAGGATTCATGTCTGAATAAATAACTCATCACCATTATGTACCTCTGTAATGTTGAGGTACAGTCCCTGGGTCCATTATGTACCTCTGTAATGTTGAGGTACAGTCCCTGGGTCCATTATGTACCTCTGTAATGTTGAGGTACAGTCCCTGGGTCCATTATGTACCTCTGTAATGTTGAGGTACAGTCCCTGGGTCCATTATGTACCTCTGTAATGTTGAGGTACAGTCCCTGGGTCCATTATGTACCTCTGTAATGTTGAGGTACAGTCCCTGGGTCCATTATGTACCTCTGTAATGTTGAGGTACAGTCCCTGGGTCCATTATGTACCTCTGTAATGTTGAGGTACAGTTCCTGGACCCATTATGTACCTCTGTAATGCTGAGGAACAGTCCCTGGACCCATTATGTACCTCTGTAACGTTGAGGTACAGTTCCTGGACCCATTATGTACCTCTGTAATGCTGAGGAACAGTCCCTGGACCCATTATGTACCTCTGTAATGTTGAGGTACAGTCCCTGGACCCATTATGTACCTCTGTAATGCTGAGGAACAGTCCCTGAACCCATTGTGTACCTCTGTAATGTTGAGGTACAGTCCCTGGACCCATTATGTGCCTCTGTAATGTTGAGGAACAGTCCCTGGACCCATTATGTACCTCTGTAATGTTGAGATACAGTCCCTGGACCCATTATGTACCTCTGTAATGTTGAGGTACAGTCCCTGGACCCATTATGTACCTCTGTAATGTTGAGGAACAGTCCCTGGACCCATTATGTACCTCTGTAATGTTGAGGTACAGTCCCTGGACCCATTATGTACCTCTGTAATGCTGAGGAACAGTCCCTGGACCCATTATGTACCTCTGTAATGTTGAGGTACAGTCCCTGGACCCATTATGTACCTCTGTAATGCTGAGGAACAGTCCCTGAACCCATTGTGTACCTCTGTAATGTTGAGGTACAGTCCCTGGACCCATTATGTGCCTCTGTAATGTTGAGGAACAGTCCCTGGACCCATTATGTACCTCTGTAATGTTGAGATACAGTCCCTGGACCCATTATGTACCTCTGTAATGTTGAGGTACAGTCCCTGGACCCATTATGTACCTCTGTAATGTTGAGGTACAGTCTCTGGACCCATTATGTGCCTCTGTAATGTTGAGGAACAGTCCCTGGACCCATTATGTACCTCTGTAATGTTGAGGTACAGTCCCTGGACCCATTATGTGCCTCTGTAATGTTGAGGTACAGTCCCTGGACCCATTATGTACCTCTGTAATGTTGAGGTACAGTCCCTGGACCCATTATGTACCTCTGTAATGCTGAGGTACAGTCCCTGGACCCATTATGTACCTCTGTAATGTTGAGGTACAGTCCCTGAGCCCATTATGTACCTCTGTAATGTTGAGGTACAGTCCCTAGACCCATTATGTAGCTCTGTAATGTTGAGGTACAGTCACTGGGTCCATTATGTGCCTCTGTAATGTTGAGATACAGTCCCTGTGTCCATTATGCACCTCTGTAATGCTGAGATACAGTCCCTGGGTCCATTATGTGCCTCTGTAATGTTGAGATACAGTCCCTGGGTCCATTATGTACCTCTGTAATGTTGAGATACAGTCCCTGGGTCCATTATGTGCCTCTGTAATGATAAGATACAGTCCCTGGGTCCATTATGTACCTCTGTAATGTTGAGGAACAGTCCCTGGACCCATTATGTACGTCTGTAATGTTGAGGTACAGCCCCTGGACTCATTATGTACCTCTGTAATGTTGAGGTACAGTCCCTGGACCCATTATGTATCTCTGTAATGTTGAGGTACAGTTCCTGGACCCATTATGTACCTCTGTAATGTTTAGGTACAGTTCCTGGACCCATTATGTACCTCTGTAATGTTGAGGCACAGTCCCTGGACCCATTATGTGCCTCTGTAATGTTGAGGTACAGTCCCTGGACCCATTATGTGCCTCTGTAATGTTGATGTACAGTCCCTGGACCCATTATGTACCTCTGTAATGTTGATGTACAGTCCCTGTACCCATTATGTGCCTCTGTAATGTTGAGGTACAGTCCCTGTACCCATTATGTGCCTGTGAAATGTTGATGTACAGTCCCTGGACCCATTATGTACCTCTGCAATGTTGGGGTACAGTCCCTGAACCCATTATGTACCTCTGTAATATTGAGGTACAGTCCCTGGCCCCATTTTGCACCTCTGTAATATTGAGGTACAGTCCCTAGACCCATTATGTAGCTCTGTAATGTTGAGGTATAGTCCCTGGGCCCATTATTTACCTCTGTAATGTTGAGGTACACTCACTAGACCCATTATGTACCTCTGTAATGATCATGTACAGTCCCTAGAAGCATTAAGTACCTCTGTAA